>NC_134578.1:113513123-113828123 GCF_050947875.1 Dermacentor variabilis | reverse complement strand
GTTCTAAACTGGATAGGAATGCCTTGTCTAACCGGGAACTGTTCGTTTATGCCAGCCAGACTTATCATCCCGACGTCCTGTCGTCTCAGGTGTACGTCAGGGTGCGGTTCTCAGTCCCCTCCTATTTTTAATTTATATTAACGGCCTGGCTAGCAATATATTGTCTAATGTCCCTTTATTGGCTGATGACTGCGTAATGTATCGTCCTATTAACTGCCCTAATGACCCCTAGACCCTCCAAAATGAATTAATATCTATTGAAACCTGCTTCAGAAATTGGCTAATGACTCTGAACTTTAACAAAACAACTGCTGTTTCATTCCATCGCAGAAAATTCTATCCCACTGCGACATACAATATTTGCGGCTCGGAAATATCACCCGTGAATTCCTATAAATATTTAGATATAATCATAACACCAGATCTCACTTAGTCGCCCCACATAAGAAACATTTCTAACGACGCAAATAGAGCTCTTGGCTGTCTCAGACGAAACCTAAACTAGCTCCTCCTTCTGTGAAACTTTTAGCATATTTAACATTAGTTCGCCTTAAACATGAATACGCTTCCGCCGCCGGGGACCCACATCAATCTAATCTGTCCAAAATGTTAGAATCTGCTCAGAATAGGGCGGCGAAGTTTATATATTCAGATTACGCACGTCACTCAAGTGTCACTAACCTAAAGAACAAAGCCGATCTTGTCAACATAGAATTGCGACGCAAAGTCGCTCGACTAATCCTCTTTCAGAAATTCTTCCATTCTTTGTCTGACGCATTTATTATCATGCCCGCACATCGCACATCTTCCCGTATTAACCACCAAACAAAACTCTGTGTATCCTGTGCATGCCCGCAGAACGGCACATCTTCGCACATTATTTGTTCAAACAGCCAAGGCCTGGAATGACCTTCCGCCCACGTCGTGCCCCACTCCAGTCCCGCTCTGTTCAATGTGCACATCGAACAAACCCTGTACGAATGCCCACCCCTCATGTAACACCCCTGCATTGCGGTATTTGAGGTGTAATGAATGAACGTAAGGAATTAATAATTATTTATTTAAAATTTATTAATTATTTATTTGTTTCAATAATTTCTTTACTTATCGACTCAGCTGAAAAGATCGCCATCAAACATCGCTTGAAATCCATCTCGCCGACCTGAAGAAACCACGCCACTCACCCCACCTAACGCTGATGCAAACGCTAGCAGTCACTTTCACACAGGCTTAAGAAGATAAAAGGGAAAGCCTGCGTGCTCACGACATACTCATTACAATACTTGACATTTTTATTCGGATACAATGATATTTCCTGTTATTGTCTCTGACCAAATGTTGTGGGATCGATTGTCTTAATTACGTCTACAATTATTAACTGTGCCCTAACGAACTTCTTCCTTATCAACACCAAATGCCCCATGGTTCAGCTCCTACCAATGGTTCGACTCCCGCCAGAGGTTACGGTCTCAAATGCCTGAATTAGCTATATCTCAATTACCTTCGCCCTAATTAACACCTGTAGTGGGTTCGACATCATCGTCATCATCATCAGCCTGGTTACGCCCACTGCAGGGCAAAGGCCTCTCCAATACTTCTCCAACTACCCCGGTCATGTACTAATTGTGGCCATGTTGTCCCTGCAAACTTCTTAATCTCATCCGCCCGCCTAACTTTCTGCCGTCCTCTGCTACGGTTCGCTTCCCTTGGAATCCATTCCGTAACTCTTAATGACCATCGGTTATCTTCCCTCATCATTACATGTCCTGCCCATGCCCATTTCTTTTTCTTGATTTCAACTAATATATAATTAGCTCGCGTTTGTTCCCTCACCCAATCTGCTCTTTTCTTATCCCTTAACCTTACACCTATCATTCTTCTTTCCATAGCTCGTTGCCTCGTCCTCAATTTAAGTAGAACCCTTGTCGTAAGCCTCTAGGTTTCTGCCCCGTATGGGAGTACTGGTAGGGCACAGCTGTTATAAATGTTTCGCTTGAGGGATAACGTAAACCTATGTTCATGATCTGAAAATGCCTGCCAAACGCACCCCATCCCATGCTTATTCTTTTGATTATTTCAGTCTCATGATCCGGATCCGCAGTCGTTACCTGTCCTAAGTAGATGTATTCCCTTACCACTTCCAGTGCCTCACTACCTATCGTAAACTGCTGTTCTCTTCCGAGACTGCTAAACATTACTTTACTTTTCTGCAGATTAATTTTTAGGCCCACCCTTCTGCTTTGACTCTCCAGGTCAGTGAGCATGCACTGCAGTTGGTCCCCTGATTTACTAAGCAAGACAATATCATCAGCGAATCGCAAGTTACTAAGGTATTATCCATTAACTTTTATCCCCAAATCTTCCCAATCCAGGTCTCTGAACACTTCCTGTAAACACGCTGTGAATAGCATTGGACAGATCGTATCTCCCTGCCTGACGCCTTTCTTTATTGGGATCTTGTTGCTTTCTTTATGGAGGACTACGGTGGCTGTGGAGCTGCTATAAATATCTTTCAGTATTTTTACATACGGCTCGTCTACACCCTGATTCCGCAATGCCACCATGACTGCTGAGGTTTCGACTGAATCAAACGCTTTCTCGTAATCAATGAAAGCTATATATAAAGGTTGGTTATATTCCGCACATTTTTCTATCACCTGATTGTGTGAATATGGTCTATTGTTGAGTAGCCTTTACGGGCTCCTGCCTGGGCCTTTGGTTGACGGAACTCTAAGGTGTTCTTGATTCTACTTGCAATTACCTTAGTAAATACTTTGTAGGCAACGGACAGTAAGCTGATATGTCTATAATTTTTCAAGTCTTTGGCATCCCCTTTCTTATGGATTAGGATTATGTTAGCGTTTTTCCAAGATTCCCGTCCTCTTGAAGTCATGAGGCGCTGCGTATACAGGGTAGCCAATTTCTCTAGAATAATCTGCCCATCATCCTTCAATAAATCTGCTGTTACCTGATGTTCCCCAGCGGCCTTCCCCTTTGCATAGCTCCAAAGACTTTCTTTACTTCTTCCGCCGTTACCTGTGGAATTTCGAATTCCTCTAGACTATTCTCTCTTCCATTATCGTCGTGGGTGTCACTGGTACTGTATAAATCTCTATGGAACTCCTCAGCCATTTGAACTATCTCGTCCATATTAGTAATGATATTGCCGGCTTTGTCTCTCAACGCATGCATCTGATTCTTGCCAATTCCTAGTTTCTTCTTCACTGCTTTTAGGCTTCCTTCGTTCCTGAGAGCATGTTCAATTCTATCCATATTATACTTCCTTATGTGAGCTGTCTTATGCTTGTTGATTAACTTTGAAAGTTCTGCCAGTTCTATTCTATCTATAGGATTAGAGGCTTTCATACACTGGCGTTTTTTGATCAGATCTTTCGTTTCTTGCGATAGCGTACTGGTATCCTGTCTAACGGAGTTACAACCGACTTCTATTGCACACTCCTTAATGATGCCCACAAGATTGTCGTTCATTGCTTCAACACTAAGGTACGCTTCCTGAGTTAAAGCCGAATACCTGTTCTGTAGCTTAATCTGTAATTCCTTTATTTTCCCTCTTACCGCTAACTTATTGATCGGCTTCTTATGTACCAGTTTCTTCCGTTCCCTCCTCAGGTCTAGGCTAATTCGAGTTCTTGCCATCCTATGGTCACTGCACCGCACCTTGCTGAGCACGTCCACATCTTGTATGATGCCAGGGTTAGCGCAGACTATGAGGTTTATTTTATCGGGTTTATTTTTAGCGGATTTATTTCTATCGGGTGGAAAATTGCGGCGGACCGGGATTCGAACCACGGACCTCTTGCACGCGAGGCGGGTGTTCTACCTCTACGCCACCGCTGCACTGCGTGGGTTCGACGCTCGGCTTTAACTATGTCAATTGATACCCAACTTGGAGACATGGAAGGTTAGCGCATATCTCCATGTTCGAGTGCTCATGTTCTGGGTTCGAGTGCCTCATGTAACTTCGCCCTAATTCACACTAAAGATCGTGGGCTCCTCTCTCGCCCACTACGATGTAAATTGGGATCCACCTTGGACATATGGCTTGTTCTCACACATATATCAAAGTGGGTTGCAGTCCCACCAAAGGTCTTTTGTTATACTGCCCTAATTAACTATATATATGCTATGTCTTATTCAACCTTGCCTTAACACCGCAGGTGGTGTTGATGCTTCTTTTTGTCGGCTTCACGCTTTATTATAAAGAAAATTCATGTCCTAATTCATCCTGATTAACACCAAAGGTCGTGAGTTCGACTTCGACCAAAGGTGTAGGGCTTTACTTCGCCTTTATTGACACCCCAAGTGGTGGGTTCGACTCCTAAAAAATGTTGAGGGTTCGACTCCCTATGAATTTCAGCAACACGAAACCAGACATTGGATTTTTCTGCACATGAGCCATCTAAGCCTTTCACCTTAATACACTTTTCCTATCTACCTCTCCTCCATGATGTAGCGCGTGAGTGTCCTTACCGTAGAAGCGTCTCTAGGTATACAGCTTACCTTCTCGTGTAAAACACTCTTCACAGCTTGACTTTGTCTTTGTGAGCGCTTATGCTTTCACGGCTGCAGGCGTCATTCCTCCGTCGACATGTTCATCGTCTTTGCAGGTCGGTATGATATTCGTGATGGCAGTGGAGCTGCGTGGGATATGTACCAGAGGTATGGCCCCATTGTGGCCCAGCAGCTGCCGGGTCGCCGGGCAATTGTGCGCCTCTTCAGCGCAAATGACATTCGGATGCTGTACCAAAAGGAAGGAAGGGCTCCACACCATGTTGGATCACTGGCTCTTAAGCTATGCCACCAAAGCCGAAAGCCGGAGTTCTTTGCAAACGACGGCCTACTGCACGCGTAAGTCTTATTTATGTATATGTCGTGTTCACTATACTCAATCGCAGAGACGCGAACTTCATGTACACTTGCGTTTCGTTCTGTGCAACTCGCACTTTGTAAAATTGTTTAGTTCACTGGCAAGGGAAGTTTAAGACACTAGAGAATTATACCTGAGCTGATTTACGGGCCAGCGGGCCCAGCGGTCCAACGGAGACGGCAGCAAAGCGTCGCACGAAAGCAACAATTTTAGTTCTGCGATCCGTCGCTCGGTCGAGCGGAGCGCCACATGTCGATCAAGGTAGGAGTTATTGGGAAAAGATCCGTACGCTCGCTTCCGGTCCTCTATTGCCGTCATCCACTTCAAATTCTTGCGAAACAGCCTCGTTGCTGAGACCTCTGGCATGATACAGAAGCCCTCTTCAGGGCCGAAACACCTCCGAGACTTTTTCGCCTGCAGACGAAACAGCGCCGCGTTTGAAAGCGACGCCGACCACATGCCGCTGTACGTGCGGCTGGTAGCCATTTTTGTATAGCAAAGACGCTGTACCGCTGAGTGTGCTTGTGCTTCGCTGAGGGAGGAGAACAGCGAGCGAGCGGCCCACTCCGTAAACGCACTGGCTTTCCCGTCATACTGCACATGCGCACTGACGTCTCCGTTCAAACTGTGGCCCGTAAACCCGCTGAACATTAACTCTCTAATAGGCCAGGCATGCCTATATTCGTTTACACGAAGATGCGCTAAAAAAATTACCCTATCGGATCGAAATAAATGCTCGATATTGCAAGCCGAACGCATTCAAGCACGGCACCACGTATTCTCTGCGGCAGGGGAACAGATACACCTTAGGTCACAAATGCCGGAGAGAATAATTTTAGATTTGGCATTGGGCTTATCTTCTGCGCCGTATCAGAGGGCTTGCCTTGTGGAACAAGGCAAAGGAACAAGACTGCCTGCTAAATTCTTGCATGGGCGGATTGCTGTTTGCATTTTTGCAGGTGCATTTAGGTGCATGTTCTTCTCATCAGGTTAGCACATGCATGCGACAAATGAGAAGAGTTTACGAGGAGCAAATTTGAAATTGGTAATATTTCGTGCCATGGGCCGTTTATAGTTAGCTGAAGCAGCGCTGGCCGGGAGGCTCGTTGGAAGTTTGAGCGTACAACTGAAATATGCTGGTGTCATCCAAAATGGAGGGCACGAAAATGATACAACATTGTGGAATATAACCGACTTGTGTCTGTAGCAATCTTTCCTTTAGCTCTGTGCGTTCAACCGAGCTCTGGTCACGCTCATGCGCGTAAGAGATGCGCTTATACATTCTCGCACGCCACTTACTAGTGACGTCTGAATGTAGACGCATTTACCTCAAGATGAGCCATGAAATTGACCTCGCGAAATAGCAGGTTGTGTTGCTCAAAACTGGTTCTATGGCTCGGTAGGCTGCATGTTATGGTGCTGGTGTTGGCGTGTGAAGTTTTAGAGCTGGTTGCCTATAGGTCTCTTTTATTTCACTTCACTTTCTGCACTTGTTCAGGAAGTGCAGCACTTTCTTTTATTCATTTTTTCAGTGCAGCGGGCGCCATCCGTACTTTTCGAATTTTTTAGAGCGCAGCTCTTTGGCGTCCGTTCCTGGGTTTCGCGTCGTCGTCGGCGTTGTCGTCGGCCTCGTAACCATCTCCGCCCCCCTTTCATCCCCCCAGCGCTAGCAGCGACCGACTGATACCGCTGGATGCCGCTGACGCCGCTAGAGAGTCAAGATAACGTGATTGCATAGAACACCGTCGCCGCCATGCAGAAAGAGGAGGAAAGGGTCCCCCCCCCCTGTTCTTGTGTGGCGGATAGGGTGCTCTTCAGTTGCCGACGCGCCGGTTATTTCACGTAGGCCCCGGCACGTCGACGAATACGTGACCACCTTCCCACGGCTAGACCTGGTTCTTAGCGCTGCGGAAGCGAGGGTATCATATTGTTTGTGTCGGCATCGGCGGCGTTGTCCCTGAAACCAACTCCGCAGCTGGGGTTGACTCACTATCGGCGTCAGCGGCATCAGTCAGTCGCTGCTATCTCTTCCCTCCTCCCTTTATCGTGTTGTCCGCTTGCTGCGCGCGCTTCTGCCCCCATCGTTCGCCGCTGGGTGTACACGCCGCCCCCCTCCCCCCTCTTCCTGCGAGTCTCCGGTTGTCAAAGCGCCGGCTCGAACTTAATTCCTTTCTTCGCTCCTCCTCCAATGCAACCCCTGTGCGGTGGCAATCAGAGAGCCAGATCGGTGGCGGCGGATCTGTATATGTGCACCGCCCGAGCCGAAATTGCCGCTGCCGTTCGCCCTGTGCGGTGGCAATCAGAGAGCCAGATCGGTGGCGGCAGATCTGTATATATGCACCGCCCGAGCCGAAATTGCCGCTGCCGTTCGCCACTGCGAAATTATCTGCCAGTTCTTTCTGAGCCATGAGCGAGACGACCGATGGAAGTCCTCCGTCTGCTGCTGCTGCTGCTGCTGCTAAACGAGCTGCCAGAGCAGAGGCCCAGCGCCGTCGCCGTCAGAATCCAGAGGTGCGTGCCGCCGAAGCAGAAGCTTACCTAGTGGAGTCTTTGTTAAAGGAATACGTGTGAAAAATAAAAAAAAATTCTGTGATAGCGCATACATGTGTTGCTCGATTTCTTTGCCTCAATCTATCGAAAAGGTGAAACAGCTTATTTGCTGCGCTCAAATTTCGCATTAGGAAGTAACGTAATCGTCGGTAATTTTTTCTTTGCGGAAACGTGCGAGAGTCCTCGACGAGTTCACAGTCGGCCTGCACTTGTTTGCTACGAGGTGTAGCCCGTGTGCAGCACGTACAGGGCAGCAGCCTAGCTTCGAGTACACGACAACCACCACTTTGCCGCTTCGTGTTAAGTGCGTTCAGTAAAAAGATTCGTCGCTATATGGATGGCTCCTTTGTAAGACAAGGAAATGGCTACACCTTTACAAAATGTCATGTAACAAAAATTGTTCAGGCACCACGGCAAACATCTGACGAGCTCTCATAAAGCCATTTTCATCCAGCTCCTCAGCGTTGCCCAGGCTGTCATCGCTCACTTCCCAAATGGAACGTCTTGTTTCGGAAAATATCGCTGCCTATTCTTTTGGACGTCAGTGCGCCTGCTTAGCGTTTCGGCCTTCCGTTTCTTTTGTGCGCTATCAATAAGAGTGTTGCAGTGGAAAAAAGTGTGTATGTGCATATTTTGGGAAGCCGGTCAAGTAGTACAGGTAGTGAGCGAACAGGGCAGCTTCGAAGATAATGTCTACATAGCTCCTAAACAACACCTTGCAATGTCGTGAACTCGGTTTACCTGTTGGATCGTGAACAGCGAAGAGGTGTGATGTATTGCTATTGCATGTGTCTTGCATTTATGCAAGACACATGCAATAAAAAAAATTCGCCAGCGACACTTTAGACTACTTGCGTATGGATACGCGAATGAACTTTACCGTATGTAGACGTCGGAACGCACTATACACGCTTATATCATACGCTCTTGACGTGTGTCACTTTGTTCCCATTGCCTGCCCCGTCACCAAGGACGGATGCGCTAGGCTTCACCTATACTCAGCTAGATGGCTGCGACGTGACGTGTGCAACGACGCACTCGCTAGGAACACCTTCAGCCACCTAGAAGCTTAGAACCACCGTGGCGTCGGGAAAGCTTGCTAGTCTCGCACCCCACCCAGAAAGAAATTTACCGAAATCTCCCTCAAAGCCATTATTATATTTTGTTTACCGTAAGCTCACAGACAAATTTGACGTCGATCAGAATACTTTCGATGTGTCCTTAATCACTGCACCGTCGCCAATTTTGATGAACATCTTTCGATCATGTCGACTAATGCGGAATTTCTTTTAATGAGCCATATAACGCTTTCGCATTACAATGCTTTACCATTGATTTTCCACCCTTGACTTTCGAGCAGCTGGAAACCTGAAAATTAGGAACCTTTTTCACTGCAAAGTGTGAAAGGGCGCCGGTTTTCGCGAGTTTCCACGACTATTTCCTTTCAGGTATGTTTCTAGGATTTTTCATGGTTGTATCCTGTCTATGTATATGTATGTAGGCATGTATTATATATATATATATATATATATATATATATATATATATATATATATATATATATATATATAGAGAGAGAGAGAGAGAGAGAGAGCAAACAAAGTTTCTGGTAACACTTCAACAATTTGAAGAAATCAACATTCAAAAACATAACCAATTTATTTGCCACGTTTACGACGTTTCAAGGTCCAGCTTTGTCACAGTCACATTATTTTGAAACAATGTGGGGTGCAGCAGCCCACACGTCGGAAATATATTTCTCGAAAACAACACACTCTTCTCTGTGAAAAAGATACAGAAATTGTCACACACACACACACACACACACACACACACACACATATATATATATATATATATATATATATATATATATATATATATATATATATATATATATATATATTAGAGAGAGAGAGAGAGGAAGGATGTGCGCACCTCAACATTTCATTCCGACATTTCGAAAGAAGCGTCCAAATTAAATGAGTGTTCTTGCTTTTTCAAGTATGTGTGCGTTTCTATTAATTTATTTAACACCTGATCCGAAGAACTACTTCTTTCAATGTGTGTATTATAAACAAGACAAACCGGAGCTCGGTTAGGGGTGCACGGGCAAACGAAAAATAGGCCGAATAGAATAAGGATTCCAGCAAACGGACGCGGTTGTCTTTGTTTTTCCTTCACAATGGCGCAACCACAAGCTCAGAAACAGAGTGCCATTACCTCTAGAACGAATAGCATTGCCTGGCCAAAGGATCCATCGTGCAAACATGTGACACGATGAATCCTTCGGGAGCAAGATTACACTTACGACATCCGACACCGTGCACGAGCACAAAACCAGGTTTCAGACGCCCTCTAGCTGAATGCTCAGCATCCAATTGCTGAATGCTCCACACAAAACCGAGAAATTGCATCATATTCTCCTACCAGGATGTTTCGAAGGCCCAGCGTGTGGACAACGACTTAGTACCTATTATTATGAATTCCCTGACAGATACGGGGCGCAAATGCAAGCTTATTTTGCGCGAAGATGCACTGTATTGTCGCCATTGAATAAATTAGGAAGACGAAGGCCACTTTCTGGTCATTCCTAACTCCTTACGCTCAAGCATTTTGCGTACCATCCATTATACACCCGAAGGAGGCCACGTGGGATATCGGGCCACTTTGTTCAAGGCAGAGGCGCATTTCCGGTGGCCGATAATGGGCACTGGCATCGAACGGCGGTCCTGTAACGGCAAACGGCGTGCGGCGAGTCGTCGTGTCGCTAACGTGGACTCTCGATTTATAACGTGGATGCTCGATTTATGCGGCTCGCGAATGGCTTCACTGCTAAGAAGGCATCCCTATCGATACACTAAGCATGCCTTGTGCTTGGTCCGATTTAGGGAGGGCGCTAGAAGGCAGCTGTCCGCGTTGTTTAACTAAACAGCTCTCACCACCACTCCGTTCCCCGTGTCTTCAGACGTCCCCTGCGGCATTTCACAATGCATCAGGGTGGTGGAGCGGCTGTCTATGTGCGCACAGCGCCTCCTGACTAACTAACGAAGGCCCCGCAGGTTTCGCTTCCTCAGGCGGTCTAAAATGGCGAGCTTCCACAATTCCGTTGTGTACTTATCAGGCCGCCGTGCCATTTGTCAATATCCTTTACAATATACGAAGCACTAACACGAATGCAAATTCAAGAGCAGTCAGACTTCGCTGCGTTCTAGCGCAAGGAACAAAACAAAGCGTTACAATGTTGTGATCAACACTATAATTCTGCTCATCATCACCTCAGCCGTCAATATTATGTCGGAAGACACATACAGAGATGTCCCCAGACCTGGCCCGCCCTTTCACACTCCGGGAGCTCGACGCTGCCCTGGCTCCCCTACTTAAGCGGGCACTGTCTGACAGCACTCCACGACACCCTACCTCACTTTGTCGCGGGGCTCCATTTTCTTTCACTGGCAAGCCACCCCCGAAATCCTTCTCCGCGACCACTTTCTCATTCATAGTAACATCTCTCTTTCACACATGCTTCGATGGCACCCAGTCACTCATACTGACTGGTATGCATTTCTCACTAATCATACCGCCTGCTTTGAATCTTACGACGAGTGGACGTCGACGATCTCCCAGCGGTGTCGACCAGTAGCCGTCGCGTTCGCTCAGGTCGCCCGATCCCAGACCCCGATCTTCGCTTTCTCCGTTTATGGCGTTTGCGTAAACGTCTCCAACGCTCCTTCCGCTTCCAACCCCCAAAATACCCAACTACCCAAAAATACCCAACAACCCGAATCGTGAACAGAAAAGAGTTTCGAACGCTCTTTACAAGAGTGCTTACACAAAAGCAGACAAATTTGAATTACCGAAGTTATCGACAAGTAAGCAGCGTAATTAAACCATCTGAATGTCTAAAAGTCATATATCAACATGATTTCATTGCTGTAAAGGCATTCTTCTGAGAGAATAAAATGAAACCTTGCTGCGGCGACACATGCCCCCTATATGAAACTATGCAACTGCCCATCAAGAGCAGTCAGACTTCGCTGCGTTGTAGCGCAACGCAGCGCTACAACGAAAGGGCAAGACTATGTCTTGCCCTTTCTATGGGCAAGACATAGTCTGGCGTAACGCGCGCGCACTACCAAGCGCCCCGCGGTTAAGCAACGTCGGTAAAAAGCGTGTAGTCTTCAGTTTGACGTCACGGTGTAGCCGTCTTGCCCCACTGCCTTGGGCGAGCTCAACGCCGCCGGCACGGAGATACAGCATGTTCTATTTCACTGGGCTGCCGCTAGACGACAATGCACTGTGCGCTGTAGCGGCAGCAGGCAGAAGGCAAGTCTGCTTTGAGCGCCTGCTAAAAATTATTCGTAACCATCCGTGTGTATACGACGCGAAACTCGTGGACTACCGCGACACAGAGTTGTGTGGTATCGGCACAGGTAAGCAGCATTTTGTATTCATTTTCAGTTACAGTACAAGGTTGTCGCATTGTACGTGGTCCCTTTTTGTCTCCTTTTTTTCTGCGTCAGTTGACTAGTGCCTCACACTATGGAAGGGGCTGCGAGACCGCTACAAGTCAGAGAGCAAATTAGTCGAACAGGCCAAGAGGAGCGAGTCCGCGTATATAGCCAGACGCACGTGGGAATTCCTCGCCGCCGTGGAATTGTACAAAGAGTGTGGCCGTATGAGACCATATGAGAAACGTGGCTGAAGTACTCCCAAAGTGAATACTTTGGGAGTACTTCAGCCACGTTTCTCGTTCGATGGGTGGATGTTGCGTACGATCGCCGCTTTCGCAACCTTATAACTTGCGTGAAACTTTTTCGGTGCGTATTTTCGACAAATTCACCTGTCGTGCTTTGTATTTTCTTGCGTGCAAAAATTTGTACTTTACCGGTTGTTATTTTTTTCCAATGAGCTCATATTCGGAGGTTATTTTTCGTGTGATGTATATCACGCATTTTAAACTAAGGCAGCCTCAACTTCTTCCTTCAATATTTTCTTTCTTGTGTGTGTGTCTCGAGGGGCGGGGGAGTTGTAGCTTTCCTACACAGAAAACACCGAACCCTGTTCGTAACACATCAGCGAGTTCTGGGCCAGAGTTCTGCAGGAGGTATTTTGCTGATTCTGTCGCGCAATACACTGCTGAAACACTATGGACATCTCTGTATGTGTCTTCCGACATGATATTGACGGCTGAGGTGATGATGAGCTGAATTATAGTGTTGATCACAACATTGTAACGCTTTGTTTTGTTCCTTGCGCTACAACGCACCGGAGTCTGACTGCTCTTGATGGGCAGTTGCATAGTTTCATATAGGGGGCATGTGTCGCCGCAGCAAGGTTTCATTTTATTCTCTCCGAAGAATGCCTTTACAGCAATGAAATCATGTTGATATGTGACTTTTAGACATTCAGATGGTTTAATTACGCTGCTTACTTGTCGATAACTTCGGTAATTCAAATTTGTCTGCTTTTGTGTAAGCACTCTTGTTAAGAGCGTTCGAAACTCTTTTCTGTTCACGATTCGGGTTTTCTAGCCCAAATTTTCTGTCTAGAACCATATCGAACGTGCACGGTTCACGGGACGCACGGTGAGTCAGGACAGCACGGTGAAGGAGCTGTTGCGCACCATAAGCGGCACTGTCACAGTGCATCTCTCCGAGGACAGCTTCGACCAGAAAGAATGAGCAGGCCAAGCGGAGCAGTACTGCATTGAGCAGGCTCCCCTACAGGTTGACGTACGCACTTCTGTTGAGACGGTGCCTTTGGATGCTCAGAAAAAAAAACGAACAAACGATGATTTTGATCAGCAGCTTCTGAGCCACCTCAAGAAAAAAATGACAGAAAATGAGGCATTTGGCCTTTCTATTGGTATGACATTGGACAGGCTCGACAGACATGCAGCAGCTAAGTGCAAAGCACGGTTAATGAAGGTAATTACCGAGTATGAGATTTAAGCACTTGACAAAAATATGCAGCAGCTACCTTCGTTTATCCTGTTCACTCCTGTTAGAAAAACATTCTGCTGTTTCTGTTTGTTGTACAATGAATCTGCAGGAGAACGGTACCTGAATTCTTACTCCATTATTTTTATCAGGAAGCACAAGAGGTAATTGCCGAGTGCGTAGATGCTGCTGCTTTCACGTTTGCATTTGTACCTGGAATTAAGCAGATGTATCCTCATTTACCTTGGCAGTTCATTCAATCCAACATGCCAACTTCTTAGAGTTGCATAATTGATCATTTTCACATTTTTTATGAAGCATGACCATGGTCCCTTCATTTCATCTATCTATATATTATATGCACTTTCTTTGATGGCAGCCTGAGTAAGATTACATTTACTTCTTTCTTGTTCTTTGATGGTTAGGTGAAAATGCACTTCAGGATCTGCGCATGTACAGTGCAGCCTGAGTTAAGGAGGGTACCTTTCTATATTCCCATGTGCGAATAGGCCGATAAAATTCATACTTAAATTTAGTTGCAGCATTGCGGTGCATTTCAAAGGAATACATTTCTCTGACTTGAAGGTGTAACAGCCATCGTAGGAAGGTGTTTTTATACATTTCTTTTGTAAGTTTGTGCTTTGAACTATGGTGAGATCACACTACTTATTCGTACGTGCAAACAGCTTGTATTCTCTCTACATGAATGGCTGTAGCATCGTGTTGGATTTAAAATACTATATTATGTGCCCTCAAGTGCCATATCTGTGATACTATCTTTTTTATGCATTAGTACTAATGTGTACCTACTAATGTAATTCACCTTACACTTATACACTTGTATCTGCAAATGTAGTTGCCACTTTATTCGCATTTGGCTGCAGCTTCATGCTGTATTTTAATCGCTGAAGTGCAGTACATTTCTCATTGTGCCTTGAAGTGACAAACATACAGATCTTTTTGTACATTTCATTTACGCATATTTTGAACTGAGCTAGCATGCTTAAGATTCCTTTTACATATTCGTAAGTGCACTTGCCTTGCATTTTTTCTCTACAAGGCTGCATGCGGCCTCATGTGTTCTAAAGAGTGCAGGAGGTATATGGCTCTTTGTGCAATGAAGTGACCAAGGTATTATAGTTAGAGTTTCAATATGTTTCATTTTTACATGTGTTCTACGGAAGAAACATGATAGAGATTATGTTTGCATACTCATGTGCGCAGTTTGCTTGTATTTTTCTATTTCTGCAGTGTGCAGTGGTCTAGTGTTATAGTGGGTTTGAAAGAAAACAATATGCTTAGAATGACGCAATGTTGAGCTAGTTAGTAGAGATGCATCGCAGCAAAAAAGTAAGGTGTGCAGACACGAACAGAAAAGAAGATAAAATGACAGAGCGCCGTACATGCCTTTACACGACGTTTAACCTGTCGTTCTCTGTTGTGTCTGCGTCTGCATGCCTAATATTTTTCTTTATTGAGGACAGTATGTTGCTCTTTCGGCCTTGTATTGAGGAGGCTATCGGTGTCAGGTTACTTTGTCCATTTGTGTCAAAAGTGTTTTACATCGTGAGCTCAATATAGATTGTTTGCGCTCGCACTTTTTATTTTATTACCCATTGCTTTATGATGACCTGCCTGTTTGAAAACTAGCAACTAGTTTTGCACTAGTGCTCTATGTGACAACTAAACTTGTCATTTGCTGCGCACTCCATCAGTCTTTTATTCCACATTTGTAACATTGAAAAATCGATAAAGATCATGCTTACGGACTTCAAAGCTTATTAATTGTGAAGATAGGTTATGTATTTCAAAAAGTAAGCCACGTAGCTGGTGTTACAAAAGAATGCAGAGTTACATCTTACACATCTTTACACAGCAGCAATGTGCACTAAAACAAATGAACACAAGGTCAGCCAAAGTATTACAGTTATTTAGCAGGGCTAAACAGAAAAATTAAAAATGCCTGAAGCACACAATACAGAAAGAAATTAACACTGTCACATACTACTATTGTGACTGCTGAGAGTGCAGTGCGAGGTTTATACCAAAAAGAGGCAAGAAAATTAGTACAGGTTATGAAATCAATTTCATGAAAACAATTAAAATTCATGAGATACACTTAACATACAAAAGCGCTGTAAAAAATTGGAGGACGCTTAAGCTTCGCCTTCAAGAGTGGAACGCGACAGCGTTCCCGTCGAGCCGCCAAGGGGTGTAAGACAATGGGCTACGGCGCAGCGACTACGCGCCCCGCATCGGACGCGGTGAGCGTCGAGCAACGCAGCGTTCGGCGCGACAACGAAATGTGCGCCTGAGCAAGCGACGCACGCCTGAGCCTTAGAAAGATCTCGTTTCTAAGGCAACACCGCGTTAACTAGAGGCGCTTTTGTACCCCTTTGAAGCATCGAACTCGTGGCTCAGTGGTAACGTCTCCGTCTCACACTCCGGAGACCCTGGTTCGATTCCCACCCAGCCCATCTTGGAAGTTGCTTTTTATTTATGAAGTGCCTGCCGTGATTTATCGCTCACGGCTAACGCCGCGGACGCCGACACCGACACCGACGCCGACGACATCGGCTTTTCTGCGACACGAGCTCCTTAACGCTATCGCGTTAATATCTTGGTATTTCGCGGCGTTACTCAGCTTCGGCTAATTACCTTAACCTGCCATGACACAGAGCCTTCTGGAGACAAGAATTCGAAATCTTGTCTGTGAGTTCCACGGCTGCAGGAGCAGATTGATTGCTGCTAGACACTGCAGTCTCTCCAACTGGTGACCCGCCACACACAGCGACACCATAGCCTGCAGGACAGTACGCCGAATCGACCATTAAGAAGTTGGGTCGGCCCTCTGCTGCCTTCATCATGTCAGTGAGCAGCTCAGGCTGTCCCGTGAGAGTGCCTAGAAAAGCCCTCGACCACGAAGCGAGCATCCCAAAGGCGTTCTGCTGCATCTTCTAGCCCTTTATAGGCGATAATTAAATATTCCTTTCCAGTCGTCCCACTGAGTTCCCCAGTGGAACGAGGACTGTAGAGATGCGCGAAAGAGACATAACAAGGGATGGGGCGCAGATCACCTAATGCCGAAAAACTAATTCAGTTTAAACAAATTAAAGCACACGATGTCAGGCAAAGAGAGAAAGTTGGGTGACGTTCCTCTCTGGCATTAATTTATACACGCAGTAGGCAAAAGTGTGCAATGGCTTAATAAAGCTAAAAGGGCAACAAATCCAACCGTTGCCTCAGGTGAGCGACCAAGGAATAATTACCTTGCAAGACCAGGCAGACTCTCTTGGGGAACGCTTTGAGCGTCTGTCGAGCTCAATCCACTCTTCTCAATGTTTCCTTAAATACACAGAAACAGAACTTAAACAATTCGTGCGTAAATGCAGACATGATGAAGCCTCTAACCGACCATTCAGTATTGCCGAGTTGAGAGCTGCCTTGATTTCATACAAGAGCACTGCACCGGGACCTGAACGAGTCATGCATGACATGATCAAAAGCTTACATACTGACACACAAGTTACACTACTCGCACTCTTCAACATTATTTGGGCTACCCGATACCTCGACACACATGGAAAGAAGCGATTGTGGTTCCTGTTTTGAAGCACGGGAATGACTCATCCATGGCGGCAAGTTATCGCGCGATAGCTCTTACAAGCTGTCTGTGTAAGTTTTAAAAAAATGATTATTCGTACAGTCATACATTTCCTTGAACTCAACAATGTATTAAATCCCTATCCATGTGGCTTCAGAGAAGAGCGCTCGACAACAGATCATCTTGTGCGCATTGAAGAATATCTCCGCGATGAATTTGTACATAAACAGTTTTTCTCATCCATATTCATCCATATGGAGAAGGCGTATGACACAATATGGCGTTACGGGATCTTGAGAGACTTTTCGGGAATGGGCATCTGTGGAAATATGCTGAAGATAATTGAAAGGTATTTGTTAAGTCGTATCTTTCGAGTGAAAATCTACAACGTATTGTCGTGACCTTTTACACAGGAAACTGAGGTACCCCAGGGAGGCGTGCTTAGTTGCACGCTCTTTATAGTTAAGATGAACACGCTGCATGATTCATTAGCACCAGCCATTTTTTATTCCGCCTTTGTGGACGACATTCAAATCTGCTTCAAATCCTGCAACCTCGCAGTAAGCAAGAGACAGGTACAGCAGGCCTCGAGCAAGGTGTCCAGGTGGGGCAGACAAAACAGATTTGAATCAACCCCTACGAAAGTTCTTGTGTTCTTTTTACAAGAAAAAGAAGCCTGTTTCCAGATCCTTGTGTTCAACTTTGTGGACATCAAATACCTATCAACAAAGAACGTACGTTTCTAGGTATTATACTTGACTACAGGCTGACCTTTATTCCAGACATTAAATATTTTAAAGAAAAATGTCTAAGGACAATGAACTTACTTAAAATTCTATCTCACACAACATGGCGTAGCGACAGGAAGTGTCTGATCAATGTTTATAAGAGACTAATTCGATCATGTTGGACTATGGTGCCGTCTTCAATAAGTGTACCGCTCCGAGAGCACAAAAGATTCCAGATTCTGTCCACCATCTAAGAATTCACGTAGCCGCTAGTGCTTTCAGGACAACGCCTATTCACAGCTTGTATGCAGAATCAAATGAGTGGTCACTACATCTGCAGGGAACTTATATCAGCCTCACATATTTTCTAAAAATGCACTCTAACTACGAACATCCATGTTTTATTTCCATTAACGATATGATGTGTGCTAGACTTCTCCGTAATCGTTCCTCTGTAAGGCGGCCTTTCTCCCTGCGTGTGAGGGAGCTTAGTGAAGAAATGCATGTCGCAATCATCGCATTGTTACCTCCTTGGGAGTGGCAGGTGGTTGAATGTGACATCTCCTGTCTAGAAGTTGCAAAGCACGCACCAGAGGTCGAAATACGAATGGATTCCCTAGAACTCCAGTACAAGCTCTCGTGCACACGTCTACACAGACGCTTCGAAGTCAAATGCCGGGGTGACCTATGCAGCCGTCGGGCCAGCTATCTCGGAATCCGATGTACTGTATCCTGAGAGAAGTAACTTTACGGCCGAGGCCTACGCACTATTGTCGGCTGTGAAGCATATCAGGAAATCAACACTACAAAAATCAGTTATATATACAGACTCCCTTAGTGTCGTGAAGGCCCTGTTGTTATTCTGTAAGCACAAAAATCCAGTAATTAATGAGCTCTGTTCCGTCCTGTGTAAAGTGTATTTATCTAACTAGCATGTGATTATATGCTGGGTGCCTGGCCAATGGGGCATCGAGGGTAACGTTCTGGTTGACCAGATGGCCAGATCAATGGTACCACATGCTGGTAATCCTACCGCTGCAATCCCTGTCACAGATCTAAAGCCCTTCTTACAAAGGAAACTGCGAAACTACTGGCAACGCCTGTGGGACGTGGAAACAAAGTATAAGCTGCACGTAATAAACCCACAATTCGGTCTCTGGCCTTCTGCAACAAAAATCTCGCCGAACAGAAGTCCGAATCAGTCGTGTCAGAATAGGACACACATTTGGCCCCCATAACTATTTACTCACAGGAAATGGTCCTCCAACCTGTGGTAGATGCGGGGAGAGGCTGACCGTCTTCCCCGTCCTCCTGGAGTGTTGGGAAGCCGAATCTGAGGGAAAGAAACATTTTCTCCTAGCACACCGGCAGCACATCCCCCTTCATCCAGTAACGCTACTCGGCCCAGAAGCGCTCTTTGACACTAACGCAGCCCTAGGTTTCCTGAATCATGTTGCGTTTCATGTTAATAGCCCCATACATTCCTAGGACCTCCTCTCTTCAGAGGATGTCGGTGTGGTAGTTGGTTCATTTAGCACATGCGTCTACGCCCTTGTGTTTCAAGGGATCTACCAGGCAGTAGTGCTCTAGGCAATTTTAGGATTTCGCATATTTTTGATCTTGTTTCATACTTTTGCAATGCGTTTTTGAGTTCAAAGTACACGTCATTAGTCATTGCCATAATTTGCCGAGTAGATTTCATAAATGTTACACCAACTCTTTTAGGCCACTTTACAGCCACGTCACACTGAGTTCACAGAACTCATCCGTCCACTACGAAAACATGATAACACTAGCATGGCGCCATTCGACCATACCTGGCCCTTGCGCCATTAAACATCAAATATTCATTCATTCATTCCTGTCGTCCCACTGCCTTCCTGGATACGGGCGCATTAAATATGTGCATAAGGTAAATGCTGCGTCGCCTACCATACGAACAGGCCACCCATTGACTGCTGTAGGGGGCAGGCCCATACTTCCAAGCTCAAAAACGTCACTAATTGAGCTTTCATTAAAGAAAGCACCATCTGAATTCCTTCCTTGGGCCCCGACCACGACAAGAGTGAACCGGTAGTCGACAACATCCACGGCAAGCAGAGCGGTATAGTGGAAACCTTTATAGTTATAATAATCTGACCCGCTCTTACCTTGCCACTGAATCTCAAAATGCTTGTCATCTATGCTTTCGATTACGTTTGGCAAATTCCACTTTGAGCTATATCCTTGACCAACTTCATCCCAATCGGCATCTGCTGAACACTTGAGGACGAGCGGTTAAAGGCAGTCTCACATCGCCGGAAGCGTTTCTTTTAAAATCCCAGCAATCGTTGTTGCCTGCATTCAGTATCTCATTGCGATGTCTTGCACTTAGGGACCTGTTGCCAGAAACCTGGAAAATAACAATTAGTAAAATAAGTTCACATGACGTGATGCAAAATTTAGCGAATTTCAGCCTAAAAGACCCACTTCCACGCATTAGGCCCTGAAAATTATGAAAGTGCAACAAAAGAGAACAGTGCACAATAAACAAAATGACAGATCGGAATTGCTATGCTCATGGCACGCCAAAACAATGAACTAACCTTAACGTCACTACCAGACTCTTGACAGAGGGATTGGTCTTCTGTGGTTAGGTGCATGCTGTATTCTCTCGTACACAAGGCTCAGTAGGTTATCGAACTTCGCTTTCGCCATTCTGCGAATACATGACTGTTTTGTGAGAGATGATGCTTGATTAGATTTTTCGTCACCAAATGTCCACAGCGGAATATAGAGGTAGCCGTAGTGAAGGGCGTGCAATAATTTCCACCATAAGAATTAGAACGCTCGCATTAAAACCAGAGCAAGCGTGCGTTTTTTTTTTATTTCGCCTCCGACGAAATGCAGTCGCCATTACAGGGAGCAGAAGGCAACTGAGTGATCTGCAAACCGGCTAACATGTTTTTTTTAGCATTTCCCCAGTTTTAATAACGGCGCCTTTCAATATGAACACAGGTCACGAAGAAAGGCCCATTGCGAATATTGCAGAGTTAGGTATAAAAGGAACAGCATTCTCTCTTACCAGAAATACTTAAAGTGGTATTCAGGGTCCACTTGGCGCAGCTCCTGTACTAGCTGGTGGTAGCCGCCGAGTTGAGGGTGCTTGTCGAATAGCTCTCGTATGTACATGGTCCGCTCCCATTTCTGAGATAGCCGATGCACTAGCAATGCCAGTGCGATCTTCCGGCTGCCAGGAGAAGTTAACGCCCTGCCGCAAAAGCTTTCGTTTCAGGCACGCAATCAAACAGCGAATGGAACGAGAAAAATTGAAATTGTCATGGCTCGGCTATGCCAGGATATACGTAGCGAAAGTTAAGGCATAGCATGGTTAGCCTTGGTTAATCTTGATTGCAAGTCCAGGTTAGTCTGGTTGTCTAGCTAAGTTGCTGCCTTTAGCCAGTCATTCGGCGCGCTGTTGGTCGGTTTCCTGGGGGATTCATTTCCTCTTTATCTCGTTCCGATGTTGATTCCAGGCCTCATCCTGCTTATAAGAATTGTCGCCGTCTATACTGCCGCCTCAATTGTGGTTGCGGCGCACGCGAGCTCTCCGTTTCAATGCTCCGACATGTTATAGGCATGCAACACAGCTCGCAGAGCGAGCGGAGGCGAGCGCAACGATGAAGAACGCGGTGTGACATCACACCAAACAGCCGCGACGGGAAGGCGCGGCGCTGCGCAGCGCCGCAACACCTGTGGCTCGGTGCTACTAGTGGCGCATGCGCAGTAGTGACTAGGGAGCGAGAGAGAGAGAAATATCCGCGGCAAAGCGCGCTTTGTGACGTCGTGTGCCTCCTCGGAGCACTACCACGGCGAAACTGCATGTTCGCGGCCAGTAAAGCTTTCGATTTAAAAGGACGCGCACTATCTGAACGGTGCATACACCATGGAAAAAGCTGTTCACCACGGACGCGAAGTTGCGCTCCTGGACACAGAGATGGCACCGGCCTCCCGCGGCGAGCACGCCGAGTTGTAGAGGAAGAAAATTTCTTGTACAGGCTGGCGTCGTCAGCTCAGCGTATCCAACTTTGCCTGCCGCGGCCCTGCGTGCCGAGAACGCCGGACCATATCTTGGCCTAACCTTCGCCATATGTCTCTGACGTCGTGCGTTGGCAACATCCTTGAGCGAATGGCTCTGAATCGCTTGTCTGCTTTTCACGAGGCGAGAGAGTTCTTCCTCCATTCTCATATCGGCTTTCGACGACGCGTCTGTGCTCAGGACATGTTGCTGATCCTCGAGCACACATTTCTCTTACCCAACCCCAGGAAGATCTACGCTCCCGTGACCGCTTTTGTCCGCAAGGCCTTCGGCGGTGTAAGCCAAAACCACATCCTGTCTCAAATCTCGTACTCCATATGTACTTTTATCTCCACTCCATCCTCCCTAACCGAGTGGCTCACATTCAAGTAAACGCTCATGCGTCCCACTCTCACTCCCTCACCCGTGAAACTCCTCAAGGTGCTTTTCTCTCCCTTAACCTTGCTATGACCCCTCACGCCTCCCAACTAGCCCAAATCGATGACCTCAACCAGCCAATGACATCCTCCTCTGGTGTTTGTCTGGTCCTCTTTGTCACATACATGACACCCTACAACGTGGCCTAGATCTCATCGACTCATTTCCTTGAAATGCTGGCCTTTCTGCTGCTCCGGAGAAATCCGAGCATCTCCTTTTTAACTAATCATACCAGCGATGCCACAAGGCACTAATCTGCCTCAATCTTCCTGACTCTCCCATTCCTATCGTCTACCAATTCAAAGTTCTTGGCTTCCCGTTGCATGCAGCCAAGAATGTGCAAACCCTACGCTGTCACGACATGCCACTCGGTGACTCATCTCCTTCGGCGTGTGGTCACTCTGCGCTCCGGTCTCCACGAGGCTCGTGCTTGCCGCGTTGCCAATGCGCTCGCCCTCAACAAGTTCCTGTATTCTGAGGCTTACGTTTCCTTCACCCGCAGTCACTTAACACACTCGGAACCACCCTCGTGGGCGTCTAGAAGGCCGCTCTCAACCTCCCTATCACCACCTGTACCGCTAAGCTCTTTGCCACAGGCCTTCTCCATCCTCCATTCTCTTTTCTCTCTCCACCATGGTTCCCAGCTTGCCCGGCTTTCCCTTACTCGTTAGGATCAGGCGTTATTGGCACAGGTGGGTATCTCTCCCATTCCCGCTCCACCTTTACCTCTACAATATCCACCACGGCTTCCAGTCTTCGCATCCTGCCCCTCCCGTATATTTCCCGTGTCGTGCAAGCCGGCCGTCGTCACGCGGCCGCGCCGCACCATTCCCCCCTCTCTACTACTGAGGTAATAGCTCACACGGCTGCCTCTTTCGTAGTTCTTCGAGGTTCCTGAAGCTACGATATCTAGTATCCCCACCTCACAGCACCTGAAACCCGCAATAGTAGGCCGTACCTGCACCCTCTGGATGCACTCTCTCTCTCGAGGTCCTTGCCATTGCCCATGCCATGCCTCACAATCGTTCCACTCCCTTGCCTCACTCCCAGACTTCGCGATATACTCCAATTCCCAAGCCGCCATCCGCCACATACAAAACCGCACTCCATTGACTCCAACATCAGGTCTAGCGAGTGATCTCCGTACAGCAGTATTCCATCGTTTTCCTCCGCTGGGTTCCTGGGCATTCGGGAACTGACGGCAATGACCTTGGTCATCAGCTTGGCCCGTGACGCTTTTAACCGGGTACCCTTGATCCCCTGGTCCAGACCCTCGGAGGACTGTGGGAGACTCTCTCTGCGCCGCACCATCAAGGAAGTTTACCTCCAGCTCCATCTCCACAAGTGCCTCTACCGTTCTCCTCATCCATCAATCACTGTGCCTGAAGCTCGCTTTCTGTGGCACATCCGAATAAATTCACTCATTACCTCTTCCCTCCTCTTTCTCTATCGCACTCTCTCCGACCCCTCCTTTCCCAACTACCCTTCAACTTATGCAGACCTATCCCCTTGCCTCTTCTGTCCGGCTGCTCAGCAATCAGGTTCCTATCCTCCCCCTTCCCTTTCCATCGCCACCTGGCTCGACTGGCTTGGCGCTGAAGAGGAAGAACAGCGTCGACTGGCCGCCCAGGCGACGGATAAGCTCAGCCTGTAACTTTGGTCTGAATAAAAGTCCTATATTACTACTACCACTGCTGGTTAATATTTGTCAGAATTACTTTCGCTTTTTCTCGGTGAAGTCAAGAGATTTCAATGGTGACGCAGGTTGCATGGTTAATCAGTAGATATTGTTAGCTCTTGACGATGCCTTCTATGTCGACGGGCGCTTGGGTTTCGATGGCAATGCTGACGCTGGAGAGAGGCCGAATGGTCGCTTGTCTACGAGCACACTCCAGGCTCTCTGAGTCTCTAGATTCAGATAGCTTCCCGGCGGTATTACTTGGTCTTCGGATAGCAGTATCGGCTTGGACTGCAGGTTGATGATTGTACCGTGCTGACTCAGAATGTCCATGCGGAGAAATACGTCTCGCGAACAAAGTCGGAGGACAACGAAGGTCCCATGGTAGGCCCGGTCTGAACTCTACTTGCAGCCGAGAAGATTACAGTCGGACTTATAAGGTGTCATTCAGGTGTCGGGACATGAGAACCCTACCATGAAGTCTTCACTTTCGTTTTCTGTTCGGCTGCGAGGGATCCACTAATGACGGAATGATTGGCTACTGTATCTACAAGCGTTGTAACTTCGTGGTCTTCGAGAAGCACATTAAGGTCCGCGCTCCTTTGGCCAGCTTTATATATATATATATATATATATATATATATATATATATATATATATATATATATATATATATATAACATTCGCATGCCCGATCCGCTCATCCACCCGCGTGCGCTAAAAGTATCTGGGCCCGAACACGCCGCCATTGGAATCTGAACCTGGCAGCGTTTAACGCTAGAACGTTATCTGGAGAGGCGAGTCTAGAAGTACTATTGGAGGAATTAGCGGGCAGTAAACGGGATGTAATAGGTCTCAGTGAGGTTAGGAGGACCAAAGAAGCGTGTACAGTGCTTAACAGCGGGCACGTCCTGTGCTACCGGGGCTTAGCAGAGAGACGAAAAGAAGGAGTGAGATTCCTAATTAATAAGGATAAAGCTGGTAACATACAGGAACTCTATAGCGTTAACGAGAGTGTGGCAGGTCTTCTGAAACTTAAAAAAAAGTTACAAATTTATGGTTGTACAAGTCTACGCCCCTACTTCCCGTCATGATGACCAGGAAGTCGGAAGCCTCTATGAAGACGAGGAATCGGCGATGGGTAAAGTAAAAACAAAATACGCTATACTGATGGGTGACTTCAATGCCAGGGTAGACAAGAAGCAGGCTGGAGACAAGTCAGTAGGAGAATATGGCATTGGGTCGAGGAATAGCAGGGGAGAGTTATTAGTAGGGGTTGCAGAACGGAATAATATGCGGATAATGAATAGTTTCCTATGCAAGCTCGACAGTCGAAAGTGGATGTGGAGGTTCCTGAATGGCGAGACTAGAAATGAAATAGACTTCATACTCTGCGCTAACCCCGGCATCATACAGGATGTGGATGTGTTTGGGAAGGTGCGCTGCAGTCACCATAGGATGGTAAAAACTCGATTTAGCCTAGACTTCAGGAGGGAACGGAAGAAAGTGTTACATAAGAGGTCGATCAGTGAGTTAGCTGTAAGAGGGCAAATAGAGGAATTCTGGATCTCAGGAACAAGAGGACCTTAGTATTGATGCAAAGAACGACGATCTTATGGCCATCATTAGGGTGTGCGCAATAAAAGTCGGTGGTAACTTCTTTAGACAGGAGGCCAGTAACATATCGCAGGCGACGAAAGATCTGATTAAGAAACGCCAATATATGAAAGCATCTAACCCTACAGCTAAATGGAACTGGGAGAACTTTCGCAGTTAATCAACAAGCGTAAGACAGCTGACATAAGGCGGTATAATATGGATAGAATTGAACATGTTCTCAGGAAAAAAGGAATCCTAAAAGAAGTGAAGAAGAAACTAGGAATAGGCAAGAATCAGATGTATGGGCTAAGAGACAAAGCCGGCAATATCATTACTAATATGGATGCGATATTTCAAGTGACTGAGGTGTTCTATAGAGATTTATACAGTGCCAGTGACTCCCATTACAATAATGGAAGAAGGAATAGTCTAGAGGAATTTGACGTCCCATAAGTAGCGCCGGAAGAAGTAAATAAAGCCTTGGGAGCTGTGCTAAGGGGGAAGGCAGCTGGGTTGGATCAGGTAACAACAGATATGTTGAAGGATGGTGGCAGAGTGTTCTAGGAAAACTGGCCACCCTGTATACGCAATGCCTCATGACCTCGAGCGTACAGGAATCTTGGAAGAACGCCAAAATAAGCTTAATCCAGGGAAAAGGGGACGCCAAAGACTTGAAAAACTATAGACCGATCACCTTACTGTCCATTGCCTAAAAAGTATTTACTAAGGCAATCGGAAATAGAATAAGGATCACCTTAGACTTCTGCCAACGAAATCACCAGGCAGGTTTTCCTAAAGGCTACTCAACAATAGACCATATTCGCACTTTCATTCAGGTGATGGAAAATGTGCGGAATATAACCGACCCTTATATATAGCTTTCATTGATTACTAGGAAGCGTTTCATTCAGTCGAAACCTCTGCAGTCATCCAGGCATTACGGAATCAGGGTGTAGACGAGCCATACGTAAAATACTGAAATATATGTATAGCGGCTCCACATCCACTGTAGTCCATAAAGAAAGCAACAAAATCCCAATAAAGAAGAGCGTCAGGCAGGGAGATACGATTTCTCCAATACTATTCACAGCGGATTTACACGAGGTTTTCAGAGACCTGGATTGGGAAGAATTGGGTATAAGTGTTAATGGAGAATACCTTAGTAACTTGCGATTCGCTGATGGTATTGCATTGCTTATTACCTCAGGGGAGCAATTGCAATGCATGCTTACTGACCTGGAGAGGCAAAGAAGAAGGGTGGGTGCAAAAATTATTCTGCAGAAAACTCAAGTACCGTTTAGCAGTCTCGGAAGGGAACAGCAGTTTACCATAGGTAGCAAGGCACAATAACTGGTAAGGGAATAGGTCTACTTAGGGCAGGTAGTGTCCGCGGATCCGGATTTTGAGACTGAAATAATCAGAATGAGGAGAATGTGCTGGGTGCGTTTGGCAGGCATTCTCAGATATTGAACAGCAGGTTGCCATTATCCCTCAAAAGAAAAGTGTATAACAGCTGTGTCTTACCAGTACTCACCTACGGGGTAGAGACCTGGAGGCTTACAAAAAGGGGTCTACCTAAATTGAGGACGATGCAACGAGCTATGGAAAGAAGAGTGATGGGTGTAGCCTTAGGGTAGCAGAGAAGAGCAGATTGGGTGAGGGGACAAACAAGAGTTAATGATATCTTATCTGAAATCAAGAAACAGAAATAGGCATGGACAGGACTTGTAATGAGGAGGGAAGATAACCGATGGTCATTAAGGGTTACGGACTGGATTCTAAGAGAAGGGAAGCGTAGCAAGGGAAGGCAGAAGGTTAGGTGGGTGCGGATGAGGTTAAGAAGTTCGCAGGGACAACATGGCCACAACTAGTACATGACAGGGGTAGTTACAGAAGTATGGGAGAGACGCTTGGCCTGCAGTGGGCGCAGCCAGGCTGATGATGATGACGAACACAAGATGCGAACGTCCGCAGCCGTGAGCATACACCCACATCAGTTTGCACTCCAACACCATTACTGCTTTGAGACAACTCGCGCGTGCGTCAAGCCACCTAGCAACAATTTGCTTGTAAAAGTAATACCATGCGAGAATAACTTTATATATTACCACTCAGGTATACGCATGCATCTCGTCGAATTGCAACAAGTTTCACGTATTCTGAGTATATTTCACGTGTATAGAATAGAGGCTATTTCTGCTATTCTTCTGTAGTGACAACAAGGGTGTTCAAACACCTTGTCACGCTTGAAGGGTAGGCCCTTGTTTTCCTGTCCGTTCTTTGTATCAACTAGTGCTTTGAGATAATCTATGAGGATGTAAGTCCTTCACGAGTAGCCCAGGTAGTAGCCGCAGCCGTTGCAATCACCTTGGTGCTGTCGTCGCATACAAATTCATGTCAAACACAATTGCCTGCTTTACGGAAAGATGTACGTCCATTTGTTTACGCTTTGCAGAAGCCTGAGCGATAGTCGATGCCCATCTATCTGCTTGGCATAATGTCGCTGCCCAAGCTGCGCGGTATTGACAGGAATATTTTTGTATAAACGCGACCTTCATCCCCTGCATTTCACTTTTCAAAACTGCTATTCAATATCATCTGTTAAGTAGAATTTTTTTGCTGGGCGAGTTGTCTGGGATCTAATGAATATATTTTTTGCGCCAAAAAGGGACATAAGGACTTGGGAGGGAGAGTATGAAGCGACAAATCGAGCGTTGAACTTCAACTGATTTTATTCTTGCAGGAGGGCAGGGAGAATGAACAAATGCGCAGGTGTACATCAGGGCTGCCTAGATCCATTACAGTGACAATTATAGATGCACCTATTAAAAACGTCGCTGTAATCGCCCTAGGCATCCCTGATGTACGCATGCGCATTGGTTCATTCTCCCTGCCCTGCTGTAAGAATAAAATCAGTTGAAGTTCAGCGCTCAATCTGTCGCTTCATACTCTCCCTCCCAAGGCTTTATGTTCCTTTTTAGCGTAAAAATGTCATGTCGCGCCAACTATTCTGAACTGCCATGTTTCCTTAGGCTCATGCTTCATATACTGTGTTGATTATTAGGACGGTGAGGTATTCTGGATAAATAAGTAAATGAATAGGTAAACAAATAAATAGCTCTCACTAATTTGCTTTGGCAAAATAAAGGCTCCGAAAATCTACAAGAACATCAAGACTGTCGGACATCATTCAACTCAAGTATGATTTAGTTTGCTTCACGTGTACCTGCCGTGGTTGCTAAGTGACTGTAGCGTTGAGCTTCTAAGCACGAGGTCGCCGAATCAAATGCCGACCACGACGGCTCCATTTTGATAGCGGCGAAATGCGAAAACACCCGTTTATTTCGATTTAGGAGCACACAGAGAAACCGGGTGGTCCATATTTCCCGGAGATCGTAGTTTTGGCATGTAAAACCAAATAATCTAAAAATAAGTTTGCTTCACATGCTTTTGTAAAACCGTACTTTTGTTTGCAACACTTGCCTCGCAATTTTCCGCAGCCAAGGTGAGGAGTGGCGGCGGATTCGGTCTCAGACACACACAAGCGTATCCGCGCCTCGTGTGGTGCAAGGATACGCCAAAGGCATTGCTGACGTTGTGGACGACACAATTTCGCTGATTGTCTCGGCGCGGGATGAAAAGGAAGATGTGGAAGACTGCTACGTGCTGATGAGAAGGTGGGCTTTAGAATGTAAGTGCAGCACCTCAAGACAGCTTTTAACATGTTACATGAAAATATGCTTGAAGAAGCCTTATAATGCCATGTGTGTTTCTATACGAATGGGTTCAGTACCTTCCGCAACACCATTTTTCGCCATATTTTGCTTCTATGTGCTGGCGATATTAAGATGCGGATGTGCCTACTGTTGTAATTTGTCGCCTCCGCAACGCCGTCATGTAACCACCTTTCGGTTTTGACGAAAGTGATATATGTCGATTTCAGTGATACGAAATGGCACATCTCACGAAACGTATAACAGCTGTGTCATAAGCAAACTTTCCGTAAAATAGTATAGTATCCCAGTTCTTGTGGTCGCGTTTATATACCTGGAGGCGACGTCGGACAGAGTTCGATGGAAACACTCGGTAAGGCCCTTGGTTTGGGGGCAATACACTGATGTAGTCTAGTCATCTGGATGGTGTTAGAGGCCTGCAGGACATCAGCAAGAACATAGTAAAGAAATGACTTGCTACAGTCACTAAGAACAACACGAGGCGCACAGTGGCGCTCGATATTGCCACGTAGGACAAACTCGGCGAGTTCAGAGGTAGCACAAGAAGGAAATGCTGCGAGTGCGAGTGCGATGGTCCACGGCACTGATAATCCAGCGGTGACCCACAGGTGTAAGCGGAAGGGGTCCCTTTAGGTTTACCTTCAAGAATTCGATGGGAACGGACGGGCAAGGCAATGGTTGTAAAGGGCCGGCGGGAAAGATGCGGAACATTCCCGGTGTAGGCACGACGCTCATGTAGAGCTGTACTTGAAAACTCTAGTGGACAGGCCAGGCCAAAAACAGCGAGTATTAAGGAGGTCGTAAGTGTTGTGAAATGCCGAGTGGCCAGAAGGGGCGTCGTCGTGAAACAATTGTAAAATGTCATGTCGAAGTGAGCGAGGGACGAGGCGCACACATCACTCACTGGTAGGGTGGCAAACTTGCCGAAATACTGATACACCATGTAGTTTAAGACGTACCAGTTGTCGTCTTAAATGGCTGTTTGTAAGACGACAGGGGCTAGTGAGCCGGTCGATAATGATACGGCAATATATATCTGCACGTTGGAGAGAGTCGTGATCCCGTGATGGAAGAATGTCTACGGAGATCACGAACGGTAGAGGGTTAATAACCATTGCTTCGGTCGCTTGGGTAGGCGGTACCGAGCAAATGGAAGATGGAAATGGGCATTTGGCGACACCGGACAGCGAGACAAAGCATCAACGTTTTGGTGTTGCCTGCCAGACCTATACGTTACCGTGTAGTCGTACTTCTGTAGACGCCGCACTCTACGGCCGAGGCGTTCTGACAAATTCTTCACATAAGATAACCAACAGAAAGCATTTTTGTCATTCAGAATTGTGAAATGGCGGCCATATACGTACATAGAGGCGAAACTTTTGTATAGACCATACAATGGCAAGACTTTCTTGTGCAGCGACGGTGCAATTTCGCTCTGCAGGAAGTCGTGGCTCCTGAAGACGCAGCACCGATGACCGAGGCGTCCGGATAAATTCTTCAGAAAGGGTAACCAACATAAAGCATGATGGTCAGACAGAATTGTGAAATGGCGACCATATATAGAGGGGCGACACTTTTGTATGGACCATACATTGGTACAATTTCGCAAAGCAGGCGAAAGACTACGGCTCGCGTAGTCCACGACTTCCTCTTCAGACGCGTGGTTCCGCTGAAGCAGGACATGGTAGACGCCGTGCCCACTTACATCAGTGTGTAGGATAGTAGAGGCTGTGGGATCAAAGTGTCGTAGCACTGGTCCTGATGTGAGACACCGCTGGAGGGTCCGAAAGGCGGCTTCACAGTCATCCGACCAGGTAAAGGGTGTGGTCGTTGTGAGAAGTTTGTGAAGAGGAGCTGCGTTAGTAGCGAAGTCATGAATTAAGCGCTTGCACTACGACGCTAATCCGAGAATGTTGCGAGAGTCTTTAGGCGTTGTTGGTTTTGGGAAATCCAGTACAGCAGCAACTTTGGTAGGATTGGGCTCAATATTGTGCTTGCTGAGGACATGAGCTGATACTTTGATGGAGCGGCTCGCAAATGGACACTTCTTAGTATTGAGCTGGAGTGCGGCCTTGGCTAGAGACGTGAGAACGTTGGTAAACGTTCCAGATGCTGAGAGAAGCTGGAAAAAAGATGACAATGTCGTCCAGGTGACACAGACAGGTTTTCCGGTTGAGGCCGTGCAGTACGGCATCGATCATTTCTTCAAATGTGGCTGGCGCATTCCACAGTCTAAAAGGCATCATATTGAATTCAAAAAGTAATCAGATGTAGCAAACGCCATCTTCAGTTCCTCGGGCTCATGCGTCGGAACTTTCGAATAATCAGATCGCAAGACGAGGCTCGAACGTATTCGACACTTTTATGGTATCGAATGCACCGTCAATGCGAGGCATAGGATAGACATCCTCAAAGGCATCTTTGCTTAGTGATCTATTATCGACGAAAAAGCATACTGAGTGGTCCTTTTTTTAAAGTAGGATGACTAGAGAATACCAAGGGCTTGCGGAAGGCTGTACAACGTTCCGCGCGATCATGTCGTTGACTTGGACTTCGAAAACCTTGCGATAAGAAGCCCCTACACCAGAAGGGCGGCGGCGAATCACACGGGATCCGTCTATCTCAATGCGATAAGCAGTCACCGTTGTTTGACCCAAGCCAACCGAACAAATGTCAAAGCAAGTTTGGTGTTTCCTTAAGATGGTGAGCCCGGCATCAGTCTGCGTTGAGGTGAGATTTGAGCTCAAAGTGGCCCTGAGAGCACTAGGTGAACATTCCGTGGGCGTACACTGGGCGGTGGACGAAGAAGGTGAAGCAGTGACGAGACACACTGGGGCAGCGTCAATGAGTATCGCCACATGCACGAGTGGCTGTGGTGTCATGTTGTAGGCGGTTAGACTGGTGGAGCAAGGTGGAAAATGCACTAGACAGGCGGGGATGCCCATTCCACGAACAATGTACGGTTGATAAGGAGAAATGACTGCGTCGCCGTCTATATTATCTCTTGGTGGAACAGTACAAATACGTGCACGACCGGGTAGAAGGACAAAATCTGCACCTGTGATAAGGTTGGGGCTGAGAGGAATCAGCAGCGTCTGAGACCTCGTTGTCCGTAATATGTAAAAGGGGTTGTATGTACGAAATGACGCCAGTCTGAGTAGACTAGAAATCCCAGCCACAGATGATCGCATGAGCGCACGACAAAAGCACAGTAAGCTGGAAATGATGCCCAATTCCGTCGAAGAGGACGCGATTGGCACACCGTCCGGCAGGATAAATCGGACTGTCAATGGCGCCACATAAGATCCCGCCAACATACGGAGTTATTACTTTGCGGAGACGGAAGCATACTTGGCGACGAATAACAAAGAGGGCAGCACGGGTGTATATAAGCCCGTCGACAGAAATACCTTTCGCACAAACAGCGAGTAAATTTGCCGGAGGAGCAGGATGAATTGTAGCAGTCGGCGAACAAGTAGTTTCTCTTCGCAAAACTGCAGCTTGTTTTCCGAATGGCTGGCGAGAGAATTGGGAGCAGGACGGAGGGGCGATTAAGTACGGCGGAACGGTGACGGAGTGCGACGAAGGGGTTAGTGAAATGACTGTGACATCGCTGGGAACAGCGGAGGTGAGGGTGAGGTATAAGATAAGGATGCATAGGTTTCGGGAACGTAGGCGTCAAATCTGGGAACATAATTAAGTCTCTCTCATAGGCAGAAAAACTACGTCATTCATCTGACTTGGCAGATCTGAAACATAGTCTCTTTCATAGGCGGAATAATCACAACGTTTGTCTCACTGGCATCGGCGGAAGAAGCGTGATATATGACGACGAATGCTAAAGGAGAGACAAACTGTGCCGGCAGGACGTCAAGTAGAGTAGCAAGATTGTGCAAGGACTGGTGCTGCCGCCGAGGCCAGTTGGTCGCACACAACGTCAGCAGTGGCCGATGGTACTGGTACCCGAATCTGCGTAGCAAACAGTGCATCAGACGGCGCAAAAACAGGCACAGAGCATGGGGCACCTGGGACAATTGTCAAGGACGCAATTTTGTTTAATCTTCTAGCGAAAATCAGGACGAGGAGCCTGAAGATACTACATGGCTGTATTGGCGGGAGCATGGCCGTGAAACTCCTCTCTCACAATGATTTAGGAAGAGCGCTCGCTATTCGTCATTGTCTACGAGACGAACTTCACAGGAGGCGCATGGAAGACGAAATAAGGAGAGGCAGGCAAGGAGAAGGTATGTGTTAAAAATATCACGAACTGTGATAGGGCTTTGAACTACAAGAGCGTTAAAGGTAACAGAGTTGATGCCCTTTTGAGTATGGCGGATATGGTCCCTGTGCCGAATATCTGATGCAGCTGCTCAGTGAATTTTGACTAATCTCAGAAAGTCGTGTTCTTGGTTGAAGAACCACGTTACGAAACATTGCAGAGCTTGTGTGCCTCATCCCAATGATTCTAAGCTCTCTCCATGTCCTAAGGGTCGAGCCAGTCTTTCACTTCTTCACCGCAATTGCCAGAAAAAAGCTCAGCCGGTGCACTCACGGTGCGGTGCGGTGCGATGCGGCCGTGCGGTGCACTCACGGACGAAGTAGCCCAGCTGGTTCAGCCGGGATGGGTGCAAAAGTGGAAGCGTCTGTTAAAGCCATGACCAGTAGGGGTGACCGGTAGAGTACGAACACGTAGGAATCAACGCAAGCTCCACCACTTCTAAGACGACGCCTGGTATAGCAACGGAACCGCGGGCAAGCCAGTCTGTCAGTACCAACCAGACATAACGATGGTGATTATTATGAGGATGGGTTTGTACATGTGAAAGCGAAGATAAAATACACTGTTTCTGTTCCCTATATATATATATATATATATATATATATATATATATATATATATATATATATATATATGATATGTATGATTCTTGTATTCATATAGGAGGATCGGACAGGCCGCCATTGGAATCTGAACCTGGCCACGTTTACCGATAGAACGTTATCTAGTGAGGCGAGTCTAGCAGTGTTATTGGAGGAATTGGAGGGTTGTAAATTGGATATAATAGGGCTCAGTGAGGTTAGGAGGACAAAAGCAGCATATAGAGTGCTAAAAAGCGGGCGCATACTGTGCTACCGGGGCTTAGCGGAGAGACGAGTAATAGGAGTTGGATTCCTGATCAATAAGGAAATAGCTGGCAACATACAGGAAATCTATAGCATTAACGAGAGGGTGGCAGGTCTTGTTGTGAAACATAATAAGAGGTACAAATTGAATGTAGTACAAGTTTACGCCCCTACATCCAGTCATGATGATCAGGAAGTTGAAAGCTTTTATGAAGGCGTGGAATCGGCGATGGGTAAAGTCAAAACAGAATACACTATACTGATGGGCGACTTCAATGCCAGGGTAGGCAAGAAGCAGGCTGGAGACAAGTCAGTGGGGGAATATGGCATAGGCTCTAGGAATAGCAGAGGAGAGTTAATGGTAGAGTTTGCAGAACAGAATAATATGCGGATAATGAATACCTTTTTCCGCAAGCGGGTTAGCCGAAAGTGGACGTGGAAGAGCCCCAAAAGTGAGACTAGAAATGAAATCGACTTCATACTCCGCGCGAACCCTGGCATCATACAATATGTTGACGTGCTCGGCTTGGTGCGCTGCAGTGACCATAGGGTGGTAAGAACTCGAATTAGCCTTGACTTGAAGAGGGAACGGAAGAAACTGATACATAAGAAGCCAATCAATGAGTTAGCGGTAAGAGGGAAACTAGAGGAATTCCGTATCAAGCTACAGAACAGGTATTCGGCTTTAACTCAGGAAGAGGACCTTAGTGTTGAAGCAATGAACGACAATCTTATGGGCATCATTAAGGAGTGCGCAATAGAAGTCGGTGGTAACACCGTTACACCGGAAACCAGTAAGCTTTCGCAGGAGACGAAAGATCTGATCAAGAAACGCCAATGTATCAAAGCCTCTAACCCTACAGCTAGAATAGAACTGGCAGAACTTTCTAAGTTAATCAACAAGCGTAAGACAGCTGACATAAGGAACTATAATATGGATAGAATTGAACAGCCTCTCAGGAAAGGAGGAAGCCTAAAATCAGTGAAGAAGAAACTAGGAATAGGCAAGAGTCAGATGTGTGCGTTAAGAGACAAAGCCGCCAATATCGTTACTAATATGGATGAGATAGTTCAAGTGGCTGAGGAGTTCTATAGAGATTTATACAGTACCAGTAACACCCACGACGATAAGGGGAGAGAGAATAGTCTAGAGGAACTTGAAATCCCACAAGTAACGCCGGAAGAGGTAAAGAACGCCTTGGGAGCTATGCAAAGGGGGAAGGCAGCTGGGGAGGATCAGGTAACAGCAGATTTGTTGAAGGATGGTGGGAAAACTGTCCTGGAAAGATTGGCCACCCAATATACACAATGCCTCATGACCTCGAACGTACCGGAGTCTTGCAAGAACGCTAACATAATCCTAATCCATAAGACAGGGGACGCCAAAGACTTGAAAAATTATAGACCGATCAGCTTACTGTCTGTTGCCTACAAAGTATATACTAAGGTAATCGCAAACAGAATCAGGAATACCTTGGACATCTGTCAACCAAAGGACGAGGCAGGATTCCGTAAAAGCTACTGAACAATAGACCATATTCACACTATCAATCTGGTGATAGAGAAATGTGCGGAATATAACCAACCCATATATATAGCCTTCATTGATTGCGAAAAAGCGTTTGATTCAATCGAAACTTCAGCAGTCATGAAGTCATTACAGAATCGGTGTGTAGATGAGCCATATATAAAGTTATTGGAAGATATCTATAGCGGCCCCACAGCCACCGTAGTCCTCCACAAAGAAAGCAACAAAATCCCAATAAAGAAAGGCGTCAGACAGGGAGATACGATATCTCCAATGCTATTCACAGCGTGTTTACAGGAGGTATTCGGAGACCCGGATTGGGAAGAAATGCGGATAAAAGTTGATGGAGAATACCTGAGCAACTTGCGATTCGCTGATGATATTGCCTTCCTTAGTAACTCAGGAGACCAATTGCAATGCATGCTCACTGACCTGGAGAGGCAAAGCAGAAGGGTGGGTCTGAAAATTAATCTTCAGAAAACTAAAGTAATGTTCAACAGTCTCGGAAGAGAACAGCAGTTTACGATAGGTAGCGAGGCACTGGAAGTGGTAAGGGAATACATCTACTTAGGGCAGGTAGTGACCACGGATCCGGATCATGAGACTGAAATAACCAGAAGAATAAGAATGGGCTGGGGTGCGTTTGGCAGGCATTCTCAAATCATGAACAGCAGGTTGCCACTATCCCTCAAGAGAAAAGTGTATAACAGCTGTGTGTTACCAGTACTCACGTGTGGGGCAGAAACCTGGAGGCTTACGAAAAGGGTTCTACTGAAATTGAGGACGACGCAACGAGCCATCGAAAGAAGAATTATGTGTGTAACGTTAAGGGATAAGAAAAGAGCAGATTGGTGAGGGAACAAACGTGGGGTAAATGACATCTTAGTTGAAATCAAGAAAAATAAATGGGGGGCATGGGCCGGACATGTAATGAGGAGGGAAGATAACCGATGGTCATTAAGCGTTACGGACTGGATTCCAAGGGAAGGGAAGGGTAGCAGGGGGCGGCAGAAAGTTAGGTGGGCGGATGACATTAGGACGTTTGCAGGGACAACATGGCCACAATTAGTACGTAACCGGGGTAGTTGGAGAAGTATGGGAAATACCTTTGCCCTGCAGTGGGCGTAACTACACTGATGATGATATATGTGTATATATGCTTGCCTTGCAGTAGCGCTCAAGTTCTTTACGTGTGAAAGGCAGTCTGAAAAATTCCTCTTTACCTAGTGCTGTTTATATATATATATATATATATATATATATATATATATATATATATATATATATATATATATATATATATATATATATATATATATATATATATATATTGACCGGGGTGGTTGGAGAAGTATGGGAGAGGCCTTTGCCCTGCAGTGGACGTAACCAGGCTGATGATGATGATGTATATGTATGTATATATATATATATATATATATATATATATATATATATATGTATATATAGATATATATATAGGAATTTTTCAGGCTGCCTTTCACACTTAAAGAACCGGAGCGCTACTACAAGGTACGCATATGTATACATATATTATCATCAGTGTAGTTACACCCACTGCAGGGCAAAGGTATTTCCCATACTTCTCCAACTACCCCAGTTATGTACTAATTGTGGCCATGTTGTCCCTGCAAACGTCTGCATGCATGCAGACCTTGTATATAAATATGCACGCATTTCTATGTTGTCGTTGTATATATATATGCATGCATTTATTCGACACCTACAGATGTGCGGGTTACGGGTGTCGCTCTCTAGGTAATGCTTAATGAAACAAGTAGCACTACCGAAATATATTCATAGCCTATAATATACGCCCTCAAGAATATTCATTTATTAGTGGGGGTAGCTATTGAAAGCCTTCGGCTACTGGCTTACACTAATGGTTCGAACACAATTCTCTGAGTTCCTAATATTGAAGAATGCTGCAATATATATATTTCTTTTGTCTTTTTTTATTACAGCTGCAATGTTTCTGGCTGTTGACGAGAGACTCGGAGTTTTGGAACCTAACCTCGATGCCCGCTCGACCGCGGCAAGCATGCTAAACATTGTCGAAGACATGTTTTCCATGCTGAATACACTGACTACAATTCCTCCTTATTACCTCTACTTTCCGACTCCCATGTGGAGACGGTTCAATCGCCACGGAGATGAAGCCATTAGGTATCCGTTTGCGTGTACTTCTTGTCCTTATTATTTTCATTTGCAGCTAGAAGAATGTTGTTCACTCGTAGCGGTATTCCTGCTTTATGCTATGCAAAGCAAAAGCAATCACGTGTCTCTTAACACGAAGAAGTGAATAGGGCATCAAGAGAAATCCTGAGTGAACTAAATATTTTTGTGTCTGTGGTCCAAGGATCTCCCTTTTCCGAGGATCTACATCTTTGGTACACCACAGTGTAATACAATATTTGACGGGTTATGATTACTAGCGGTAGTATATTGCACGTGATTAGTTGAAAAAGTCGTAGTTTCGCCCGAAAGGCAAAGTGCCGACTGCGATATCGAATGAGCGTACGAAGTAAAGATGACAGTTTTATCGGCCGTATAAACTGGTCGTAGGCATACTGATTAAATCAACAAACATGGTGTCATGCGCGTACAAGCAAACATGAACTCATCTCAATCGATGAGCGCGCAATCTCGCTATCAAGATGCTAGGATGAGGTAGTGCGGTAGCAGCAACTAGCGCTTTTGATTTTGTGCTGCGTCTCTTATCAACGCGAACTAAGCTACGGAAACAGCGAGCGCGGAAATTGCCCCGGTCGTAGATCGATTTGAAAATACAGATGCCCGGGCGGGGCCAACGGCCGCCTGGGCTGTTCGAAGTAGAACGCGCCACATCTACTTTGGGCAGGTAGTGAGCGCGGAACCGGATCATGAGACTGAAATAATTACAAGAACGGGCTGGGGTGCGTTTGGCAGGCATTCTCAGACCATGAGCAGCAGGTTGCCATAATGCCTGAAAAGAAAAGTGTATAAAAGATGTGTCTTACCAGTACTTACCTACGGCGCAGAAACCTGGAAGCTTACGAAGAGGGTTCTACTTAAATTGAGGACGACGCAACGAGCTATGGAAAGAAAAATGATAGGTGTAACGTTCAGGGATAAGAAAAGAGCAGATTGGGTGACGGAACAAACGCGAGTTAATGATATCTTAGTTGAAATCAAGAAAAAGAAATGGGGGGGGGACATGGACAGGACACGTAATGAGGAGGGAAGACAACCGATGGTCATTAAGAGTTACGGAATGGATTCCAAGGAAAGGGAAGCGTAGCAGAGGGTGGCAGAAAGTTAGGTGGGCGGATGAGATTAAGAAGTTTGCAGGGACAACATGGCCACAAATAATACATGACCGGGCTAGTTGGAGAAGTATTGGAGAGGCTTTGGCCTGCACTTGGCATAGCCACGCGGATAATGATGATGATGATACATGAAAGTGATTTGCAAATTGATGTTGGGCTGACGTAATGAACGAGGACGATTCGATGAAGGTGAAACTTCCGACCGCAGCTTGTAACCCTGTAAACCATTTCAAACGTACTTGGATAAATAATGAATTTGAATTTGAACCAAGCGAGTGAAGGTCACGTATCGAAATAGTTTGCAAGAAGTGCTAGTAAAAGTCTTATTATTCCGGGGAATGTGGCATGATTTTAAAAGAGGAAGTGACTTCCTAGATTTTCAATGAGAGCTTAATACATTCCGATTATCAGGCAATCGTCAAGAACTCGGCCTGGAAGAACGATCGTAGCTGCCGTGAAGGCCACCCAATGTTTTCACGATCTTGCAGGTGGTCACACGTATTGGTTATCTCAATTGGTGGCTGCGCGTCCTCAGCAGCGGCAATCAATTCTACAGCATGCAGTAAAGTGGGCCTACTTCAGATGTTTTTGTATGAAGGGATGAATGTGACCGTCATGGTTGCTTACCGGTTAACCCCTCTGATGATATCTAGATAGCAAATTTCTTGATTTAACGGCGTGATCTTATTTTTGTATAGACGCCCGAAGACTATCGCGCGTCCAACTTCGGTGATATGTGCCACTCGCTAAACTTTCTACTAAGGTCTTAGCACAGCAGTGAAATCGTGAGCGGAGAAGACCTATACAAAGTAGTGAATGATATTTTTCAGGTTGCTGCTACCACTTGTTAGGAAAGCAGCGGAAAGGGCTGAGCATACGGCAGAGGAGGAACGCATCACACTCGCGGCCTCTCTGCAACGTGACGGGAAGCAAAGCTTTAAAGAAATCTTCACATTTGTTTTTGACGGAATTATGGCAGGTTCTGAAACGGTAAGATTTGGAAGGACTTTGCGTGAAAATTTTTGAACACTTTATAGGCTTTTCGCACAGTCGCACCCCAAATTTGTCTGACTACCAAATAAACAATCATCCTTTAAATATATCAACCTATTATAAATATGTTGGGGCTTATTTTTCTGCTTACCTGACTTGGAAAAATCACACCGAATATATATTGTCAGAGGCAGCAAGAATGCTGAACTTTTTAAAGAGCTATTTCAGAAATGCTCCTCAGGAGGTTAAGGAAATTTTCTATTTCGCGAACATCATATCTAGTATAGAGTATGTCTGCGAAGTCAGGGAACCTCAAATCGAAACCCATTGTGCTATGCTGCAGCGTATTCAGAATCGTGCGGAGCGATTGGTCACAAACAAATATCCTTTCAATGTTCATAGAAGCTCGATCAAGCAGGAGTTGAACTGGGACTCATTGGAAAAGCGCCCTTTGTGTCTTAGGCTAGAACTTGCCCACCGGATTGACTTCTATAAAACTGCCATTAACTCTACAATATATTTGCTCCCACCACATTTTGTATTAATAATTTGTGTGCGGGAATGGAAGATCCGAGAAGTTAAGTGTCGTACTGATGTCTTCAAACGCTCTTTTTTCCATATGCCATTAATTGGTGGAACAAGCTGCCTCTCTCTGTAATAGAATGCCAGTCCGAGGTAAAGTTTCGAGCTCCATTGTCGCAAATCTGATCTACTTAATGCACTTAGCTACTGTTACCCGCTATTCGCATTTCGCTTTCCTTATTTCCTTTCATTGACTGATGTGATTTCACATTGGATGATCCTTCTAATTTTTCTTTCTTTTTTAGCAGAGGTTGAGCCCATGCCGCATGCTGCATGACTATCTTTGAAAGTTGTATGTTTTTGTCCACCCTGCAATGATGCCTTCACGGCGCTGCTGAAAATGTGAACAAATAAACAAATAAATAATTAAATATAGCTTTCCAGAGGTGCTCCCGGACGTTCGTGATATGAAATTGTGCTAATAAACGTAAGTTTTTGTAGTGGAATAATTTATGAATGCGGATTGTTCCAGCATCGAAAGCTTTATATTATTAGAACTACCACAAATGAATGACAATAAGAACAGCAGGACTATGAATACAACCCGGTCAATGATAATTATAAGCTTGGTTTTTCACAAGAGCAGAAGGCTTAGGCAAAAATTATTTATACATCGCTCAACAAACTCAAAATGCCACCAGTGAGGGCTTTGGCTGGAAAGATGCTTTCCAGACCCGTTTGAATGTGAGCTTAGCCGAAAGTTTTGTAGCAACAGTTCTGCATTCGAATTTCAGGTTGACGTACTTGTACCTAATACGACGTTCAGTGGGCTGTAAAGTGCTACATCAATAGGCGCAAAATGCAGAAGCGGTACTTTGTCTTCCTCTCCCTGGACATTCCACTTTGTGATTATCGTATGTACTCATATAATCTTAAAGCATTGTCACTTCATTACATTTGTGACGGTTTATGCTTTCAAAAAATTTACTATATCTAACGTATCATTATAAGAATAATATACTGCAAATGTCATTATTTTATTCTGTTGCTTCATGCTACAACGTTCCTAGTCGCCAGCTGCAGTAGGTAGTACGGGGTCATCATTTGTAAGTTTTATATAATTCATCATTTATCATTTATAATTTATATTTATCACTTTATAATTTATAAAAGATTGCCTGTTGTAGGTAACATAATTTTTATCCTAAAACTGGATAATTCAAAGAGGCGGACAATACCACTGCGCGAAACGGAAACACATACTTAACCACCGGGAGTTAACTAATTATCTAAATATTTACGGCACATATTGTAATTTACTAGTTGCAGCTGGTGAGTTTGCAAGACGTATACACTTGAAATCAATGTTCGGAATGAACCCAGTTTCATGATATTGATTACGAGCATTTGGGACAAAATGGTCGTTTTATGTAATTTTTTTCTTCAGTCCGTAAAAGGGTGCATACTGAAAACATAGGTGGGACAACCGTGCATTTTTATAGCGAGTATGGTGGCGTATACCTCCAAGTTCGTGGCATTCTGGAAATTCATCCCAAATGTACACGCCTTGCCCTCTCGACGGCAAGAATACGGAAACAGAAATTTTTGCCATTAATAAATAATTAGAAAGTTAATTAATATTTTAATTAGCTGAATATGTGCTTTGATTGCTCGTGGAAGTGATGTCCTCATCTCTTTATAATCCAGCTCAAGAACAAGAATCACGTTATCTGCACGGGGCTTGCTTTAAATATTGTAAAGAGCTTAAAAATTATCACCCAGTATAGCAATATTGGTGAATCATTGCTGTTTTCTCCGTGCGCTATTGTATATTTCAGGTTGCGGCTGCTGCAACATATTGCTTATACTGCCTTGCCATGAACCCTCTCGCTCAACAAAAAGCTCGAAAAGAGGTTCAGGCTGTTCTCAACAAAGCTACAAACAGTGAAATAGCACTCAAGTATTCGGAGCTTTGCTACGTAAAGGCCTGTATCCGTGAATCACTTCGGTAAGGTATACTTGGCGACGAATATCGCTTGATTTTTACAGTAATATATGCAATTCACACTTCATCGCAAATAATTTATGCGCTATACGGTCGACAGCCTGTTTTATTTTTCGCAATGCGAAATTCTCCTAATGAATCCTAAAGGAATTCTGAAGAAATGTCAACCTATTTCTTCGCGTCAATCGACGTCGAATACGACTAGCATTACATATGCTAGCAGTACATTACACTGAAAGAGTGGTGAAAAGTTCTACTACTGAAACTACTAAATTCGCTCTCTAGATGTGTATCCTCATAATTACACCAAAGAATAAGCTTGCTTTACTTGAATAGCATTCCGAACGGTACAAGTATGCCAGGCAATGGAAAATATTATTATAATGCATGAAATAAGTTGCTTGAAGTTAGTAACTTCATTTGGCTTTGAGGTAAACGCTGTGATACCGTAAATGCAGTGTTATGATGGCAGCGCGCAACAAGAATATTATAGTTGCGCATGGACATAATTATGAAAGTCAAATGAACCCGCAAAATATACAGAATCTCTCCAGCACAGAAGTAAACGTAAGGCAATTAACGAAAACAAATTGGTATTTTAATTAGTGGAGGCGACATCAATTTTCCCACATTAGCCATCACACCGAATTATTTTGAAAAATAATATCACTATAAGATGTGAATTACTCAGGTATATTAATAAATATTAGGCGAAAGAGCAACGCAAGTCCACAACTGATTTGGTGGTATGAATGTGCGCCTTATAATTCCTTCGTAGTTATTCTTTATTTCGCTTGTCTGTGAAATCATGACAACAGTATTTCTTCGTGTTATTTTTGATGTTCTTCAAAAGCGGGCTTTTTTTCTGCGAAGCGCATAAAATATAACAATGTGTGAGCAAAAAAATGCTATGGGCTTGAGAATTGTGTGATATTGCCCACTTCACACTTTTCGGTGCAGCGAAAGCAATTAGGCCTAAACCTGTAAAAAATATTGTTCTGCTGGAACCATTCTATATAAGTGTAGCACATGTGTCAAAACGTAGGACGAAACGTCTATGCGAACCGACTTTAAAAGTTGGACATCTTTCTTTTCAGCCTCTACCCTGTCGTCACAGGAATACACCGCAAACTCGACCACGACGTTGTGATGTCCGGCTACATGATACCGAAAAACGTGAGAGCGCAGTTTATTCAGCCTTACAGAGCTAAAGCATATCGACTAACTCATTGTATACACAGTCTGTCCAAACTCAAGAAAATATATATGAAAAAAATTACGAACTGCGACTTTCCGCTGTAACCCAATCTAAATTGTAAAATATTACACAAGAATTTGTGCTTCAACTTCTTAGATTCTCGATTTTTTGTTCTTTTCCAACCATTTCTGACATCTAGTAACACATTGTGGCATTGCGCACGATTTCATAGATGAGAGCATGGCCGTCTATATTTTCAGTCTTTTTCATCAGGCTTTCAATGGTCATACAAAAGGAATGATACTCAACTTGTCAGCAGCGTATGATATAAGCCCACCGAACTACATAGACAGTTTGTTCGTTCACTATATTGCTGTTTGGAAATTAGGTGTCAGCTCAGCTGCACTTCGGCAGTTTGTCGTTGAACAAATTATTATATAAAACTTTTCGCATCACAAGATCCTAAATCTCCTAAAAGAAGGTATTCTATATAGTAATTCTATATCTCCATAGAATAAAAAATAGTAATTCTATATCTCCATATAGAATTACTTCTGAGAATGAACTACGCAAACCAGAAATGAGTCAAGAACTAAGAGAAATCATTACGAAATCAAAGGACAAATATTTGCAATGTCACAGTGGCTTCATTTCTGAGGAGTGCATCAAGCAAGTTTTGGTGTTCTGTCAATCCTTCTGACTTAAGTCAGTACACTGCAGTTAACAGAACAGAAGAGAGACCTTTATCTTTTAATTTCATTTCCCTCAGCATGATGGTTCCTTCCGAAGTATGTAGCTGCTTCTCGAAGACAGCGCATCAATAATTTTGTTTTAATGAGCAAAGTGCATTTCGCCTTGAACACAGACAGAAAAAAAACGCTCAGGACATCTTGGAATCACTAGCTCACTGAATGAATGTCTAACTACTTACCAATTATTTATCAGTTGTCCACAGATCAGGGCTCCTTTCTAACTCTGGAAGTGGAAAAAAGTATCAATCTTTAAACTGGATAGGAAAAACAGGCATTCTAAACTATAGACACATTTCTCTGAATAAAAACCTGTGCCAAAATGTCTAAACATGTTCCCTCAATACAGTCATTAGCTTACCTAGACAAAATTTGTCTCAAGCAATCACGAACAGGGATTCCGATTAAGAATTCAACCTTGGGCGGACTGAAAGAATTGATTTACGTTCTTGCAAACACTAATAATGGCCGCATTCAAACAGATATTATACGATATTTTACAAAGCTTTCAATAAAATTGAACACGCTACTTTACTGGTAAAAAATCTGAGGACACGTAAGCACTCTTTAGGAGTTGTTAATGTGAAAGCAGTAGTGTCCACTTGAACGCCGCTGGGATGTCGTTCGAGTTATGAGCTCCTCTTAGGCAAGCGAGCGTCTTGAGAATATTGGCGCGTTTTGACTTTGCCTTACCGAGGCACAGAATGAACGCACTCATGTTAAAAGCTCATAACGTGGTGTTTCCTCCTCCCTACTGGACGCGCCGTCACCCAAAGAATGACGCACGCACTAGGCACACCTTCACGCAGCTGGAACAGTCGACTTGCCGTGGTGTCGAGGTAACGTGTTCCTTTCGCTCCTCAAAGGCCCATCCGGTTGGCAGCCACACCCACACCGCACTTGAAGAAAATTCATTTTCCAAGCCATTATTATTTGGCTCACGGCAGCCTCCCTACGGCATTTGCCGTCAATCCGAGAATTTTGACGTGCTTTTACACTTTGTGCCGCCGGCCATTCTTGGTAGCTTTCGGTGACGACGACTGCTACGAATTTTCGCTCAAAGCGGCAAGTAATACCTTCGGCTTAAAACTGAGGCGAATTCCGGAAATTTATTACTCACATTACTCACAATCTGGTGCGCCAAAATGTAGCGCATTGGGCTCCTTACTCTTTTTAATTTTTGTGAATGACATGGGTAAAGGATGAAAGGGTGAATAGAACTTTTCGCAGGTGATTGCGTTTTATATGACGCGAGAGAAATACCTGATAACCAGAACCTCGTAAGTTGAAAGTTATAATTAATAAAGAAATGATCCGGCAGCTCGCAAATAAATTTAAATACAGACAAAACGGTCTTGATTTCTCTAACACAAAAAAAATGCGTCTCAATACCTAATCTTCCGGCTGTCCAAGTTAATTTGAACCAATATTTAAAAAGAAGCTTTACAGAAATCGTACCGATTGCCTAGTAGCGGCTGCCATGTGTACTGACAGCAGGGGCGCAGCCGGGGGCGGGGGCTTATGGGGCTTCAGCCCCCTCCCCCCCCCGAAATTTTTTCGTGCTGTCCATGCGCCGCCGGCCAAAACAACCCCCGGCGCCGGAAATCATGCTCAATTTTGTATAGAATGTCCTTTTCATGCTCGAAAAAAACATTTCAGCGCGAACATTGCGAAATCGGGCTGGATTTCGCGGCAACGCCCATGCACCGGGAGTCACATATCGTAACGCAAGGAGCTCCATCCGAGCACAAAGTTCCAAAGGCGTGGCGGGCGGGCTCGTCGCGGCATGTCGCTGAGGCCGCGGTATCGGGAGCCCTTGGATTTCAATTCTGACACTTTATAGGCGTAAAGTTCTAATGAAATTTTGATGCGAAAGGTGCATTGTTTTTTTTAACGTGACAAAACCACTTTCTGATTATGAGGCACGCCGTAGTGGAGGACTCCTGCAATTTAGACCGCCTGGGGTTCTTTAACGCGCACCTAAATCTAAATACACGGGTGTTTTCGCATTTCGCCCCCGTCGAAATGCGGCCGCCGTGGCGAAAGGTGCAATGATATTTCCAGTCTTGCTTTAGATTTTAAAATCCGGAACTTCGTAGGCTTAATGTTGTTATAAACATTAGACGCCAAAGGTGCATTGACTTTTTTAAAGTTTTAGATTGGAACATACAACGAGATAAGCCAAATCGACACACTTTCAGACAAGTTGACGAAGCACGCAGCGAGATACGATGAGACCAAGCGTTGTGGTGGTTCAATTATGCCGTCATGTCGCATAAAAAATATCAGCATTTTTTTTTCACCTACGCCAAAGCATCTATGTCAAGACAATAAAGTCGGCCAGGGTAACTACGTTCTTATTTATTTTTTCTACTTTGACTTTTATTCGCGAGGACACATTGAGCCTCTTCAATTTTTTTGTCCTTGCTACCCTAACCGCGGGCTGCCAGAGGCAGCCAGAGCGCATGCGTTTTTCTCGTGTTACCACAGAACACCTATACAAACTGGTGTTACCCCGACAACCGAGCGGCGCAATTCGGTGCGCGTTCTGTTTTCTGTGGCCGAGTGGATTTTCGCCTGGCAGAGTGTTGGGCAATTTCTGGCTAGCAGACGAGAAAAAGAAACTACCGTGGCTCGCCGCCATCACTGTGGGGACTCGACGAATTGCACCGCGTTCGCATGAGCGCAACCTCTCCGGAAAGCCTTGTCTCGCCTGTGTAGGATGCCCAGCAGTATGCTTATGGTTCTCGGTGGACCAAGCGTCTCACGTTTTCTTCGATATTCTTTTGGTAGCTACATTAGGTGCCCAAAGCAGGCATTTGATTGTGGCCAACATACTTCGCGCTTTTTCATTTCGGGGCCCCGGCCCTACAAAAGAAAAAACAAGACATTGTTGTGGCGCAGTGAATTGTCGTAGGGTGAAAGTTAGATTTTGTTACTTCTTTTGCGGACAGTAATGGGCCACGGGACGCTTTAGTTGCTGGATAGTCTTATTATATATTATTGAGATAGCAGTTATATGGACACTCCAGGCGCATTCCTGCCGTCGCCGTCATGTTTCGTATAAAGTCCAAGGGCGATAACAGCGTGACCGCGCGCCGTCATGCTCTATGTGCGAGTGAAAGCGTAAGGGGGGGAAGGAGGCTGGAATGGGTGAGACGACGATGGTGGCTAAGTCTCGTGTGTGCGAAAGAGAAAATCGGGGAGCAAGCGCGCCGCCTTCCGTCGCGCGCGATAGATCGGGGGAGTGGATGGAATGGGGGTGGGATCTCGGACTCTGTGAATCTCTGATTGCGCAACATGTTTCTTTGCCTTGTTTGACGCATTGTATACAGCGACTTTCTTTAGATACATAGATTTATTGGAGACTTATACATATATATAAATATCTTGATGCAGGGTTTTGTGTATACGTGCCGTGAACTTTGTTTCCAGTGACACTTTTTGCTTGTATTTTCGCATTTGTATATTCCATTGTATCTTCGGATTTCTAATGCACGAAGGCGAGTAAAATGGATGTGAGCCAACCCACCCCACGCAATAATTATACGGTCCATTATCTGCGAGGCATGCACGTGACACAGAGGCATCTCTCTATTACAAAAGTGACACGCAGGTGTGAGTATCAAGGTTGTTTAATGCTCTCATGCGCTGGGTTGAACATGGTTGCGCCACATAATGGGCGCTCTAGAAGTTGAGCAGCGTGGTGCCCTGAGGTTTTTGACAGCTGAAGGTATTTCCCAAAAGGAAATTAGTCACCGTATAGCTGCCGCGTACGTTGAACATTGCATTAATTGGCCACTGTGAAGCGTTCGAGCAAACGATTCAAACAAGGACGTGAAAGTTGCAAAGACGATCCAAGACCGGGCCAAAGCCATCCTGCAATCACCCCTAACAAAATTGCAAAGGTTGATGAGCTGATGAGACAAGAACGGAAGATAAGCATCGATGAACTGGCAGAGCGTGTGAACATCAGTCCCGGTTCGGTTCACGCCATAATTCACGAACATCTCGGTTATCCGCTCTTGTGTGCGCAATGGTTGCCCAAGATTTTAAACTACGGCCAGAAGACGGAGAAGTTTGGCGCTGCCTTTACTCATCTGATCCGGTATCGGAATAAGGGTGACGATTTCTCCTCTGCAAGTGTTATCGGAGACGAGCCATCATGCCACTACTACGAGCCTGAAACACGACGGCAAAGCTCACAATAAAAACATTCGAATTCACCACCCCCAAAGAAGCAAAGGCCGTCATTTTCACCGGAAAGGTGTTGTTGACTTTTATTTTTCGATCTTCAGGGGCCATTACTGATAGAATTTGCTAAATCTTGAGAGGCTATCAATTGTTTCCGATATTGTGAAACGCCGGATCGGCTGCGTGTAGCAATCAAGAACAAACTACGGGAAAAATTGACAAATGGGGTCATCTTGTTCCACGACAATGCCCGTCCCCACGTCGCTGATGTGGTTAATACAAAACAGGCAAAGTTCATGCGGGAAACGCTGCAACATCCGCCATGCAGCTCAGACCTGTCGGCTTGGAACTTCCACTTTTTGGGGCAACCGAAAAAACAGTTCAAGGGAACGAGATTCGTCTCAAACGATAACGTGACAGTCAGTTGCAGACGTTTTGAACCAACAGCCCAAGGAGCTTTATCAGACGGGAATTACGCGACTCATTATTCAAAGGGGAAAATGTCTAAATGCTCATGGAGACTACTTTTAAATGAGGTACCCCGCTTGTCATATATTCGCGTTGGCTAACTTTCATTGGACTCGCCCTCGTATATTCTGCAGAACCCCTGCTTTTTATACGTGCTCCCTGTTGCGACTATAATTTCGGTGCAACTACTCACGATACACGACTGGCGACAGCTGCTCCTGCGAAATACATTGGAAGAAATGACAGCGTCATTGAGATTTTTCACTGGCCGTTGCATATGTACAAGAATGTAAACAAGGATCTTGAATGACAAAATTTCATTAACATATTTGTCCTCAACTTGTTCATTTCATGGCCTTTACATTTTTCATACCAGCGGCATGCACTGCTTTGCTGGTTTCGAACTGATGTAGTTCTAAAGTTCTTGTGATAGTTCCTTTACTTACTAAATAGACAAAATACATGGAAGCATTGACATCAGTTATGTTGAGCACAATTTTTGGCATATACGAGTATAATATTTTATTAAAATACATATTTTACTTGTACTGACAGTGCGTAGCGTTCAAGAATTCATTTGGAGCATCTTTAGCAATGACAATGCAATTATCAATCATGTATTTGATCCCCAGACAAATTGTTTAAGAGGAAGTTTTAGCTAGCGCCCAACTCCGACGCGGCTTATTGAAATACATGTAAAACGCAGAAACGCTTTTCTTTCATAACACCCGGATCGCTTTTAATGAAATTTGTTGCATTTGAGAGGGAAAGTTAAATTATAGTGTCTGTTGGAAGCGGAATTTCGATTTAGGGCTTGAACATTGTTTAATATTTTGGGAAACTCGAAAGTCCCCCCCCCCCCCTAGAAAATAGAAGCACGACGTTTACAAACTAATAGCTCTGCATCAAGCACACATGTCGCTGTTCAGTAAACGGCATCTATTATAACAGTAAAAGCGGACAAATTTGGTGTGTCAATTCGTATCATGCGTGAATTGGTTACGTGTACAGGATTCTGCGAAAGCCGTATTTTCATAGTGCAAAATTTCTTGAGATTCACCTGTAACTTAAACATTTTGTCAGCTGTAGATGTACTATTAGGTGCAATTTCCAGAATTGTGATATCATTTTTCATTGCTGAGTTACATAGCTTTAAGCTTGATAGTTTTGATTTCTGAAAATGTGTGATTTTGGTGAATTTTTAATAAAGAATTGACAACCTAAATGAAAAATTCGAAACCAACAGTCACTAGAATTTAAGTTTTTCTTTTAAATGCAACAAATATCGTCAAATTTGGTGCGTTGGTTGCCGAGAAAAACGAATTCTCCTTAGTCTACATGTATTTAGATTCGAGCACCCGAGCTAAAGTTTCCTCTTAAGGAGGAGACCGAGTTGCAATGTGAGCCCCGTCCGAACGAGATTCCTGGCTACGCCACTGGTTCTATCGGGCTTACCGCCATGTTAAGGGAAAAAATTTCTTCGTCTCGTCTCGGATAACAATGGAGAATGGTTTCTAGCGCAACTTTTATTCTTGCTTGGTGCATGATATGTTGCAGCGATAATCTGCACGTTAGGCTCCTGGTGCGAATGAACTTCGTATACCGCGATGACAGTGGCCGTTTCACTGGTAAACGTAATAGCACGTAGGAAAATCGCAGCTACCACACATACCAAACCACCCGCTTCGACTAAAATTTGCGCTTGTAACTGCCTGTATGCCTGAATTGCAAGAAATAATTAATAAAATGCGGGATCGCTCAGTGTCACCTGACGCGAACGGCGAAGCATTAGGTGTGGTTCTCCGTTATTAGTGAGATGAGCTGTTTGTTTTCACGCTGATAGCACTGCAGAGGCAGCGCCAATTCGTAAAAATTATTTCATTTACAGTTAGCAGATGACGCCACTTCATTAGTACCATTGGTGATGCACTGACGATGTCGAATGCTCAAATGGTGTAATTATTTATTGCTTGATCACGTTACTGCTTCTATCTTGTAGAGTACGTGATGACGTTGGTGGGCAAAGGCTAAATAGACACCGAAAAGGCGATGCTCTACAGGTAAACATTCATAAAGGAGTTCGTGCTCACGACTGGTTGAGGAGGCTGCAAGAAATTGCTGAGAAAGCGTAACGATTTCAACCACAATTTCGTAACGTAACCACAGTTTCAACTAAAGAAGAACTGGGTGCTACCTTGAGTTCTTCAAGGATGCTAGTAAATATTCTTTATAACATCATTACAGCGCTTTGAAATATTTGCATGAATAAAGTAATATTAAAGAAATTGGCATTCTTAAAGGGTCCTAAAACACTTTTTGTCGAAGTCGCGAAATGCACTTGAGGTTACTCCTCAGTGGTGTACGTTTTTTTTTCGAAATTTACCTTTACCTAACATCAGAACTAGCTCTGGGCCAAATCAACAATCATTCGTTCTAGTTTACACGCATTTTGTTTTTTAATTATTCGGTTCTGTGTATTCCCAGTTTATATTCGCTTTTTCGTAAGCATCGCCCTTTTCGTGGTCCAAACATCTCATTTAACTACAAAACGTCTACATGAGTCCGCTGAATGCATCTATTTGCGGGAGGATACTTGGCGCTAAGTTTTAGTTGTGAACGTGTACCGGCTGTCCAAGAAGTGCGCTCTGCTGCGGTATTACATGTTCTCTTACGACTATACTTACGTTCTTTCATTATCAATACTGAAAACTTACAACATGGGCAGTCAACAATAAATTAGATACTTCATTTCGTAGAATCTGGTCATCGAGCGCGGTTTAGTTGACGAATGCGATGAAGGAGGACATTTCAGGGAGGGGTAATGCAGTAAAGCAATCTATTCAAGCACCGAGCGCTCGAAATCCTGTTGGATGAAGTAATGCGGACATCTCCACGCAACAGTATATGAACGCAAGGATAAGTGCTGGGCGACTTGGCACATCGTCGACTAAGCTTGTAGCCGACCAATGAAACGCATACACAAGGAACAGGGACGACGCAGGAAGTTGCTGACTATGAACAGAAGTTTATTGATAACATTAACCCGCAAGGTCTAGCCAAGCGCATGTACCCGCTCAAAGCATCCCTATTACCACCGAGAGTTACACATATAACTCAATATTATTATCACATTCAGTGTTCTAGACAAGATCGCTCCTTCTCACTTAAGGCGAGCGACTCTAATGCACATGTCAGTGTGCTTCCTACTCTGGAAGGCTTCGAAAATTTTTTTTTTACAATTCACGTTGTACCCCGGTGAAGTATCGTTCACACTAATGGAAGACAACCACACCTTCTGCAATGATGTCCTAGATGACCATCGTCTTTTGAGGTTACTTTCTTTTCTGTTCCTGCAGCCTGTAGTTAATACACTGCCCGGTTTCCCCCATATGAAGCTCAAAAAATCTGAAATACGGTACATCATTTTCCTTATAATTTTTCTTCAAACTAATAGCCGTGGAAAAATAAACAAACTGCAGTGGTATTGCACAGCTACAGTTCAAAAAAGTTTACACCCATTGGGTTGTATTTTATGCCCAAACAATATTCGCCATCTGTCTATCCCGCATTTCCTTTCTTTACCGCTGCGAGCCCGGTACTTCCTAGTCACGAACGACTTGCACCCTGCCAGCTAGACACAGCATTCTCCACAAGAAAGTAGGGATCGCCGATTTTTCAAGACAAGAAATGCAAGCAAGGCAGACGACGATTACTGTTTTACGACAAGATAAGCCCCAGAGGCCGCAAACATTCTTTAGAGCGCAAATACCATTGTGTCGTTCAGCGAAAAACATCGCCTCGTTTATTTGTTTTTTTTTTAGAACACGAGGCGCGCGAACATTTTGATGCGAAAGCGTCAAATGGCTCATCAAACGAAAAAGCCAGCGTCTCTCATCTATAGCAGGGAGATGGCACTTAAAGCCAAATGCCATGTCACGAGCTGCGCCTCGAGGGAGGATAGCGTGCGGAAGAAACACCTCCTGTCACCTTAAAGCTCCTGGTGTTGTGTGAGGAGAAAGGTCATCGCCGCGACGCCACGTCACCTTCGCTCTCGGCATGAGCGCTCCTCGCCTGAGCAGAGCCAACGCCTCTTAGATAGCTACTCTGTACACCCTGTTTTATGCATATACCGTGCCGAGGAAAGCATATCTCGCCTTGAAAAAGGTAAGTCCTCTAGGCGAAACGTTGGCTCCGGCCTTCACCATGTTCTTGCTTTGCTCATTGACCATACCAGACATAACTGCCCAATCTATCGTCCAAGTTTTCGTGTCCACCTGGGTTTCGCGATTTCGCTGTCCCGGGACTGTCACAACAGATCGCGGTGAACAGTTTCAAAGAAGCGTCAGTTTCGTGGTATTGTTAGCCGTTTCCGTATTTGTTTTTATCAAGGTTCTTGTAAAACCGGATGAGGAGCTGCGTACGCTACACGGCATTTGGGCGCGGTTAATACTGCAGTCCGATGCACCTCTAGCAACACTGTATAGTCGCAGTATTCTGGCGTCACCGAGAGGGCCGCAAGAGAAGTGCTTGCTTTACCCAACTCTAGCTGATTTACCCGAAACACTGTACGAACTCTGCTAGAAGGTTGTCGACAAATTCTGAATATTTCCCACGCGATTGAATTTATTTTCAAATTCGAAAAAACATCTGATGGTGGTACTTGATAATAGAGATCACTTTCCATTTTGGTTTTTAGGTTTCAAGGATGACCAGGATTATAGGACATTACGGCTTTCGTCGTTGGAACGAAGGAGAAGGGGTTGTATTTGCATCGATATACCGATATGAGTCCACTAGGCAGCCTGTCCGAAAATCATCGCGTGAAGTGTTGGTCAAATTATGAACTGCCTCAATGACGTCGGGGAACAGCCGCATGGTAGATGCATCACCTTGTACTGACCAAAATTTCCACTGTCAAGCCTGGCGTAACGAAAGCGGTTGCGTCACAATCACCGCGGCTTACTCGCGAGCATTTCCTTTGCATTCTATGGAAGTCTGGCAAGGTAGCCTAACGACATGGATCGAAATGCACCGGGTTTGGCACAGCGGGCGATAGGGTACGCCTGCTGCGGTGGTATCGCGCCAGGTGGCTGCGTGAAGGCAGAGAGAATCGTCACGACTCCTCGCCCGATAGGCATCGCCGCGTCGGTAGTATACGGCGTTGGCACCGCAGGCTGGTGCTGCTTGCTGGTTCAGGAAGTGCATACCGCTATGGTACGTTACTCGCAGCGCAAAACTCGAAGGACAGCTGAGCGCTGTTCAAGTGTACATGAATATTATCGCAGTCATAGCTCATAAGGGCCTAGGCGTCTTGGGGATCTTTTGGAACCCGTTTGAAACCGGATAAAGCAGTGCAAAAGGCACTCAACTGGTTAGCACTGTTATTAATTTCGCTAGGAAGCTGAACCAGACCCAAACGGTTTCTATTTAATAAGCACGAACAGTAGCGACTGCAAATAAATGTTTTCTGTGGTGTGTTTGAGTAAATTTAGAGGCTTAACGATAATTTATTCTCATTACTGAAAATCAGCAGTCGGCGTCAGTCAAGGTTGCTTGGATCAATTAACATTCGCACCGACGAAATCGGTCGACAGTTTCTACAAGGTGATGCATCTACCATGCGGCTGTTCCCCGACGTCATTGAGGCAGTTCATAATTTGACCAACACTTCACGCGATGATTTTGGACAGGCTGCCTAGTGGACTCATATCGGTATATCGATGCAAATACAACCACTTCTCCTTCGTTCTAACGACAAAAGCCGTAATGTCCTATAATCCTGGTCATCCTTGAAACCTAAAAACCAAAATGGAAAGTTATCTCTATTATCAAGTACCACAATCAGATATTTTTTTGAATTTGAAAATAAATTCAATCGCGTGGGAAATATTCAGAATTTGTCGACAACCTTCTAGCAGAGTTCGAACAGTGTTTCGGGTAAATCAGCTAGAGTTGGGTAAGGCAAGCATTTCTCTTGCGGCCCTCTCGGTGACGCCAGAATACTGCGACTATACAGTGTTGCTAGAGCTGCATCGGACTGCAGTATTAACCGCGTCCAAATGCCGTGTAGCGTACGCAGCTCCTCATCCGGTTTTACAAGAACCTTGATAAAAACAAATACGGAAACGGCTAACAATGCCACGAAACAGACTCTTCTTCGAAACTGTTCACCGCGATCTGTTGTGACAGTCCCAGGACAGCGAAATCGCGAAACCCAGGTGGACACGAAAACTTGGACGATAGATTGGGCAGTTATGTCTGGTATGGTCAATGAGCAAAGCAAGGACATGGTGAAAGCCGGAGCCAACGTTTCGCCAAGAGGCCTTACCTTTTTCAAGGCGAGATATCCTTTCCTCGGCCCGGTATATGTAGGTACGGTATGATGAAGGAAGTGGTCCAAGAACGTCAATGTTCACCTGGTCAAAGCGTCGACCGACTGCCAGAGAAAGCTGAGCCAAGTATTCGGTGTCACGCTCCACTCGGTGTATTGGCAGGGCCTATACGTGCGAATCCAGTTACGTTTGTCGTTGTTCTTGTGAGGCCAGACGGGGTAGCACTCCACTGCAAAATACTGCGTAGCTTGAATACTAGGGTAGTTGGTATCTTGCAAAGATTGAGACCCAGTCATGGTGGTAGGCCACAGGTACAAAAGACCGAGGAAGCTTCGCTGATATGCCACACTAAAACTGGTATTGTTGCACACGGACAACGCTGCCGATGTAGTTGGAGATATCGAGACCTTTTACGCACCGCTTGAAACTCGGCAATGTCAACCTGCGCCGTCACGGCGCTCTCCTAGTCTATGGCTCGTGCAGGCGAACTTGAGGCAGCTATCCATAGGAGTACGTCAGCATCTTCGTTCTCCACACCCTTAATATACCGTATCTTGGTGGTAAAGTCGGACACGTAAGCCAATGGACTAAGCTTCCCACCGATGTACTTTGAAGAGGTCGTTCAAAACACGTACACAAGGGGCATATGGTTCACAAGCACATGAATCTTTTAGGAAGTGTCAGAAGTGTTAGATGGTTGGGTAGATGGCACGAAGTTGAGGTTCAAGGTTTCGAGAAAAAAGTCCCAGAGGGCGCCAATCGAAGTCAATGGGTTGAGGAAGTACAGCGCCGATGGCCACTCTTGAAGCGTCCATTATGACTAAAGTCGGAGCGTCAAATCGTAGCTGAGTGGGAAGTACCACGCCGACGATGGTTTGTTTTGCGGCCGCGAAGGTGGCCGTAGCTTCCCAACTGTCGCAGTCGGGCTGCGTGTTTTGTGAAGAGTGTCGGGTCAGCGGCAGCAGGAGCCGTGCAGAGTGAGGTATGAAACGCCTAGAGAATTTGAGAAGCCCTAAAGAACTCTCGCAATTTGAGAAGTGCTGTCGGCTGCGGAAAATCAATGCCTCAAGCAATCAATTATTCAAATGATTTTATTTCCAACATAATAGCTGGGGATGACTCCCGAAGAGGAGGAACAATATTGAGCTTCAAGAGCCTGGGGACCCGTGCACAAGGCAGCTTACACAAACATTTATTTAGAAATCAAGCACAAAAATAGTATACGCAACAAACAAAAGTGTTTGTACTTGTATATAAAAATTGTGAGATAAAATGCAGATAAACCTAACGGCTTCATATATTTAAGATGTGTGTGTGTTACTAGAAGTAAAAAGCTTAATCATGACATCACATATTTCGATGCAGACGAAATGCGAAAATAATGTGCACTTAAATTTAGGTGCATGGTAATGAATCCAAGGTGGTCGAAATTTCGCAAATGCCCACTACGATGTGCCTCACAATCAAATCGTGGAATTGGCATGTAAAACCCATTCATTCAATTTCAGCAACATAGTTATAGCAAAGTAATGATTTTTAACGAGAAAAAATACAATAATAAAGCCAAAAACATGGTACTCAAAGCTGTAATGCCAAAAAAGGACATGACAATCCGATAGAATGAAATGAAATTGTACTGGCAAGAAATGGAATGGGACGCTGTGTACGGCAAGGCGGTTAAAGAAACCTGTTAGTAACCTGGCGCGCTACAAAGTAAAGCTATTCCAAACTTTTCTATTCCAATTCTGCAATCAGCCCGCCGCGATTGGTCACAAACTTTTTTGGACCACTCCCTCATTACCTGTCTGTCGCGCGACGTCACGAAAACCGCGGTACCTCCCTATCTGATGTGACGTGAACACACTGATTATGCATGATTGGACCGAACAAAAGAAAGATTGTTATTTGGCACTCGACGCCTTTTTGCGTTAGACCTCGGCTATTGGTCAAAATTTTAGGGCTGCACCCACTTCACCTCCCTGTCACGCGACGTCACAAAACCACGGAAACTTACAGCGTGAAAGGAACGTGTACGCGTTAAAGATGCATTATTGTGTAAAAGAAAACTTTTTTTTTCACAATAGCCTCAGGCTGAACCGTTCGGAAAGGAATAAAAGATGGCTGCCGCCGTTCGCTGAAGCACAGGCTACTCGCACCTGTCGGAGATCATAGGCTTATTTGCGTACAATAAAACCTTTTGCATGGCCGTGTAACGATTTTCGAGCACATTCGGCACGTTTACGACCTAACTCTGCCAACTCTTCTTTCTTGAGGATCCGTTTTAGTACCACTTTTACCTTTCGTTGCATGAGGCCGCGATTTTCGACCAGCCACTACAACCTATGTAAGGGAAAGCGGACCAATCGCACACGCCGGCACCACCCTTTTCATCTGCTTATCGACATTCAGGGCACCTGCTCGACCCCATCGGATCCCTTTCCATTTGATCGTTGGCCTCTTGTCAGCCAATTAGATCAGACTGGCCACTCAGTGTAGGCAATGTTATTCGTTTTGAAAGCCAACAAATGTGACCTTCTAAAAATGAGGAGAGCGTTTGATTGGCCTCTTCCGACAAACCTGCGGGTTACCGCCTGATGCTTCCGCCGGCGGTTACGCAAATTTGACGTCAGGAGATTGGAATAAGCACATATCGGAATAGTTTTATGTTATATTGCCCCTGGGTCCTTTCACCGTCTTCATGTATAACAGTTACTTGTGCATGTTTTATTGCAGTTGGGAAAGATGTAGTATCGCTAATCGCTGAATAGACATATTTTTAGGTCTCACATTTTTAGCTCTCATGTATCGGTTTACTGTTATCATTTATTCACCGACGCCCCCCTTACGCAATGCTCCCCATGCGGCCTGTAAGTTACTTTGAAGTAAATAAATATGTGCGAGGTGATGGGATATTGTGACAGAGGTAAGATATACGCGAAGGATATATTTACAAAATATCTACAAAGAAACTTATGACAAAAGAAGATATATGATCCTGCCCACGTGCAAGCGAACTGATCATCTTCATCGCTCATCCATGTATAAATCGCTCCGCAATATCACCCTCCAGTGGCGGAAGTGCCATCATGGCGTCTGCTATGAAAGTGAGTAGCTAAAAGGGCAATATGGCTTAAGCTGGGAAACATGAACATCAGTTGCTAGTGATAAGCTCAAAGAAGTAGGATTCAGGGGTATAATGTTGTAATTCTAGTCACCGAGGTTACACAGCACCTTCTAGGGCCGGTACAACGAGAGGCGAGCTTCTCTGAAAGGCCAACATGATAGAATGGAGACCATAGGAGAACCAGAGAGCCAGGCATGAAGTGCACACTTCTGTGTCGGCTGTTCCAACTGGATTTTTGGGAGTCTTGCGAAGCGCGGAGTCGGTGGTGGGTAAGTTGACGAGCTGCGCGGGCTCGACCGAAGATGCCGCTGGCGTATTTAGTGGCCGAGTGAGAAGCGGACAGCAGGAGAGTCTTGAATGGTAATGCAGGATGTCGACTAAACAGCAAAAACAAAGGTAAATATCTAGCGGAGTCAGGCGGTCATGAATTGTGCGTGAACGCAACAAATAGTAGCGTACTGTCCCAGTCACGGTGGTCAGGTGAAACATACATCTCAGCGTTCGGTTCAGGCGCTCGGTCAGTCCATTCGCCTGTGGATCGTAGGATGTTATAAGGTCATGTGCAGGGGAGCAGGCACGAAGGAAGTCATCTACCGCTCGTCAGAAGTGAGAAGTATCTCCCGCGATCGGTCAGGAGCGGCTGAGGGGCGCCATGATGTTGAATTACGTGGTGGAGGAGACAGTCAGCGACGCCTGTGGAACAGTTTGCCGCAATGCCCGTGTAATAGCGAAGCCCATGGCGTAATCTATCGGGACCGCAACCCATTCATTTCCGGAGATCGATCGCAAGGAAAGGGCCTAGAAGGCCAAGGCCAACCGGGATGAGTGGCTCTACAGCGATATCAATCGGTTGTAGCTGGCGTGCAGGCACGCTAAAGGGCGCTTGTCGCGTTGGCAGAATTCACAAGCAGCGACGTAGCGGCTCACAGAACGGTACATGCTAGTCCAGAAAAAGCGACATCGGATGCGGGCGCATGTGCGCATGATATCTAGGCGACCGGCAGCTGATACGTCGGGAAGCTGGTGAAGAACGTTAGAGCGTAGATGGCGAGGTAGGACAAGCAGAAACTCTGGGCCATCTAATGTGAGATTAAGACGATAGAGAACGTTGTCGTGTAGCTGAAATATGCGAATAGAATAGTCCGGTGACGGAGCGGTTAGACGGCCGATGACGAGCCTTAAAGACGCGTCTCGTCGCTGTTCTGTGGGAACATCAGCCGGCGCAAGGATTGACTGTTAGCTGGCGTCTGTGTCTGAGTCAATGACGTCGGGAGCATCGACATGGTGGCGTGACAAGCAATCTACGTCGTGGCACAATTGTCCAGATTTGTAGTGCACCACAAACGAGTGTTCTTGAAGCGGCAGTGCCCAGTGGTCGCACGACTGGACGGATCCTTAAACGACGAGAGCCCGCAGAGGGCACGATGGCCTGTAAACACAGAAAAAGTTCGGCCGAACAAGTTAGGTCTAAATTTGGTGACAGCCCACACTAAAGCAAGGCACTCGCGTTCAGGGATGGAAAAGTTACGTTCGGACGATAAAAGAAGGCGACTGGCATAGGTCATGACAGATTCCTTGACGCGCTCTTTTTGGCCAAGGAAAGCTCAAATTGCATGAACACTGGCATCGGTGCGATCTTCTACAGGCGATTAGTGGTCGAAATGGGCGAGTATTGGTGGTGTAGCCAGTACACTGATGAGGGAAGAAAATGAAGCTGCGTATTCGAGTCTCCACACGAAAGGAACAACCTTCTTCAAGAGTTCAGTGAGATGGCGGGCGACGTCCGCGAAGTTCCGGACAAAGGAACGAAAATACGAACATAATCCTAAGAAACTCCAGATGTCTTTGAGTATGGCATGGGAAATTGTTGCACTGCTCGCCCCTTGTCGAGGTGTGGTTGAACACGGGTAGCAGTGATAAGGTAAACAAGCGTAGTTATTTGGCGTCGGTCGAAACGGCACTTGGCAGAGTTCAGGTGAAGACTGGCACTGCGGAAGACGGCAAAAACAGCCATAAACGGCATTACAAAGTCCGAACGGCATAACCTTGAATTGGTACAGACCCTCTGCCGCAATAAATGTAGTAATTTTGCGGTCATTATGGTCGACTGAAATCTGCCAATAGCCGGACCGAAGGTCCATAACGAAAAAAATATTAGGTTCCATGAATGCAGTCGAGGGCGTCATCTATGCGAGGCAAAGGGTAGATGTCTGTTGGGTTACGTTGTTCAAATTCCTATAATCAACGCAGAACCGCCATCTGCCGTCCTTTTTCACGAAAAGGACAATGGAGGCCCACTGACTAAACGAAGGTTCGATGACGTCTTTTGTTATCATTTTGTCAACCTCGCTCTGGATGACTTGACGTTCATGATGGGATACCAGATATGGATGACAGTGTATAGGGTTGGCGTCACCATTGTTGATTCGATGAGTCAAGACAGATTTTTCACCTAGATGGCGACCGACAAAATCAAAGATGTCACGATAGGATGCCAGAACGCGGTAGAGATTTTGAGCTTGCGCCTGGGTCAGATCGGGAGCGATCATGTTGTTAATATAGTCGAGCGACGAAGAAGCGAAGTTAGCGGAGCAGGCAGGCAACAAGATATCTGCATTCAAAACGACATTCATGCAGGGATCAAGCGTGGAAAGGGGGGCCAGCAACGTGGCTTGCGGGGTAAACTTGGTTAACAGATTGACGTTTAGAAGGGGAACGACCACTGTACTATTAGGAATGGCAGCAATGGTTTCAGCAAGGGCGACATTTCGGCCCAGCAGAACGTCGATAATAGTTGAACAGACGTAGTCGCTATGGGGCATATCATAAGAAGACGTCAAAGGAACCTTTGTAGCAGTTGGAGGCGGCAAGCTGACGTAAAGGCAGCGCTTAAGCGTGGTAGCGTGTCGGCTGGAATATCGGGAAGATGGGCAGCTCAAGCTGAAACAAACCGTTCGCACAGTGAATTAGGGCAGAATGACTGGAGAAAAAAAGCTATGCCACGGGTTAGGTCATGGGGTGGTTTTCAAAGCCGGCAAATGAGACTGAAGTTGCGGGAGGTGGGACCCGAGACGCGGCAGGTGCAGACGCGGGAGGTGCACACCCCAACAACGGCAGGAGTCCTTCCATCAGGGACGCGGAAGATGCAGGAGGTGACAGGTGTGATCACTTTATGAAGGCGACGACGAAGATCTGCGCTCATCACAGAGCTGCGAACCCCAGGGTCGATGAGCGCAGAAATAGTCATCAACATCAAGATCTAACAAGCTTTGTCTCGTCGGCAGAGTCAGAAGAGCATTTGTGGTGGGAGTCGTCAATGGAACATCACCACCGGGCCCTGCACTGCTTAGTTTACCTATTAGACACGTCTAGGGCTAAAGGCGGACGACGGCGGCTAGCAGGCGAGCGTGGCTGGTGACAACGCGGCTTCCAATCCTTGTGGAAGCATTGGCGTTGGAGAAACATGATGTTGTTGAAGTTGGGAGGACGTTGCGGCCCGAATGGCAGTAAGGGGCCGACGGCGGTCGAGGCGGTGAGTAGCAGCGGGTGACGCAGGAACTGACGACGTGGCTGATACGGTCACAATAAAGCATATCGGTTGATCGTCAGGGGTTGTCCACACTGTAGGGTCGCGAGATAACGTAGCGAATCGCTGCTGTCAATAGTATGAGGGCGGACGCCATGCACGCAATGTGAATACCCATGTTGGCGAGCTCCTGCCGGACAATGGCTTGGACGAATCAAGTCGTAATCGAGCTGGAGCCACCGGCGTGAACCGGGGAAGAGGTCATGGCCACAAGTCCGTAGTATGTAATCCGTGTCAGCTGATATGCTGGAACTGATGGCTGTGCTGCCTTATGCTCTTCACAAGACGACGTTCCCGCCATGTTGGGAAGATGGGAAAACGCGTGGCCGATGCGCCGGCTTTTAGCGTGTTAATAACGCCGACACTCCATTGCAATAGCATCGACTGTAGAGAATTTCTTGCATATTAAAGGGCTGAAGGCCTATTCGGCAATCCTTTCAAGATATACCCGACGCGGTCTTCCTCGAGTATCTCGGTATCGGCCTTTCGACATAGGGATAACATGTGTTCAATGTACGAGACGTAACACGCTGTAGACGTCAGCGCATGTGAAGCGAGTATCATTTTCGCGGCGATCTTCTGGCCAATGGGCTTCCGAAACAAGTCGCATACATTTTCATTGCAGGTGTCCCAGCTCTCGATTTCAGCTTCGCCGCTATCTCGCCATACTTTTGCGGTGCCTTTGATGTAGGAAATGGTATTTGTCAATATCACGGTAGGGTCCCATCGGTTGTGAGCACTCAAGCGTTCGTATTCCGCCAGCCAGTCTTCAACGTCAGCTTCACCAGAACCATAGAACGGCCAGGATGGAGAGGTCATACAGCACAACCGCTGAAGTGGCGGCGGCTGGTGTAGGCGCCGCGTCTGTCACCATTACAGACGGATGTCCTACAGTACGGTCGCTGCGGAGTTCCGTTGCGAGACATGAGGTACCCAGCCCCTCCTCCAAAGTGTGACGGAAGCCAAATGCAGGCGAAGGATATACTTACACAATATTTAGAAGAAACTAGGGCAAGATAAGCCGCCTAATCCGGCCCCCACGAGAGCGCACTCATAGTGTTCACCACTCTGCCAAACCTCGCGTTCATCGATATATCAATCGCTCCATAACAATACTAGTAACTTATTTTATAGGTCCGATTTGTATATTATCAACGTTTCTAGTTCACTATTCTTACACACATGAACACCTGACTTATTTTGAGCTTATATATGTGCTGAATGAAAATGCTATGTTTACGAGAATTACTCACGATCACGTCAGGGGAACAGCGTGATGACGTTACCATATTTGCAAAGTGAAAATTGAAGTGCTCCGCCAAAGCAGATCCTGAAAACTGTATGTTATCGATTGTTAGTGCTGTTGCGCTATCGCCGCGTTTCGAAACTTGGTTGAACACTTTCCACACTTTTTCAGGGTGTCTCTAGGATAAATAAGAAATGTTATTGTAATGCAGCGTCTTTGCTTTGCTAAGATTCAAGTTTAATTGATTGCAGATATGAACTGCAAAATAGTCCATATAACCATCTGCATCTCACAAGTGTTTCGGCAACATCCTCGTGTCACCTAGAACATCAATACTTGAATACATCGGGGCAATGGCCTTTTATGCCTGAGCATATTGTACTAACTCTATGGACACAAACCCCTAAATTTCCAATATAGTTACTAAGTTCATATTGGCTGTGATTGTCATGCGGGTTGGCGTGGTAATGACGCTCTGAAGACCGCTGCCTCGGATTATATTCATCAACTCAAGAGTGTGCACATTGAGCCAAGGAAGCTTATGTGCAATGCTGGCCCAACCCGCGGCGGAGGTCCAGTTCGCCATTAAGGGACACACATACACAGCTTCACTGGTCATCCTTCTTCACAGAATAGAAGGGCACTGAGATTATTTTTTTCTGGATAGCCGGTGACGGCATCATTCCGAAATTAAAAGAAAATCGCTGCCTTCGGGTTGTTCTCGCACTGGCTACTTGGAGTATCCGGGCAGAAGGGATTTATTTGCGTATATTAAAAGTTTCCGCAGCAGTATAACGTTGTTGAGCCCTTTCGGCCCGTACGCGACACCACTCTGCCAAGTCTTCATCGCTGAGTATGCGCTTGAACTGCATGCTAACCCTTCCGTTCCACGCCGCCGCGATTTTCTACCAAACACCGAAACGTAAGCAATGAGCGGGCCAATTCCAGATGCGGGTAGAACCCGCTTCGTCGAGTTATCTACTTTCCCTGTGGTATCCTGGTCTCACCAAAACCTTCAAAACTTCTACGTGTTACTCGCCTCCGTTCAGCCGATTAGATCGGAAAAGCCTTTCCTGTCAGGCAATGCTGTTCGCTTTGAAATTAAACAAAAGCTACCTCCTATAAACGAGTAGAGCCTTCATTCACCCGTTCCAACAAGGCTTCCAGCACCGCACGATGCTTGCGTCAGTGGTTAGGTAAATTTGACGTCAGGAATTTGGAATAATTTTACGTTGTAGCGCCCCAGCTCTAGTCTGGCGGAAATGGTACACTTACGCAGTTATAACGCTAATTGCGAAAATTCACTGCAATGTTGTTCGTGCCTTCTCCGTAGCTCGATGCTTCTAGTGAGTTCGCGCTCACGTCTCATTTTGTTTATTTGTTTAAAAACACTATTACTTCGGTAACCGACTCCTTGAGTGATCTGGGAACAACATCTTCAACCTTTTTCTTCGCATCTTCACTTCTTGCCTCTTCTGTTTGCCCAATTCGAGTAGAAACAAAATGACATACATATCGCGGGGCATTGTCCAAATGAGTGCACATAGCCAATGTCACAGACTCTTGATATATCACTATGATCTCGCTGCTTTACAGACCGTCTTGAGAACCGAAATATTTGTAAGTGGGAGACTGGAGGAAAACTTCACAAGAGCTTCGGAATTCATCCCAGACCGCTGGCTTCGTGGGAGCGGTGACCGGGCAAGTGAACGTCCCGGAAGATGGACGCATCACCCTTTTGCTTCGCTACCATTCAGCTCTGGTGTACGGATGTGCATTGGAAGAAGGATAGCCGAAATGGAAATGTGTATACTCATTGCAAAGGTGAGTAAAACGATAATCGGATTCACAGCCTTATCATCAATGTAGAAAAGTCGTAACCTGTTTCGATCGCGAAATACTCCCATGCATTATTTCATTCCGATAACAGCTATTGAAAACTCCAGGCCCATTTTCACCGTCGGCCGCAGCAACAACGGAAAAGTCCAAGAGCGAAACGTTGTGGCCGCGCGTGCAGTATGATGTATGTGCAAGCGAAAGCGTGCGTCGGGGAGCTCACTATGGTGACTCGATCTCGCGCGCTCAAAGGGTGAAGGAAGGGAATTGCACCGTCCGTCATGCTACGCAAGGTACTGAGGGGGTGCAGCTCTTGCAGCTCCTCTATTCATGAAAGCTGCCACCAAAATAGAAGAGCTGCCTTGTTAACTCACGATAACTTTTTCTCGGTTGAGTTGGCGTTTCCTGAGCGACGCAGTGTTGTAGCGCAAAAAACGCAATAAGGAATGTAAAAGAAAGTTCTCACGGACAAAAAGAAGGGAAGGAAAGACGGCGCTACACTCACAGCTGTTTATTAGGCACAAAGCTTGCTACGTATTCTCATTATACAATGACGAAGGCAAAGACGTTGTAGTGGGGCTACGTCAGAGCTTATCCTGTCGGACTAGAAATACCTGCTGAAACCTGTGTGCCCTGTGCAGTCTTGACTAACCAAGTGCTAGCCGTTTACTCATGAGTAAATATTTCCCGTAACATTTTTCTGGTGGAGGTTACGGGCTGTATTCCTCCCGGCCGTGGATATTCGGAGCGGACTCCGCATTTCTCCGCCTTCAAGGCTGAAGAAAGTGCACCCTCATCGCAGCCCGTGTCTGCGGCTCCGGCAACCGTGGTGCTTTCGCAACACCTCGACCCCGGCACATTTTCTCGGACGGACAACAATGATGTAGACGATTGGCTCCCATTGTACGAGCGCATCAGCAAACGACAGGTGGGATGAGACGCTAAGGCTCACCAACATTATTTTCTACCTACAGGGCCCAGCTTGCATGTGGTAAAACACTCGCGAAGAAAACTGAAAAGTTGCGACTTATGCAAGGAGAAGCGCGAATTGGTTGGCCGATCGATCGTACGGCAAACGACAACCCGGCACGAACTGGCGACCACAGCTCAGATATCGGCGCAATCGTACGTCGCATATATCCAAGACCTGCTAGCGTTGTGTCCCACATTGACAAAGACGGGCCACAGGTGGACAAGGTTGGCCACGCGTTTAGAGGCATAGTTGACGATGCCGTCAACTTACCCATGTGTAAGCACTGCAGCATGGTTGACTTCATCATAACAGAAAGCTGTCGGTTCGAACAAGCAAGAAACAGGCACATCACTCACCGCTTTACCAGATTCCCGAACACGGCTGCGACATCGTCATACGAAGATCCCGTGACGCGCCCTCCGTTCTCGACGCCTACCAACCTAACCAAGATTGTTCGCCAGGAACTCGCAACCATGGCTTCAGCCGCTTATCAGACATCTGCTCACGACCATTTGGCGACAATATCCTGATTCAAGCCATCGTCCGTCAAGAGGCTGCAAACATGGGCATTTCAGAAGCCACCTGTCACGCACTTCAGCAAATGAGCGCTTCCGGTCCTCACACTGAACACTAAACTGCTCAAATTGTTGCTGTTGCCGCTTCCGCTTCCTGGTTCACACCCCGCTACAGAAACTCATATGAGTGGAGGACCCCAGACAATCTACCAACCTGTTTTCCTTGCTCTTGCGTGGGCTACATTTCACGCCACTGTCACAGTCGTTAGTATTACCGACCAAGCTTCCCCGGTGACCACCGCCAAGATCGTGGCCCGTCTTCTAGCACATCTCTCCCGACGGCCACTTTCCGGCCCTTGAACTTTACCGTCTATCTTCGCTCTCTGCACCGACGTACACCGATATTGCCGCTCCAGGACCCTGGTCTAGCCGATCGCCGTCGCCTCAGAGTCGCCAGTCGTGCTCGCCTCAAACCCTCGCTCTCCCTCTCCCGCTTACTCTGGCAACCATCCCGGAAACTAGACAGCACAGCTCCGGGAGGTGAGGCTGCATTGACGACAAAGACCGAAAAGCCTCTATTGTCCCCTACCTCAAGACAATTTCCTCGGTGTTCTCGTCGACGGCGTAATCGTTACTGCTCTCATTGATCCTGACGCCCACATATCTCTTATGGGCTCTACAAGCCAACGCCGCCTAAGAAAAGTGCTGACACCTGCTGCCTCTCTTACGGTGTGAGTAGCTGATGGCACTCTAGCTGACGGCACTAGCTTGCGATCCTTGGTATGTACACTACCAGCGTTACAACTGGCGGCCCCCATACTTCAGTTCTCATCGCCGTTCTCGACGCTTTCCCATATGATGTTATTCTTCGTATTGACTTCTTGACCGCCTAATCTGCTCTCATCGAGTGTTCTACTGGTATTTTGCGGCTCGAACTGCCATTGTGTCTTGATGACGCCGCATCAGGTAACACTCGCCTATGTGCTGCGGGTTTTCTACTACTACCTGTTCAGGCTGCCACCGCTGCGTCCTACTGTCACCGTTTTCCCCAGTCCCTGATAGCGTCTATGTGGTCGGTCATCTCACAAATCTGATTCTCTCGCGCACCATCGCACTTCCTCACACCATAGTGGTGGTTGCCAACAATAGTACGATGCTTCCAGTCCTAAACTTTTCTACTTCCACCTATATTTGTATTCAAAGAATTCCACCCGCCGAACTGTCGCCGCTGGAAGAATATAGTTTCTGCATTCGCTACTGACGTTGAGACCGTGCCCCAACCTGTCATACTGGCGCAGACCGAGGCACTTCTGAACAAAACGGTATCCACCTGCTTCTTAGCTTCGCAAAGTGGAGCACTCCGGGCTACCCTCGTTTCTTACATTTACGTTTCTGATGTTGAGAACAGTCCTCTAGGCCGTACACATGTCATGGCCCACCGGATCGACACTGGTGACGTCAGCCCTATTCACAACCATCCTTACCGTGTGTCTCACTCTGAGCGCCAAGTGATCCAAAAGTAGGTAGAGAAAACGCTTTACAATAATGTGATAAAGCCCTCTTCTAGCCCTGTGGTGCTTTTAAAAAATAAGGACAACGGCTGGCGGTTTTGGGTTGATTATCGCCATCTCAAACGAGTAACGAAGAATGGTGTGTTCTCTTCCTCAAACTGATGATGCGCTGGACTGCCTGCATAGTGCCAGGTATTTCTCATCGCTGGAACTCCACTTGGGTTATTGGCAATTGGCGTCGATGACTGCAACCGTGAGAAGACCGGTATTATCACACCCGGCGGCCTCTACCAATTTGAGGTCATGGTTGTGTAACGCACCTGCCGCTTTCGAACGCATGATCGACACTCTTCTACGTGGTTTTAAGTGGTCGACCTATCTTTGTTATCCCCCGCAGAGACGTCTGCGTCAGCAGGCGTTTGGTATGTTGCGACACCGCGTACCCGAGCACATAAGGGTTGGACCCTCCCGCTTGTAGCCGTGCGCAGCATAGCCGTGTCCGGGGAAAGCGGGATCCTGGGCGTTGAGCCGATGCCGGGTGTTCGGACCTTTAAGGCCCCCGGCGGAGGCAACACACGTCTTTGACCTCTGCTTCACGTAGACGGCACCCCCGGACTGACCCACCCGGGGGAAATCGGCAGTCGCCTCTTGCTATCTCTCTCTCCTCAAACCTTCGTCTTTATCTCTCACTTTTTTATCTTTCCTGTCGTCTTCTCTCTTCCATTTACTTCCTTTCTCCACGGCGGCAAGGGTTAAACTTGTGTGGCTATCCTACCTTGAGTACACCATATTTGGTTATAGTGATCTTGCCCATAACGGGCTTGCCCATGCTGGAAAAGGGAAAACAAGTAATTGCACTAACTGTGAAAGAAAAAATATCGTTCTTTGAAGCCAGAAAGCGGCTATCGCATCTTCCGCGAAGAAGTTACGCCGATGTGACGCAGTCGGGGGCAGCGTCTCAGAGGCCTCCGGAGTCCTCCGAGCGCACGCGCAGTGGTGCCGCAGTGACTCCTCCCGCCGCCGTGATGGAAGCAGCCGACGCTGCTCCATCCTCTTCCAAGGCCCTGCAAACACCAGTCCCGCAGGGCCCTGAGATCAAGCGAACTCCAAGGCCCGAGAGACGTGTCTCGGCGCCAAACTCTCGGTCCTCCAGCGCCTCAGTGAGAGCGATAGAGGTCGACACAAAAACTCCGGTGTCATTGACACCGAATGACAAGCGCTCTCTCGAGCTCAGTAAGAGGGACAAAATCCCAGTAACCATTCAAAATAAGAAAGCGTTAACCTAAAGGTTATCGCTCATTTGTATTAGCCTTTTTAATCCATGTCACCTATAATCCCACCTCTTACTTTTGTGTAGTGCCATTTCTGACCTTTCAATTTCTATATGGGTTTTATTATCCATTGGGATTGCAGAGGCCTTTTACACAACTTAGGTGAAATTAAAGACTTGTTAAGTAACTTCTCTCCTGTTGCCTTGTGCTTACAAAAAACAAACTTAGGCGAAAAGCACAAGAACATTTTAAAAGGCTTCACTCTTGCACAGCGCGATCGTACTCAGGCGAACCGGCTTTAGGGTGGCCTAGCTACAGTTCTACAGAGCGGCATTGCAGCTAGAGAAGTTGCCATTATTACTCACTTAGAAGCCGTTGCTGTCACGGTTATAGCACATAAAACCATTACAATTTGTTCAATGTACATTCCACCACATTCGCATTTTACTGTAAGAGATCTGGAGTTAGTTTTAAACCAGTTACCCAAACCTTGTCTTGATCTGGCGCTGTGCACTCCATCTGTGTTGATCGATTTTAAATGGAGTATTATTAACAATCCTTATAGTAGTGATCATATGTCCGGCGTTATTAAAAAACATCTCCTTTCCCTACAGTACCATTAAGACCACCCCGTTGGAAACTCCATCTAGCAGACTGGCCTCTCTTCAGCAAAAAGGCCAGTCTTGATCACATATCAGATGATCAAACAGACGAAATGAAAGAAAATATTGTTGCCTACATATTTACTGCAGCATCACAGACGATCCTGCAATCCTCGGGCTTCTTAAAGAAAAAACTAAAACCCTGGTGGACGAATGAATGTACTCAAACTAAAAAAGCACAAAACAAGGCATGGGGTATCTTTCGGCGATATCAAACACAAGATAACCTCCTTTATTTCAAAAAAGCAAAGGGGAAAGCCAGGTACACGCGTAGGCAAGCCGAAAGACAGTCTTGGCAGACGTATGTATCCTCCAGCAATAGCTCAATAACATCCAAAAGAATGTGGGATCACCTTCGTAAGTTTAGAAGCGAGTGCTCTCCTTATACGATCCCCATACTCTCACCTCCAGGTACACAAACAAATTTAAAGGAACAAGCAGACATATTAGGACAGCATTTCCATAATATACCAAGCTGACTAAACTACTCCACTAAATTTCAAAAGTATCAACAATCAGCAGAAAAACGAACGCTTCCGACAGCAGGAAGTTCCGAGAAACCATATAATGCCCCCTTAACACTTCCAGAAATGAACAGAGTACTCCCTACTGGTAAAAAGCAGCGCCAGGTCCGGACAGAATACACTACACAATGCTCGCACACCTATCTTCAAAAGCAGTTAAGACATTGCTCCGCTTTTTCAAAATAATCTGCGAAACAAGAAAAATGCTGAATGAGTGGAAAAAAGCCATTATATTCCCTTTCTTGAAAGCTGGAAAGCATCCTACAACAGCTACAACCTACCGACCTATAGCACTCACAAGCTGTCTTGCCAAGTCCTATGAATCCATTATAAACATCATATTAGCATACGTCCTGGAAACTGAGAACCTGCTCGATAATCATCAGTGTGGGCACAAGAAAGGCTGCTCTACAACAGATCATCTAGTTCGGTTAGAACACGAGATACGTGCGGCCCTTCTACACCAGCAATATTGTCTCACAGTTTTCTTTGATCTTAAATAGGCGTACGGCACAACATGGAGGTTCGGTATTTTAAGGAATTTAGCGGATTTAGGGATCCGCAGCAGAATTCTTAAATGTCTAGCTGATTTCATGTCCAATCGAACATTGGAAGTGCGTTTATGAACGGTGCTGTCCAGCGTATTTATTCAGGAAGACGGAGTACCTCAGGGATGCGTATTGAGCACAGCATTGTTTGTGGTGAAACTCGCTCAATAATGTAATTCCACCCTCTATAATGCATTCCCTATATATGGATGATCTTCAAATTGCATGTCGTGCAACGAACATGGCAACCTGCGAACGACAAAATCAAATTACATTAAACAAACTAACGCAGTGGGCATCTGAAAACGGCTTTGGCTTCTCAAGTGAAAAAAACTATAAGTGTTATCTTTACACAAAAAAGAGGCCTACAAGAACATCGCATCCTCAAACTACAGGATGCCACACTACCCGTAAAACAAGAACACAAGTTTCTGGGTGTTCTGTTTGATAAAAGGTTGAACTTTCTCGCGCACATAAATATTATTAAAATCAAAGCGAACAATGCACTTAACATCTTAAGAATCCTCTCCCGGAAACGGTGGGGTTCTGACCGTAAATGCCAGCTACGCATCTACCGCACTTTGGTGCGTAGCATATTAGACTATGGTAGCATCTTATATGGTTCAGCCAGAATATCTAACGTCCGACGACTTGGTCCAGTTCATAACCTAGGACTACGACTGGCATGCGGTGCTTACAGAACATCACCTGTACAGAGCTTACATGTTGAATGTAATGAGCCTCCTTTACAGCATCGCAGAGCGCTACTAACTTTTTCCTACATACTCAGAATCCAATCCTCACCATAGCACATATGTTACAACATCGTCACACAGTGCAGCTCACGCTTACATTATACAAATAAATCAAACATGATTAGGCCGCTTATCCTGCGATACGAGGAATACTGTCGGGATTATGACATCCCCCGGGAAGTCCTCCAGGTTGCCAGAAAGCCAGAACGTTTATCATGGTGTGATTTCATAGCGTTATGGATTGGACACTAACACATTTAAAGAAAAGAGACACACCACATGAACACATTATACAAGAATTCCGCGCTCTTCAAGACAAGTACTATATAAACTATGGAATTTTACACTGACGGCTCTAAAACGAAAATACACGTGGGTGTGGGGGCCGTAACAGAAAATTGGGAAACAAATATTCGATTACCTCAGCATGCCTCCGTCTACACAGCCGAACTGTACGCAATATGGGCGGTAGTTCAAAAGATAATTGCTGACAAACTTGAAAACACTGTCATATACACAGATTCATTAAGCGTACTGAAGGCTCTACACATGAATCCCAAAGTGAACTCTTGTTAGGCGATATTTTGAATGGATTATTGCCAAACAAAAATGGCAGGTCAATTAAGTTTTGCTGGGTACCAAGCCATGTTGGAATATTGGGTAACGAAGCAGCGGATAGATGCGCATCAATGGCAGCATACAAAAACATTCAAAATACAGCACTTCCATATAAAGACCGTGTCAATGCGATTCGGAAGGCCTTGACGTCAAAATGGCAACGCGATTGGGACAATTGTTTAAGGAACAAGCTTCATCTAATTAAACCTGTAATTGGCGAGTGGAAACCTTGCAGTCACCAGCAACGATTCTACGAGGTGATCTTGTGTCGACTTCGAATTGGACACACATCTGACTCACAATTTCCTTCTCCGAAAAGAAAACCCGCCAACTTGCAAAAAATGCAATGAAGCTCTTACAGTCATGCACATCTTAATAACATTTCCACACATCGATACACTGAGACGTAGGTTTTTACAAAGCCTGTATAATTTGCACATTCCATTACACCCTGGCCTACTACTAGCAGACGACCCCCTAGTGCCATTTCCTAACCATTCCGACTTTTTTAGAAAAAACTGGTTGTTTACACCAACTATAATCTAATGCAGGTTTAATCGCCCTAACGCTCCGTTTCATTTTTTCTTGTGACTGGCGCAGCATGGCCTTAGTTGCCTTTGTGCCGTTAAACTCAAACTAACTAACTATCTTTTTATCTGGACGGCGTTTGCTTGCTCAGTTTTGAAAGCCTCCTCCTTCGTCTGTCGGCCATTCTCTACACATTCCGTCTGGCTGGCCTCCAGCGCAATTCTTCTAATTGCACCTTTTGGCGCCGCCACATCAAAATACTTGGACACCTAGTTGACGCTACTGCTGCCCACCACACCCTGACAAAGTCTGTGCCGTCCGTGAGTTCCTCGTTCCGTGGTGAACGCATGAAGTATGCAGCTTTCTTGGGCTCCATTGATAATTTCGCCGCTTTGTTCTGAACTTCGCAGACATTGCTCGACCCCTCATGTGCCTCCTCATAAACGATGTGACCTTTTCTTGGGGCACAGACCAAGCAACTTCCTTTGGCTCACTGATCTGTGCCTTCATATCACCCGCTGTGCTTTCTCGTTTTGACCCAGCTCCTAGAACAGAGCTTCGCACCACCGAAAGCTGCCATGGCATAGGTGCTATACTGGCCCAAGCACCACGTGGGGCTAACCGTGTGATAGCGTACGCTGAACGCCTCCTATCACTGTCGCCAAAGAATTACACCATTACTGAGCGGAAATGCCTTGGTGTCATCTGGGCTGGCGCGAAATTCTGACCGTACCTATACGGACCGCCGTTCCTGTTCATAACAGGCCATCATGCGTTTTTGTTGCTCTGAACACTTGGCTCTCAACAGGCTCGGCCGTTGGGCATTTATATTACAGGAGTACATGTTCTCGGTTGTGTACAAATCAGGAAAGTTACACACTGACGCCGACTGCCTATACCGTCACACCGTTGAACCATCCGACTCCACTGAAACACATCGCGATACCTACGCCTTCGCGAGTAGAGGTATCACCCATCTGGCCGATAAACGGCGTAGAGATCCATCGTGTCTCTCTTTTATTGACCGTCTGCATTCCGGCGCCCTCGACTCCTCACTCAAGATGTTCGTGCCACAGGATAATGCTTATATCGCCGCAACATGCACCCCGACGGCACAAGACTCCTGCTCATTGTCCCGTGTCTTCTACGCAGGGACGCCCTCGTCCAGTTTCCTGATACCCCAACTTCAGGGAACTTAGGCGTCTCGAGAACTTATGATCACATACGACAACGTTTCTTCTGGAAGGGCCTTTATCTTTCTGTTCGCCGCTACGGAACATGTTTGGACCTGTGTCAGCGCCGCAAGAAACCTGCGACTCAACCTGCTGCACGCCTTCAGCCAATTGACGTTCCAACCGAGCCATTTTATTCATTGGGCCTGGACTTGATCGGTCCCTTTCCAATTTCTACAAAAATCAATGAATGGATTACAGACGCTGCAGATAATTGCACACGATATCCACTTGCCCGAGCATTGTCAAACAGCTGCGCCACGGACGTAGTCAACTTCATACTGTACCACGTCATCCTCCAACATGGTGCTCCCCGTCACCTACTCACAGATCGCGTTCGCTACTTCCTGTCTCCTGTGGTTGTCGATCTACTTCGATCATGTCCTGCTCTACACAACTTCACCACCTGATATCACCCTCAAACCAACGGACTCGCCGAACGCCTCAACCATACACTGACTGACATGCTTTCCATGTACGTTACTGATGATCACTACGATTGGCACGTTGCCCTGTCGTTCGTCAGATTTGCATACAATTCGTCACTTCATGACACTGCCGGCTACTCACCCTTCCATCTTTTCATTGGCCTCCATCCCTTATTACCCTTTGGCACCTTGCTCCGTTCTGATCCGGCATTCATACCCACGATTGCTTATGCACAAGATGCCATCACACGTGCGCTTTTTGCGCGCACAGTAGCAAGCGCTCCGCTCTCGTCATCACAGACCGCAGAAAAAGTCTATTTACGATCGCCGAAACTAGGATGCTGCTTTTTTCACCATCTCTCTCTTCCTTCTCTGTCTCCCATCTCGTCGAGTCGGCCTCTTTGAAAGGTTAATGTCGCGGTACTTCGGACCTTACCACGTGCTGTGCCAGATGACTCCTGTCAGCTATGATATTAACTCCCATGGCATCCCCTTCATGAACGGCCACACCACGAAGTGACATCGTACGGTTCCCGTCTCAAGCATTACAACTATGATAACCAATTTCGACCAAAACCAGCCCCGGTACGGTGCTTCACCGGTCGGGGATAATGTCACGAACGGTCGCGAAAACAAAGACGTCGCAGTGGGGCTGGATCAGAGTGTGTCCTGTAGGACTGGAAAAACCTACCAAAGGCTGCATGCCCTGTGCAGTCTTGACTAGCCAAGTGCTAGCTGTTTACTGTTGAGTGAATATGCCCCGTAACAATATATACCGCGCGCACCCTCGACATCACGTAGCATCAAATAGCAAGTGACAAGTGATCATATTTGCATCAGATCCAACAATTTCATTTCCGCGTCATATAAGTAACATATATGTTTGACTAACAAACACTTGACCAATGATACGAATCTGATATGCCTCTAGCAGTTCGAGCGCGTTTCTATATCTACACCTACCTAGGATTCTCACCTCACAAAAAGGCAGCTTAGAGCAGCCCGATCTGGAATGCGCAGAGAGATGAGCGTTCATATCTTCTTTTTGAATTCTTCGTGTTCGCATGTTTCCGTATTCTCTGCCGACTAGAAAATTTTTAAAAGCGGTAGAGCGACGATCTGCCTAGGGACCGTGTTTAGAACGTCGTGTGTTCACAGGCTCCAGTGTAGTTTGAGCATTAGGTCTAGCGGCTTTTAAATGCCAGATTTCCTCGTTCAGAGTTCACCTCGGTGACAGAAACAGTGCTGCAGAAGCACAAACGTAGCAATAATCCGAAGAGGAGTGAGGTAGGTGAGCAGGATTCCCGAAGAAAGGCTCAGGTTCTGCCTTATTACCACAAGAGGAGCCACAACCTCAAAAAGGTCTCGAACAGGTATGAAGTATCTGTTGCGTTTTCCGCCCCGTACCAATTGGCTCGCCTATGCCCCCGCATCACGAGATGCGCAGTGCAAATGTACAAAGTCAAGCACGCAAAAAGCTACGTAGAAAAGTGCTCCGGAGATGAGGTTTACGCAGGTTAGTCTTCGCTTTTATACGGCATTTACCATTCTCTTCGTAAGTTTTGTCACGTCTGCTGTGCCAAGGTTACTCACGCGGATTTTTAGCAACGCCCAGTAATGTGGAACTTGCTCGCGATATTGACGCCCTTCGGAAAGAAATCGCAGAAATGCGTGAAAGTTTGCGCATGATGAACCAGCTGTACGAAGAATCGAGGGCAAAATGTGACGCTGTGAATGCAGAGAACAAAACACTCGCAAAAGAAAACGAAAAGCTGGCTAGAAGGGTAGCGGACCTCGAGCAGTATTCTCGTACAAACAATGTCGAGATCAGGGGTGTGCCGTCCACACAGGGCGAGAATTGTGTGGCTGTTCTCCAAAAAATCGGCGACAAGATTGGCTGCCCTGTGGCACCACCTGTCATAGACATTGTTCACCGCGTCCCTGCGAAGAAGGATAAACATATAATTGCAAGCTTCTGTTCCCGCACTAAAAAGGCTGATTTCGTAAATAAAGCCCGGAAAGCACGACTAAACACTAGTACTCTCGGCTTCCCTCCGTCTGCAGAGGCCAAGGTCTTTATTAACGACGACTTAACACAGGACAACAAACGCCTGTTTGCTCAAGCCCTCGAACTGAAAAAGTAGCACAACTGGAAATTTCTATGGACGGACAACTGCTGCATCAAAGCACGAAAGACAGAAGGAGGCAGCGTGTACGTTATTTCTAGCACACGCGACCTTTCGCTAATCGCGTGGTAGCTGTCCAAGCCTTCCGTTTTTATATCTAATCAAATAAGTATTCCAAACAATGTATTTTTCTTGAGAAGAACTAAAACGTTCACTAAATAACAGCAGGCTCACCCATAAATCCCTGATACACTTCAGCATACGTAGCCTCTAAAAGACCTATGATAACGTGATAGATTTCTTTTCTAATCTAAATAACCCTTCCTCTATCATTTTCCTCTCAGAAGTATCGTTGGCAAACGCTGATAGCAAGCTATTTGGCATACCCGGATACACAATGGAAGTATGTGTCCGTAAGGATGTTCGGTATGGTGGTTCAGCAATTCTTGTCCAAGATAAGCATCCATATCACCGTCGCCATGATCTATCTTTCTCTTGCCCTAACGTTGAATCTGTTTTTTGGAATTCGATAAATCTTTTCTGTCAGCTAACAGTAGAAACACAATAATTGGATCAGTATACCGTTCCCAATCATTTTGCTCTGCAAACTTTTGTTCTCAACTAGATGGTATCTTGAACATCATTGCAAACGAAAAGAAAAATGTTGTCATCCTCGGTGACATAAACATAGATATTACAAACCCCAATGATAGTCATTGCTCTACTTATACCAACTGCCATTCGCGATATGGCCTAGATTCATTAATAACCGTACCCACAAGATGTCCTCCGTCCGGATCTCACTCCTTAATAGATCATGTATTATCAAACTTACACCTAGAGCAATGTGCTGGCGTAGTCACTGTTCCCATAACAGACCACTATACCGTATTCGTTCTACTAAAGTCTATTAACACACCGTACCAATGAAACATAAAAACGGCGTACTTTCACACCACCAAGTTCATTAGTCAAATTGCTGAAATCGACTGGAATCCGATTCTTTCTATAACAGACCCAATCCAGGCATTCGAACAATTTAACAACAAAGCTAAAAGCGTGTACTCGGAGTGTACTAACCTAACACAAAATATTCACTGGTTCTCCGTCCCTAGAAACCCATGGATAGCAGGATCCCTCTTAAAAAGTATTAAAAAACGTGATAACCTCCATAAAAAATTAAAACGCCAATCTTTTAATGTAACTTTAAAGTCACGGTACATAACTTATTCTAACACACTTACCAGACTCTTGAAAGAAGCCAAGCGTTCCTACTTTGAGAAAACGATTGTTAAACACATAAATAACACCCGCAAAACCTGGGATACCATTAGGTCCTTTCTTCATCGGTCTTCACCAAACCACGCACTGAACCAACTTAATACAGGAACAAGGGTAGTAACGGAAGCCAGTGATATTGCAAATGAATTCAATAATTTTTTCTGCCCTACACATATTCATTCACTAGACAGTATACCACAGCCAGTACTCAGGCAAACACCTTATTCATTTTACTTGTTCCCTACAACACCCAAAGAAGTATTCGATTCAATCGCTTGGTTACGAACTACAGGTCCCGGCCTTGATAATTTACAACCTTCTAAAATCAAATTAGTATCATCTCATATCGCCGATGTACTCACGCACATTATTAACTGCATGTTCATAACAGACGTTTTCTCCGACGAATTAAAACACGGTAAAATAACTCCTATATTAAAAAAAGGTAACAAAGATATAAATTCAAAGTACCGTGCTATATGCGTGCTATCTTTTTTTAGTAAAGTCATTGAGAAAACTACTTGTAACCCGCTTAACAAACTACTTTCACAAATTTAATCTTTTCTCGCCTGAACAACATGGGTTTCGTAAAGGTTATTCGACTGAAACGGGCTATAACACCATTCACTGACAAATAAAACATGCCTTTGACAACTCCCATATTGTTGGTTCAGTTTTCGGTGACTTCAGTAAAGCATTTGACACCATCTGTCATAACATCCTTTCTTACAAGTTAGAAGCTCTGGGTATTCGTGGCCCAGCTCTTACGCTCATCCGCAGTTATTTGACTAACAGAACCCAAGTTGTAAATTTCGGAGGTTAACTTTGACGTACTAAATCAGCCACTAAGGGTGTCCCACAAGGTCACTTTTAGGCCCTTTACTTTTCCTGGTGTACATTAATGATCTTCCTCCCTGTTTAATCCGTACATCATCGATACTATATGCTCACGACACGGCTATATTTACTAATAGCAAATGCATAAATACTGCAATGAAACGACTAAATTCTGACCTAAGCAACTTATCTGCGTGGTGCACAAGTAACAAACTTCACATCAACCCTTCAAAAACTCAGTTTGTGCTTTTTCATACACATAAACGCGTCATCGCGCCTGCGCCACCGCTCGTCTTATAAACTCATGTTCTCTCACCTGCACATGAAGTTCTCTTCCTTGGCGTCAAACTTGACCCACAACTAATGTTTACCTTGCATGCAGACACGGTCTCAAAAAAAAATTTCCTTTGTAATAAGAGTACTAATCCTAACGTACTCGTATTTTCCACAAAACGTTAGAACTTCACTTTATTACGCATTTATTCATTGTCACCTGCAATACTGCATCTCAGTTTGGGGAAACACATATTGCTCGCACATAATACATCTACAACATTTACAAAATCAAGCCTTGAGGATCATCAATTTCTGTAGTTACATGTTACATGCAGTACCAATTTTCAGTTCCTTAAAAATACTACCATTACGTTACATGTCCCAGCTCAAATTGGTTTTACTAATATACCGCACACTAAATCATGAAATAATTTTAGATGAATTTAATAACTCTGCTCTTACCAACACTAACAATACGAGATTTTCCTCTAACAACAATTTTTTACTCCCTCGAATAAACATTAATTATGGAATGTTTTCTTCCCCTTTTACGGCCATTGAATACTGGAACAAACTACCACCCCATATTAAAGCCTGCCGCACAACATTAACATTCAGGAGAGATACAAAGAAATATTTACTAACGACACTACTGGCTACTGATTGATTACTATAAGCATATATTGTCTACAAATATATTTACCAGTTTTCAATGATTCTGTATTTACCTATTGTATCGACAGCTTTTATTTTATTTGTTACTCTATATCTTCCTTTGTCTTCTTTTTTCTCCTTTCTTAGGCATTTTAAATTTCTTGTCGCATAGTCTATATAACATTTGTACTTTGCGTATTGTAAGCATCAATTTGTTTCTAATTATCTGTTACATTAACCTCGTGTTCTTTGATATGTGTCATTCCTATGTTTCCATAACGTGTGAATTACTACATATTTATTTATTCATACGCTGTATCGGTTTCATTTGCTTGTGTTTTGTACTTCAATTATTGTAAGCAACTTTTTGTATTGGTTTATTTTTTCATTAACTTCGTGTTTTCTGATGTCTGTCGCTGCTATGCTGCCATAATGTATTAATTCATGTAATGTTAAATTACTAATAGGAGGTCCCCTTGACAGTTCTTGCAACTCCGGGACCTCCTTCTCTACTAATGATGAATGATTAAATAAAATGAAACCAGATGCCGCGAAGTTGCGGGAAAATCTACGTCGGGCAGACTGGCCATTGTGTGAAAGACCGAATGAAGGAATACGCAGACGATTTTAAAAATGATATAAACGCCCAGGTCTCTGCGCATTGCAGATCGTGTTCTTGTAAGCGACGTTTTTCTGAAGGGAGAATTCTGGTTAGGACTCGAGATAAAACCGCGTGGGAACTGCTAAGGGCATATCACGATTACGTCAGTGGTGAATCGTGTGTTAGTGAAACATTTGTTTCGTTATATGATGCGGAAATCAAATTGATGGGTTTTACGCAAACAATGTGGCCTGTCGCGTGCTCTTCGCTGCCCCCTCACGACGACAGTGTGCGCGGTATATATTTAGCAAGCTTTGTACCTAATAAATGATTTTGAGTGTAGTCCTTCTTTCGCTTCTTTCTCGCCTTTAGAATATCTCTTTTTCTAGCTTTTTGCGCTACGACAACATTTCGATCTGCCTTATTAAGACTTCAAAATGATCAGATCGCGAATTTCGGAAGCGAAAAGACGCAGGGCCAAATGCATTGAACGGCTGCGATAGTGCCTTGAAAAAACGAATACCACAAAATCTGTGCTATAGACGCTTTCTCCCAGAGACAGCTAGTTATGGATCATATTCGTTGCAATTTATTGAATTATATCAATAAAGTTCGTCTGCATGTTGTGCACAATACTTATTATAAAAAGGCATACATTCTCCTCATGTGACGTTCGACCTTTATGGTAGGTCAATACGCCTGTAGATTATCGAGCATAAATCTACGCTTGTTAACGGTGTTTAGAGAGTTACTACACGTCTACCAAAGATGTCGTCGTTGTATGATTTCATAATTTATACTCTCTATTTGAGCATAGTTATTTCAAGTATAACTTGAATTCAACCAACGTAAAAGGCCCTACACATTCATTAAAAGGTATGCATCAGTTTTTGTGTCTCATATATAGAACACCATGAATAAAGTTCAATAAAATTCCTAATTCACATTCACTAAAAATGATCTGTGTGTAGTGTGTAGTGATGTAGTGATTTAAATACAACTCTGGTCCTTCCCTACCGCAGGTGCTGCGAACATTCAGAGTGGAGAATCACCATGGAGACATTGGCTTCCTTTCACAGCTGACAAGTCGCCCACAAAAACCAGCCAGACTCCGCTTCATTCAACTCTAGTACAAAATTCATACTCGAAGTTGGCATTTCTGAGTCACTATGATTAGTTTTAATAAACAAACTTTGCTAAATGCCTAGAAGTGAACTTATATTAACATTGTAATGCTTTTAATATAGGTAGCGTCCTTGATTTCGCGTGCGATCTGATATGATTGACTTTGTGTTTCTATTAGACCCAGCAGCTTCATGCGGCGGTGAAAAGCGGCAAAGATTCTGATAGCAAGGTGCTTTTTCAGAGACGAAATCTTCCTTAGTGAGTTATGACTGCTTTTTCGTATCATACGTGTTTCTAGCCTCTAATCGTGCACCGATCCCGGAGAACGTGCAGCCAAGAAATAAGGGCAGACATTTGCTACTCGGGCCACTGTTCACTTTGATTTTCCGAAAATGTTGTCACAGGTTGTAAAGTTGGAAGAAGAGGATGTGGATGGTGACCTTGGAGATGACGAAGACAATTTTGGCTATCACTTCTCTACACATGTTGGCTCAACCATTAAAGGCATCTGTAAATAGACATACGCTTCGTCCTTCCCGTAATGTATTCGTGTACGTTGGGGGTAGCCACTTGCGCAAAGCGGAGCTTCGCAGCGGATGTAACCTCGCCGCCGTGCAAACCGAAGGAGAGTCTTCAGCTGTGGCCCCGTCAACGACGGTCATACTGTCCTAGACCCGCAACGCTGGCATCTTTTCTGGGATTGCCTTTGTTGACGTCGATTAGTGGTTGCAGAATTAAGGACGGGTCAGCGCACACAAGTCGGGTGACACGCTTATGCTAGCTAACGTAATATTCTACCTAAAGAAAGGTGCACGGTTCTGGTTAGAGGCACATGAATATATTACAAGTTGGGACCAGTGCAAACAAAAGCTCAGAGATTTGTTCGGCAAGCCAGTCGGCCGCCAACGCGCAGCTAAGAAGGACCCTGCGACCCGTACATGTGCGTATACTGAATCTTGCGGGGCGTACAGCAAGGACGTCTTAGCTCTTTGCTGCAAGGTGGCAGAGGCCGGCATGGCAGCCATGTTTTAAAAGACATTGCGGACAGCGCGTTTAACCTTCTTGTTTACACTAACATAAGAACGGAGAACAAAATCATTAAGGAATATCACCGCTTTGAAGACATGAAGAGGCGCCCCATAGTTCAGCAGTCCAGGCGTCAAACTAGCAGGCTGCTTCATCGACGAGCGAATGCTTTTATCTTCCACGTGAGGCTGCCTCCTCCGAGAACATCGCACGTATTGACCACCGAGAAGCGATAAACTTCAGCAGCGTCTCCTGCTACGCCATGACGCACTGCTTTGACAATTTCTGGCCATTCGTGTTCCTCAGTTAATTGGTTATTTGCCAAGAACTACACAATGTGGGTCCTCCGCCCATCTGCTGCGCCAACCATCCTGTGTTTGCTTCGTCAACTGCCTCTGCACTTGTTCCCCGGAGGCAGTACGGCCCCTATTGGAGCTATCGCAACACGATCGAAAGAGGCACGCATAATGATAAACCCATTTGCTGCTAATGTGGACATGTGGGCCATATCTCTCGCCACTGCTAAAGTTCCTGGCCAGCCCAATTTCAATCAAGCTTCCCCGCCTACCACCGCTCCCCACTGAATCCTAGATGGCCTGAGCCCACAATCGAGTTCGAAGATGCGCCTGACGCCACTCAAGCCGCTATGGCTGGCCGCTCACCATTACCACATAGTCGCCACTCGCGTTCACCCCACCTCCAAGGGCAGCTTCTGGGGGTGACCCTGCTCCAGCACCCCGGCCTGAAATTCCTCTGCCGACCCTGCCTACTCTTCGGAACCTTCTGAATGTGAGCGCGGATGGTTTGCCGCCTTAGGGCACTCATCGACACTGGAGCGCAAATTTGGAGCGCACTACTGGAGACACAGGAGCGCACTACTCACCACACCTCCTTTTCTAATCGATGCTGATGCCTCCACTCCAACAGAAATTCGCACTGACATCAGTGTGAAATCCGGGCATCCGCGTAATTTTAGCTGGTAGCGGCGCTGCTATCGCCTTCATAGCAGGCGAAGAGTAAGATCCGCTCACGTGCAGGTAGCGCGAAAATAGAACACGCGCTCGACTGTCGCTCTCGAAAACTGGTGGCATCGGGACTGCCCGGCCTAAATAAACAATGGCGACGGGGGCTACCTCTTCGCACCGCCTTCTACAAAACCTTCCAATCAGAAGGTTGCTTGTTCTAATTACGTCCGGGTCACTAACTTGTGGGAGGCGGGGCAATGATGTAGCCGCCGTGGCCACCGGTTATTTAGGCCAGTCAGTAACTCTGCAGCGGAAGTTCGGGAGCAGCCGACGTCGCGGCCTCTCAGGTATAGCGCACTAGCGTGTTCTATTTCCGCGATACCTACACGTGAGCCAGTCTTCTTCGCCTACTTAGGAGGCGATAGTCACACCGCTACGAACTCAAGACCAATTTGAGCTCAACTGCGTTATCGCCTACGGCAGTCGCCTCCTGGGTCCATACGACCGGAATTACTGATTACCCTGTGCGAGTGTCTCGCCCTCATTTGGGCTCTGGGAAAGTTACCACCCTGCATATATGGTCGACCATATATAGTTAAAACCAGTCACCACCCTCTTTGTTGGCTTTGTGCACTTAAGGGTCCTACCAGGCGTCTCGGTCGCTGGGCACTACGCCTTCTGGAATACATGTACACTGCGTTCTACAAGTCGGTCGGGTTGTTTATATCAGGACGCCGACTGACTGCGTCATCCTCCCGTCGATGAATCGGACGATGAATCGAGTCTACCATCCACAAACTAACCTTCTTATGGAACGCATGAGCCACACAATAACTGACATGCTGTCAATGTATGTTTCTTCCGATCACCGCCACTGGTATACACCTCTAGCTAGTTGATTGTTGGACTAGTTGGTTTTCCATAGCTGAATTGGTAACTTAGTGCAATAAAACCACAGAGACAATATATGCGGACAAAGACAAGTGCTACTCACTATTGTTTAATGGAAGGATAGATTTTACATATATATATCATCTTGTAAGGCATGTACAAACCAAGGGAAAAGAACAGGCACATGTACATCAAAGGCGGTTGCACAAGAAGTCAAATTGAGCATCAAGTAATGAGATAGGAGGCTAGAAGACACAAGGTGTAGCGAAATTTTTTAAACATAAAGAGCTTGTGATGCTGCAGTCGGATGAGGAAGGTGGTTTTACTGTGTTGCCAAAAGGACGGTTTACTGAAAAAGCGCAGGAAAGGGTCAGTTGGAATTTAGTTCCTATTAGTAAAAGCACCATTAGGGTCAAGTTTAATGGAGTTCTGGAAAAGTCTGGACTTGACCACTGTCGCTAAAGGAACCAATAACATAAAAGAAAGTTGTTTGACGGTTTTCTTTACCGCGAGAACGCATAAGTCTGATTTTCCTTTCAGAACTATTGATAGGAAACGTGGGGTGTGGCAGCACTGCGTGAGTCTTTTTCTTTTGAAACAGCTTAAGAAGGTATATGTGGACTGTCCCTTCCGTGTGAAAGTTTTTCTGAGGTTGCGCAATTCGTTAAGTGTAATGATGGTATTAAGTATACTTTTTTCTGTTGACGTAGATATATTCTGCTGAATTCCTCAGGATAAGCGACTGGTTTCCTTAAGGGAGTGTATTGAGTACCAAGATGTGTTCGACTTCCGGAACTCAGCGGGCCTACCAGTGGACAGCGTTATAGAATTACTGGTTTTCTTTAAGCATGACTTTTATTCTTTTCAACTATCAGCTATATCTGCAACGCGGGGGAGTGTGTGTATGTTCATGGATCCCTCCTACTATGTTCTGCGACATTTTGTTGTCTTCTCTTGATAGCTCTTTGGAGTTTGTTTTTAATGGGCATTGGGAAGATTTTATAGGCCTTCAGGTATGCTGATGATTTTTTACTGCTTTTAAACAATAAGTGTTACTTTACATCACCTGCTTTCATTTTACAGCCTTTGAACAACCAAGGCCAAGAGCTCGTGTCCATGCACGAACTTTCTATTGCCAAAGGCCTGCGGTTCTTAGATTTAAAGCTGTCTTTTCAAGTTAGTCACGTCTGTTGGGCCTATCAGCCGCGAGCCTTGAAGCAATTATTGCCGTGGGATTGCGCATATTCTAAAGTGGTATAGCACGCAGCAGGTAGCCTTTGCTTGGAATCAGCTCTGCGAAAATCGTGCGTGCACCAAGTAGGGTGTAGTTTCTCAAACCGATTTGGACGCCTTTTGGCATCTTGTTTGCCTTTGATGGTTACCAATGCTATAGCAGAGTCGCTACTGCAAAAAGTTAAGCCTGGGGCAGGAAGAGCAAGAGATGAGGTTCAACGACCGAAGGTGAGACCAGAGGTTATGCCCTACGTGTACAAGGTTTCACACAAATTTAAAAAAATATTACTGACACTCATGGGAATTCATCTGTATTCTTTTTTTCTGCGCTGAACAAGTTTTCGAAGCTGTGCTCTTCAGTTTGCTGTGAGAGTAGGCGGGGCTGCAGCACTACGCATGAAAGACCTTTGTTGTGTGCTCAAGAAGGGTTATATGTGAAATTCACTTATACCCTTGCGGGCAGCTCTACATTAGACAAGCCGAGCGTTGCGTGAATGACCGTTTAAGGGAAAATGTGCAAAAAATAAAGGAAAATCGTGAGCGCTTCATGCTTGATTTTCTTAAACTACCATTCTCGTCAATAGCGGCATCGCCTCTTTTAGACTTGCGCGAGAGGCCATCTTTATCAAGAACAGAGATAGGTGCATGCATGAGCCTTCTGTCTCATTACTGGATACCCAATTTGACTTCTTGTGCAACCGCCCTTGATGCGCATGTGCCTGTTCTCTTTTGCTTGATATGCGCATGCGTGAGAAGAGGATATATATGTACAATTCTGCCCTTCCTATTGTTACCTGTGGAAAGACGCAGACGAAAGATGCTATTTACACGCTATTTACACTGGATCCAGGCAGCCAGGCTGACACTCGCTCGTGCCAAGGCACCGACCAACTTCTTCGTCGTTCTCGCGGCGGCTCCTCTCTTGAGCATCGCTCGATGATATTGTAACACTATAAGCAGTTATGAGCAGCGCTTGACTTTGTTTACCTGACTTGTGCACCTGGTTTTATTGCGCTATGTTGCTATTTGAATTGCTGCCCCACAATTTCTCACGTTTCCTTTCAATTCCTCGCGCCACAACACAGCTGAGTACTCATCCTTCTAAATTGTATTCGGCCGTTAGCCGACGTTCCGTTTCGAGACTCTGCTTTCGACCACACTCAACTCGCCGTCAGAGTACACTGGAGCTGCAGCGGCCCAAATACAACAAATTGCCCGCTTTCGTCTGTCTGCCTCACAGACACGCCGGAATTGCCGTTACGATCAGCACCATCACGACGTGGAACATGAACGAGATGTTATGGTGCTAGTTTGTTATCCACCTCGGTTTGTCGGTCTTTCTTGGAAACTCCTCTCCCGATACTATGGCGCTTACTGGATCCTCATCTCACATATGAAGTGTATCCACCGGATTCCACCGCGTCTTCCCCTTTATCTGACATCCGCAACGTCAGCCGCCTCAAACCGTACCTTTCTGGGAACTGTAAGCCCCACCAATAAGGTGCTTCTTCGGCCGGGGGTAATGCCACAGTTTGTAATGTCAAAGGAAGAGGACATGGACGGTAGCCTTTGAGTCAACGAAGAAGATTTTGGCTATTGCTTCTCTATGCATGTTGGCTGAGCCATTAAAAGGCATCTATAAATAGACATGCAATTCCTCCTTCCTGCAAAGATACATACAGGGTGTCCCAGCTATCTCAGGCCAGAGTATAAAAATCTGCAAATGCCACGGAGCTGAACAGAACAAAGGTAACGCTGTTTGCCGTCGCTCGGAGATACTCAAACTTTTTTTCATTGCACCTAATTAGATATTTAGTCTTAACTAATTGATCAACTTTCTGAAATATTATGTAAATGAAAAGTATCAATGAGAAAACTGTAGAGCAACATGAAAGATTCCCGATACAGCTATCTATTGCTCAATACGTGCCACATAAAATTGTATTTCCCACCGTGAAAGAAGCTCGAAAATGCACGCAAAATTGACACGTGACTGGCCGCTCGAGGTAATTTGCGTATATTCGCGGGCTGCCTTCACGCTCGGAAAAACACCTTTATGTAGCACGTATTGAGGAACAGAAAGCTGCAGCTAGAGTTTTGATGTCGCTCTACAATCTTCTCATTGATACTTTGCATCTAATTATAATATTTTAGAAGATGGTTAATTAATAGGACGAACTAATTAGGCAGAATGAAAAAAACAATGCTTCAATATCTCCAAGCGATGACAAACAAAATTACCTTTGTTTTGTCCAGCTACGCAGCATTTGCATATATTTTTAAGCTCTGACTAAAATTAGCTGGGGCCTCCTGTATATGTGAATACATTTATTTATTTGAAAAAATGAACAGAACAAGTATTGTCTGATAGCTACAAGATCAGAATAAAGGACCCCTAGCAAAGGAGGTCGCTGCTGTAACCACAAGTCCAACGGCGCATGCTGAGGCGCAATGAAACCTCCTTGGGCATTTCCCGCGTTGAAGCCAGTGCGTTGGGGCGCTTGGCTCGTTTCATTACATTGTCAACTATATAAACACTCCATGAGATCTTTTGCCGTCGTCCATAACCACACATAAAAATACAGATTTTTTTTTCAGTTTTAACACGTATCCCGAGGAACAGTATTCGCTACATCTGAGCGCTTTGTCTTTGCGTCAGGCTGTGAACGCCAAGTGGCGACATACACTTGGGTGTGTTTATGTTCAAATCACACAGACTGATGCACAGAAGCAGCTGTATTCTGAGACCTCAAGTTGGGAGGTTTGCATGCTAAAATAAATTTTATCGCAGCTATGGAAAGCCTGCCAGCTTGTGCGATCATTTTGCCACATGTAGTAGCCATCGTAGTAAATGTCGGCGCGGGGTTTCCGCAGCGAAGCACCACGTCCGGCACACCTTACAAACATGCCCTCGTTGGTTAATCCAGCCAGACGAGTAGCTCCGGTGAAACGCTAATTGCACTGAAGCAAGGAGAGCCCGAATACGCGCCAAGACCACTCCGTAGTCCAGACCCAGGAAGAAGTTATCTGCTGCGCGTGCGGCGCACTGTGCAGATCAAAGGCAAGTGCACCTAGAAGTGGCGGTGCAGAAGCGCCAGACCGATGCCCTTCCAATAACTGTGCAGTTCGAGAAAACCACCCACAAAACTGCGCAGTACAAAAGCACGGAGCTGAAGAAGCACAACAATAAACTTGATTGTACGAATGAACTCCTTGTGTTTAATCTCAGATGGAGCCCACTTGTAGAGCCCCACTAGCCGTAGCGGCTCGCCGGGCCTGGTCAAAGATCGCCAGTTGGCATCCCAGTGCCAGCTCGGAGATCCGTGCCTGCCAAGACCACGTCGTGAGTGTTTGTGATGCGCTCACCAGCCTGAATACTGCCTGTCCCTGGCGCTCCGTACACTGCTATGTAATGTGTGTCAGTGCGGCTCTGTGGTCGTTGCTTTGTATCTCCTGGTTGTGTATACCTTTGGAAAGATGGTGTGCAGTCTCGATATGGTGCGGGTATATGTTAGTTTGAACGCGGCGCCAGTCCGTGGCTGCTTCAGTTGGGATAGGAAGGAGCACATTTCCGTCTGGCCTGGCGCTGGTCCTCCAAAATCTACCTGCTAGCGATGGTTTTTTATGATAATCTGAAGGGGGTACCGAGGAGGGTTCTGCGACTCGGCCAGCAAGTGCTCAAGCTACGCAGTTCGCATAACTTCTGAGCACCATGCTGGTTTGACTTTACGTTCAAAAATTTTGGTCGAATTAGTTCATATGATGCCCTAGATTACATTGCTTACGCACACATCCGCATATATGGGCACGCTGTGTCAGGAATAAAGATTTCTGAAAGTCATTATCGTGTTCCTCCTTTTCTGATGTTGTCGTCTTCCTTGCCGAGCTCAGTTATGCAATTCTATGCAGCTTAAAATAATGGAAATCTGGGTGGGTCAGTATTAGAGAGAGGGAGAGAGAGAGAGGGTAAGGAAAGACCGGGAGAAAGGAGATAAAAACTACACAATTCTTGTCGAGGGTACATGCAGTCAGATTACACAAAGTTGGCTGACAACAGACAGCGGGTAGAACAGTCGATAACTTTCGAGAAACTTACCATACATGCAGGCGCGTCCTGCGCTGCACGATAACATTTGTTAGACCGTGAAATACGGTCACCCGATAAAGAGAAACAAGTACCCGTTTAAATACCTCCCTCTTAAAAAGCGTCATCCCGATGCTACCAACAAACACGCAAGTGCAAAGAAAACCGCGCGTAATAAAGAAAATTCAAACAAGAATACCGAAGAAACAAAGTGCCTTAGTTCCTCAGCGGGCGTAGAAATACTTTAGACGCGCCAAGTGGATGACTTGCGGTCGTGCGTGGCACCGCTGTGATTGCGAAATGCCGTCTGGCGCGACCTTATAGTCCGGTGCACCAATGCGTCGGACAATCTTGCAGGACTCGAAATAGATGCGTTACAGTTTCTCGTTAAGTGCGCGTCGGCGTACCGAAACACGGTCGCCGGGCTTGTACTCTATGTAGCGTTGTCGAAGATCGTATTTCCGGCTGTCGGTGCTCGGCTGGTTGTTGATGCGCAGGCGGGCGAAGTGTTGGGCTTCTTGGGCGAGCTGGAAATAGTCGGTGACATCGGTATTCTTGTCGTCGGTGACGTGCGGCAGCATGGCGTCGAATGTCGCCATCGGGTTCCTGGTGTAAACTGGTTTGAACAGTGGGATCTGCGTTGTTTGTTGCACCACCGTTTTGTACGCGAAGGTTACGCACGGCTGGACGGCGTGCGATGTCTTTTGTTCGACGTCGACGTACATTGCAAACTTGTCGGCGAGGTTCCTATACAGGAGCTACGTGAGAACATTCGTCCGCGGGTGGTAGGCACTTCTCTTCCTGTGGCTCGTCCCGCTCTATTGCGAAATTGTTTGGGTCAGCTGTACAGAGAAGCCCGTTCCTCTGTCGGCGGTGAGGACTTCTTGAGCACTGTGTCGATGCAGGATGTTCTCGACCAAGAATATAGCGACTTTGGCCGCACTACGTTCAAGCCAAATACTCGTATCGACCAAGCGCGTAACCAAGTCGGTAGCTGCGACAATCCGCTTGTTTCCAGACGTTGACATCAGAAAGGGCCCCAACAAATCCACCGCGATCTGCTGAAACGGTCGCCAAGGAGGTTCGATCGGCTGTAGTAAACCCGCCCGCCACGTTGGCTGTGCCTTACGCCGCTGGCAGTCTCGACATGTCTTGCCGTAATGGGCAACGTGGGCGGTCAGGCGCGGCCAATAGTACTTCTCTGGTATTCTTGCGAGAGTATGGGAAAAGCCGAGATGCCCGGATGTCTTCTCATCGTGCAGGGCCTGCAGGACTTCTGACTGGAGTACTGCGGGCACTAGAGGAAGGCAGTTTGCAAGGGCTGGCGAAAAGTTCTTCAACAGGACGCCATTTCGTAAACAAAAAGAAATGAACACAATCCGCGCCTCAGTGCCCTCGGGACCAAATCGGTCTTGCCTTGCAACTACTCAGCAAGGCTTCTGCACTGCGGCTCCACTCGCTGCTGCTCGGCAAAGTCATCTGCACGTAGTGAACTTAAAAAGGCGTCCTATTGTTGGTCATATTGGGGGGGGCGTGTCCTCGGGAGCGCGAGACAGGCATTCGGCAGTACAGCGTTTTCGTCCGGACTTGTAGATCACAGCCATGTCATATTCTTGCAGTCTGAAGCTCAACCGCACCAGGTGTTCTGAGGGGTCCTTTAATTTCGCTAGCCAACAAAACCTGTGATGGTCTCTCATGACTTTGAATGACCTGCCAATAGGTGAGGGCGGAATATTACTGTCGGCCAAACGATGACAAGGCATACCTTTTTGGTCGTAGAATAATTGCCTTCCGCTTTGGACAGCGACCGGCTAGCGAAGGCTATCACCTGTTGAAGTCCATCTTTCCTCTGGACTAGGAAGGCGTCATTGCGGATTTCTGGATCGGCGTCCTCGTCGAAGTGCGCAAGTACCGGTGTCGACTGCATGCTTGAGCTTTTGAAATGCGTCGGTGAGCGGTGTTTCCCACGTCAACTCGACATTAAATTTAGTTGTGTCAGTGGCTCACCAATGCCTCAATATTCTTTGACAAAGCACCTGTATTAGGCACACATGCCAATCAATCTACGCACTTCCTCTTGGCAACGGGCTCCTGCGGCTTTGCGATAGTAGGGGTCTTTTGCGAGTCGGCGCTGACTCCAGTTTGCTGATGGCGCGGCCCAGCATTAAGCGAAACGGCACTTTTCCGGCTTCACAGTGAGCCCTGATGACTTGATGGCCTCTAGAACTGTTGCAAGCGGCATAAGGTGATTGTCAAAATTTCCTGCCACCACGTCATCTAAGTAAGCAAGACGAGTCTGCCGTTTCAATCCTGGTAACACTGCGTCTATCACGCGCTGGAATGTTGCAGGCGCCGAGCGCAGCCTGATGGCATGACCTTGAACTCATAGAGGCCGTCTGTCGTGATGAAGGCTCTCTTTTTCGCGATCCCTCTTGTCCACTCCTATTTTCCAGGAGCCAGTCTTGAGATCTATCGATGAGAACTATTCAGCGTCCCATAGACTATCCAACGCTTCATTCATCCGTGGGAGGGCGTAACCGTCCTCCTTCGCGATCTTGTTCAGTCGACGATAATCGACGGAGATACATAGACTCCCGTCCTGTTTTTACACCAAGGCTACACGAAGTGCCCACGGGCTTTTCCATGCCTGTATGAAGTCGTCGCCCAGCATTTCGTCGACTTGTTGCCTTACACCTTCACGTTCTCACGTCAAAATGCGGTAAGGGCTCTAGCGGAGTGGTCGAGCGCACCACCCGGCTATTATGCGGTGCTTTGCAACTGGTGTTTGCCGAATTCTCGATGACGCCAAGAGCGATCTTCGTATCGCAGGAGAAGGCTCCTGAGTTTTTGCTTCTTACTAATGGGGAGACTTGCATTTATGTCGAAGTTTTGTTCGGCAACTATGGTCGTCGGCGTAGACTCCGCAGAATCTTAGAACCGAAACGCATTGCTGGTTTCCCCAAATTGCTCGAGGTATGCTATCGTCGTGCCCTCGTTGATGTGTTTAAACTCCTCACTACAGTTGGTCAGCATCACTTTCGCATTCCTTCTGTGCTGTCGAGCAAACCCTCTTACGACGCTTATTTCATGGATAGGCAGTAGGCAGTCATCCTCAATCACGCCTTCTGCGTCTGTGGGTCGTTTCGCTGCCGACGGAAATGACAATGCTGGAGCGCGGCGGGATGCTGGCTTGATACTCAAGTACACTCAAGGTGTCTCTGACTGGAAGGCCTCTCCATCGGTATTGCTTGGTCTGTGGACAGCGTTATCGACATCGACCTCAGATCGATGATTGCACCGTGTTGGTTCAGGAAGCCCATGCCGAGAATTAGGTCTCGCGAGCACTAATGGAGGATAACGAACGTCGCAGGGTGGGTCCGGTCGGCGTTATGAGAAGTCCTCCAGCTGTCCGAATTTGAGGGCCCTGCCATGCAGCCTTGATTTTCTCCAACTCGTTGGCGAATAATCCACTGATGACGGAGTACTTGTTTCCAGTGTCTACAATCGCGGTGACTTCGTGGCCGTCGAGGTCGGTGGTTTGCGTCTTCCGTTGCAGTTTTTTTTAATTATAGGGCTTTACGTGCCAAAACCACCATCTGATTTTGAGGCACGCCGTAGTTTAAGGCTCCTGAAATTTGGACCACCTGGGGTTCTTTACCGTGCACGTAAACCTATGTATACGGGGGTTTTCACATTCCGCCGCCATCGAAATGCGGTGCCGTGGCCGGGATTCGATCCTACGACCTTGTACTTAGGAGCCCAACACTATATTAATTAGGCAACCACGGCGGGTGCGTTGCGGTTAGGTCTTGGCGTCGGATCAGGGCTTCGTCGCGTTGACCTATGGCTGGTACCTGGCGTCCACAGGTCGTCTTTCGTCGGTGTATTCTTGGCTTCCTGTTTTCATCGGGATGGTGGCGTGTCCTTGCTGCGTCGTCCAAACAGATCTTGAAATGTCCTTGTCCGCGGCGAAGGATCTTGGTCATGCCAACGTACAGCAGCAACACCTTCATCGGTTGCTGCTTTTACTCTTCCGGATATGGGCTTATGGAGCGGCCGCGGGCTGGCCCAGCGTATGGTCAGCACTCCGGCGTCACCTAGCGTCCTGGAGACGGCGAACGCAAAGGATGTCAAGGTCTTCACAGTGTTACAGTGATGTAGTCGACGAAATACCGAGGCCGTTGGCCATGCTGAGGACACAGCGTTTTCACCGCGAAGACTCCCAGTCCCAAGTCGCGGTAGGGGCACCGGTGGTAGACGTGACCCGCTTCTCCCCAATGGTAGCACATCAGGTGGTGGTCTGGACTGCGTCATACATCTGCACTTCCTGGGTTACTGCACCGGGTGAATGGAGGGCGAGCTGCTAGCTGCGGCGTCAAACGACGGAAATGCGGTGTTACCCGACCCTGGCGCGGAAGCGGAGGTGGAGGGCGAGGTCGGCTTACGGCGGTGTATATCACTGCTTCCGGCTGAGGTCACGGCGACTCAGGGACTCGAAGTGACTGCTGAATCTGCTCTAAGACGAGGTTAGCAAAGCATGCTACTTGAGGCTGCATCGAAAGAAAGAACTTCTGATGTTTCTTCTGAACGACCGCTCTGATAGCATTGGGCAAATCATCGGTTCCCAATGGTTGAACTCCGGTTCTGTCGGTCGGTTCTGTATTTCCAGTTTTTGTCGATGTTGTGGCCGCGCGAAGAATCCCTTCGACGGTCTTCAGTAAGCTACTTATCATTCCGGCGAAAATTTCTTGCCTAACACTAAAGCATGAGTAGGCGGACTTTAATATCCTCGGACATATCCGGATCGGTGCGGCGGAATACACGGATCATTTCGTCTGCAAAGATGGCAACAATCTCGTTAGGTAGCTACGCACTGTCTTCCAATAGAGCTTCAGGCCTTTCTTTCCGGACGATGTTTGTGAAGGTCCTCAGGAAGTTACTGCGGAACAGGTCCCACGTTTTAAGGGTGCACTCCTAGTTCTTGAACAATCTCATCGCGGAATTATTCAAGGAGACGTGTACATTCCGTAGCTTATCCTCAGATGTCCAGTTGTGGAAGGCTGAGATTCATTCTGAAGTCTCGAGCCAGGTTTCCGCACCGTCCTACGAAGCTCCACAAAAGGTAGGTGGATCTCTGGGTTGTCGAAGCACGATGAGGAACACTGGGGCAGCCACTGTGGTTGTGGACTTGGCCACGATTTTTCTCGTCGTCTCAGGCAAAAGTCCGTGCTCCAGAGGCAGTCCTTGCCGTCTCTGGCTACCTCACTCGTCTTTGACGACATTATGGCTGTCTTCGGAGTTTGGGCTTGAATCACGGCTTGTTGGGGGCGGCCGGTGCATGAAGGCGAAGCACCTCCACCAGATGTCACGTAGTAGTGGCGATGAAGGAAGCAGCAAAGCTATGAGTGACGAAACATGCATTTTATTAAGTGAACCTGTGCCCTCAAAGACAGGATACATTCAAAGAACAACGATATCGGCGAACACAGTTGGCAATCATCGAAAACCTGATCACCGGGTCGAGTGCCTCAGCTTTTGTACATGAGCCATCGATGGTTCCAGAAAAATAGCTCGCGCCCGCGTGTCGTTCCGAAAGTTCTACACATTTCGCGTCGAGCACACATGCCCTCACATTACACGAGGTTCGATGACAAGAGACAGCCGATAGAACCATCGATAACTTTCGAGGAGCTTCCTATTCATGCAGGCTCCCACTGCGCTTAGCGATAGAATTTGTTAGACTGCGAAACGTGGTCAAGTGATTAAGAGAAACTAGTACACGTGTCAATATATTCTTACATTAGACGGTCCCATTTACCTAATTTTGAAAACTACACGCCGATGCTGTAGTACTGACCATGGAGCAAGACATGCACATGGAAACCGGCTCATTTAATAAGATTGTCCTCTTCTTGAAACGGCGAGGGGCACTTTCGCAACTTGTACAGTTGAAGAAGAAATTGCGGCCACTGACAAACTCAAGGTGAAACAACACAGAGACATTGTAAGTTGTATAAGTTGGAGACATTTTCCGCTACTGCACATCATCCACTTGCTCTGACGCCTTGGTTTTGGCGTCGCCAGACGCAATAACCACGTCCGCGACTGCTTCAGTTCAAAATATAAAATCGTGGGGTTTTACGTGCCAAAGCGAAATCTGATTATGAGGCACGTAGTGCGGGACTCCGGAGATTGGGACCACCTGGGATTCTTTAACGTTCGCTTAAATCTAAGTACACAGTTGTTTTCGCATTGCCGCCCTATTGAAATCCGAACGCCGTGGCCGGGATTCGATCCCGCGAGCTCATGCTTAGAAGCCCAACACCATAGGCATTAAGCAACCGCGGGGGGTCTGCCTCAGCTGCTGTTGGTGAGATTTTATAGCTTGTCACATGTCAGAGAGCACAAATTGCAGTCATGTGTCTCAAGTAACGCTGCACACGTGTGCCTCAGTGATGACGCTGGCTTGCCGAAATCATCCTGGGCACGTGTGCTTTCTCGAGAACTGCTAAATTAATTTAAATGCCTTCAGGTCGCAAGCAGATGCTACTTTAATTATCGCGACGTATTCACATAAAGCATTCACTACTTCCACCACCGCTTAATCCTGCGTAGCAAGGTAAGGAACCCTTGGAATATCCAGCTTTATTAAGATTTAGGTGTGCATATCATGGCACGATGGTCATTTGGAAAATTATGGATGGTTAAAGTCGCAGATAACAACACTACAATGTAAAAGACGCGGGAATATAAAGGTTGTATGATCGCAAACTTAATATACACCTACACTGTTTGGCAACTATGTTCTTGAGAACATCAGTACTCCTTTCAATACGTAATGCAATCCCAGGCTTCTATACGGCACCAAAAGAATTTGTTTTCTTTTCTATAGCTGTACCATCCTTCCAGAAGAAAACGGTTTCCAGCTTCGTAATTTCACCACACGATGAGCTTAACCTAAAATTACGACATGCGTGACAAGAACACGCCTTTCCCAACCTGTGCCATTTGAAGACTCAAAATACGGCTCGAGCAATACGGCACATGGCGACAACGGCGTAGAACGACTGTTAGCCGCTCGAGAGATGACAGTATCAAATGAAGGCATTCCATTGGAGTTTTCAACAATTATCAAGCGACTCAGCTTTGCACAGGTGATATTTCAATCATATTGAAGAGCCATTTCCTTGCTGTCGTCTGCTACGCGGCCGAAGGGAGGCCGTGTATCAGAGCCACTCCTCAGCTGCATGTTTGTTGTTCAATCTAGTGGGCACTTGCCGCTTCGAATAAGTGCTAGCAGCCCGGACAAGATGAGGAGGCAAGCGAAGGACTGTTGCGTAGGAGTCTAGCGGAGGGGAGAGCATTGCAGCATGCTGCAAGCGCGCAGAGCGAGCGAATAGGATGCATCATTATTTGTGCAGAAAAAAGCATTGATGAGGGCCAGACTCAACGTTCCTTTATTTCTTACTCTTTGGTGCTCATTCACAGTGACCTGCAATTGAACAATGTTAAAAGGCTTTAACACAATTGAAACGCATTCTGGTGAAAAAATTCGTGAAACGCTCACAGCACTTAAAAAAGTACGGTTGATCTATTTTACAGGAATCGGTAGAACAGGAACGTGAAACGTGTCTTTACAGAAGCTGTTGGTTGTCTGCTTCGTGAACTTCCGGTCCGCTGTAGCGAAAAGCGCACGATAAGGAGATTGGCGACCGTGTTGCAGCTGTGCTCGGGGCGCGGTGTCCTACTGGCGAGCGGCATCCTGCTGCCGAGTGACTCCTGCGAAGGTAAAAAAAAATAATGAAATTATGGGGTCTTACGTGCTAACACCACTTTCTGATTATAAGGCACGCCATAGTGAAGACTGCAGAAATTTTGACCACGTGGGGTTCTTTAACGTGCACTTAAATCTATCCGGCGAAGGTACGAACATTTTGGGCCGGCCCCGTATTATCTTGGGCAGCAAGTTGCGACGCACTCAGCTTCAGGAATGGCAGTGGCATAGTTCACAGTGTCCGCGGCAAACACGCGAACGCGTTCTGCTTCACGATGACGCGTCTCTCGCCGGACGAAAGCGACAGGGGCGTGTCGACGTCGTTGCCTTTGTGCGCTGCTTACTGCAGCAGTTTTCTCCGTTGGCGCCATCGCAAGCGAAGCAATAGGCGACGTGTAAGCACAATGGTTGCATGTTGAAGCTGCACACCGTAGACCGCGAAGCGTCAAAGGCTAATTGAACGCGAAAGCCAAACGATTTCCGGAAACGGCATTGTCACTTCAGCGGAAGGTCTACACCGCCTGCGCCAGGCTAGACCTCCTCTGCGCTGAAACTACCGAAGCGCTCACTGTCGGAGCTCGTTAGTGTCCTGATGCAGTACTTCGGTTGACCACTCCTAGATGGCGGCCTGTCAAGAAAGAGCATATTTTACGCGTTCGTATGGACGTCACAACTGTTACAGGAAGTTGATGGTCGACCCCGCATAAAACAATTTCGTGTTTCATGTTAAGAAAATAACTTTGGGTACTCCTGTATCTTCTAGGATATGTCTCGGAATCTAGAACAAGCACAAAGTTTGTGGTTTCGGACGTCCGCATATCATAAGATTTTTGTGTATGCCTTCATTTAATAATCTTGATTGCAATTGGTAGTTTCAGATAATCCTTATCATCCGTGAAACTCAACGAGATGTAGGTTGTCCTGTCGTTGAGAAAAGTCGCAGTTTCGCCCGAAAGACGAAGCACAGCTTGCGATAGCAGTTTAGTAGATAGGTGGACGATGTAAGGATAGTAGTTGTATCGGCCGTATAAACGTCTAAATGTTCGCTTACTAACAAAATAACAATGTCTGAATGTGTAAGCGCGACTGAACCAGGGCGTACAATAAATTCGACGCACAGGGGCAGCTATGTCTCTGTGTGTATGCTTCTTTGTACGTTCTCGTTCATTGGCGCTTACACAGATTCATACCAGCCAGCCCGCCAACGTGATTTTAATAAATTAAAAGAAGCACGGCGTCATGCTCACACAGGTAAACATCAACACATGTCGCTCGATGAGCGCGAAAACTCGTTGTCAACATGCTGGAGTAAGGAATCGCGGAGGAATCTGCGAGTGAATTGACCTTGGTGTATCTCTCGCTGCAACGCAAACAAAACGCCCAAAGCATAGCGCATACGACGCTACGGGGCACTCAGCAAACATCGCAGATCGCGTGAAGATGAGGCCCGCGCGGGCGTGCACTTTGGTGATGGCGCAGATTGTTTTCAGGATACGTCGCATGCACGGCCGCGTCAAACGGAACAGCCGCCCGACAAGAACAGACCCCTCACTTACCTCACCCCCGCGCTTCGCCTGCAACAGGAGTGTTCGGGCTTCCGGCTCGCCTTCCGCGCACGCTCGCGATATTGAGCCGCGTTTGCTGCCTCACCCTCGCAAGCTTTCAATCGCACGGACAGCGTACGGCGCATGGCGACGATTTTACTGCCCTTGGACTTGATACGGAACCTCGCGGTGACAGCGACAGGGATGGCAGAAATGCGTCATGTAATCGCAACAAGACAAAATCATTTACGTGGCAGACGAATAGCCAGGAGCGAATTAAAATTAGGATACATAATTTATTTGTTTGTTTGTTTCTTTAGTTCATTGTTTGGTTGTTTGTTCGTTTGTCTGGCTGGCTGATTGTTTGCCTGCTTAATTCCGTTACCCTTCTGACTGTCAGGGCATAGGGCCGGAGTGGTGTAAATACTGTCTGGAAGGCACAAGCTATAGGTGTTTTCTTCATATTCGAAAGTAACGCCCAAAAGCTGCGTTTTCCATGCTACGTTGACATCCTGCGCAAAAATAATCGTTTGCATGTCAGGCAGCGAGCACAATTGCTTCCCTTAAATATCTTTTGAAACCCTCGGTGCCATGGCGCGTGGGCACTCATTCACACTCATTCACGTAGCAACTTTCGTATTCCTTGCGCTAGCTCTAATTTCTTACATAACCTCGCCCTTAATTCTACTTTATTGAAATAAACTACCATGTTATTCGATAATTAGCTGCATAATTAGCACAGAAAACCATCCTAGGAACGAGAAGATTTAGATAAATTAGATCCAACATAAAAATAAAATAAATATGAACACTCCTGGAAAGCAGCATAGGCTAAAATGCGTTCGACAAATGTAACGGCTTTCACTAAATGACCTACACTGTTATTAAGTGCAAACCTGGTTCGTATCGGCGTATCCATTCTGAGGATGGAATGCTGCTCTGCTTTTAGCTGTCATGCGATCGGCTGCAGCAAAAGTCAACTCAAGCCCGACTTTCCACTTAATGGGTGGAAAGTCGGGCTGTGCTATTTTATGGACGCGGTTTCCTGAACGCAGGATGCTCGCTCTCAAATCAAGCTTCAGAAAAATCTCTGCAATGGAATGACTCCTCTGACGTTGTTGGCTCGTCTCATGCTGTGGAACATACAACCCCAAGGTGTTCCTTGTAATCTTTGGTGTCATCCCTTCTGCCAATCTGAAGGATGGAGCACAGGCCGATGCGTCTTCAGTTCATGCGTTTGCTGGTTGCCCTGAGGTTCCTCGGTGCAGTCTGCTGAGAAAGAAAAACAAGTTCTCCCTGCATATTAGGTTGGGCTTTGACTGTACTGCTGTTTGACTTTGAATTGCTTGGTACAATTAAATCATTACCATTGGCTCCTAAAAAATAAATGCAAGTTCAGTTGCTGTCAACGAAATTATTTCTTTACAGGTAGTCAACGATACCAATCGCTCGATTTTTTGCTCACGGCCAACGCCGACGACACCTGTTTTTCTTCGACACGAGCGCCTTAAGGCTTTCGCGTTAAAACCGATCAGCGTCGCAGGCGTAACGCGTACCAGCAGACGGTCAAAATGTCTGCGCTCAATACAGAAACCGGAGTTGGGGTTCAGGTATTAACACCGACGGCTTAGTGCGCTGCAGTCAATGCGGACGCTGGCCTCTATGGGAGTGTGCGCTCTTGTTCAAACCTTTCTCTATGTCCAGCCGCTGATAAACACAGAAGACACTGTAAGTGCTGTTATCTTAATGAAAGGAGATGCTTCAGACTAGGAGGTTTAATGGTCGCACAAGTGAGTACGTAGCGAGAATGGTAGCATGGTAGCAGCAAGACAAATACGTCGATGTGAATGTGATCGAACCAGGCGTCAGGTGGACGAAAGGAGTGAATTGGCGACTGGTGACTTCGTGTGTCGTTTCGTCTTGGAGCGTTGATAGCGAAATCATTCACGAGCCTAGCGACGCAGGTCAGAATAAGCTGGAAGTAATTATATGCTGGGTGGCACGAACTCCTGGATGCCTCGCGCCGCATGACTTGAAAAATAAGTCGTGACGGAGTCGGAATAGAATTAATGGGTGTGTTCGATCTCTTGCCACCTCGCAAGTGATAGTGCCGGAAGAAAATAGAAGGGGTATGACGGACAGCGCTAATGACGTAGCAGAGCACTGCAGGAGCCGAAGCTCGACCTATAAACGTTTCGCCGAGGCAATTTCTTCGAAGTCAAGTGTGCCCGTGGATATGTCAAGTGTCAAGTGGATATGTCAAGTGGATATGTCCCCGTGGAAGTCAAGTGTCCCCGTACAGGGGTATGGGCGAAGGTATCTGCGTTGACTGGGCCTTTAATGTATCGCATGTGCATGGTAAACTTATCTCTTGCACGGTATAAATGTTATGAAGGCCGCGAAAAGCGAACGAGGAAGCCTTCTTATCCGCGAGGACCTGAAAGCATGTTCCTTCCAGCAGGTGTAGGAAATGGCGAACTTTCATGTATACCGCAAAGAGCTCGTGACTGAACGTGCTGTAGAGCGTTTCTCGAGCCTTCAACTTTTGGGAGATAACCCAGTATGGGCCCTGCTGGGGCTGTTGTAAAACAGCGCCAATAGCTACACTAGGTACATCCGTGATAAGACACACTCGTACAACATGTAAGAGATGTACCAGCACGGCGGCATCTGCCAATGCGCTTTTGGAAGCTTGGAAGGACTCTTCAGCGTCGGACGTCCAGGACAGTGGGGCGGACGGAGCTTTCATGGTCTTTAAAAGCTCGGTGAGTGGCATGATTCGGCCGACGTTATAAAGAAAAAGGCGGTAGAAGTTGAGCAGCCCAAGAAACCGACAGAGCTTTGGCAGTGACGTTGCGCGAGGGAACTCGAGCAAGGCTCGAACCATCTTTTCCAATGGGCGGATTCCTTCTAGACTCACGTGGTTTCCGAGGAATTCCATTTCGTAGACACCAGAGACGCACTTTGCGGGGTTGATGAGAAAGCCGTATTCTTCAAATCGAGAAAATAGTAGACAGAAGTTGTCGGTACGCTGCTCAAAGGAAATACTAGCCACTAGGAGGTCATCGAGGTATTCAAAGACGAAAGGGTGACCCCGGGTGACCTCGTTGATAAACCTCTGGAACGGCCGAGCAGCGTTTCTCAGCCCGAATGGCGTGCGGACATACTCGAAAAGCCCGAATGGTGTCCCAATTGTAGACTTTAGCCTGTTCGCTGGTTGCTCAGCGATGTCGTGGTAGGTCTGCACTGAATTTATCTTGCTGAAGATAACCATTCGAGCTAGGGCTGCTGAGAAGTCAGGAATATGAGGTAGTCGCCACACGGCCGCCAATCCCCTGGGACACGCTTTGGTACCATGTGGAACGTTGAAGATTGATTGCTCCACAAAGGACGCATGTTGCTCATTTGCAGCATGTGGTGTAACTGTCTGTATGCGATGGTAAGGCGGTCACGAATGAGGCGTCTGGGTCAGCAGAACACCGGGGGCCTTTGGTGACAAATGATGCATGTCGTGGTGGCGCAGTGGCAGCTCAAGGCTGGAATGTTTCGAGATGGCTGGGAAGTCTGACAGAATTGAGGTGAACGCAGATGATGATATCCGGGATGCGCTTCTAGTGGCTGACGTCCCAGGTGCGAGGATGCCTTGTATAGCCATCCTACTCATCGTGTCCACGATTCGAGGAGTGCCGAGGTCAACACTAAGGGAGAAGTGGGTCATAAAACTAGCACTCTATATCACCACGCGCACGTCTGCAACAATGAACACCCATGGGAAGGTGCGTCGAAGGCCTAAGTCGATGGTAAGAGAGCACTGGCGAATCTTGCACCACCAGCTGCAAGAAAACCGCACTGACGTGCACTGGCACTTAATTTGTTGTGATACCAGCAATACTAGCCATGACGAGGGACAAAACGGGAGATGGATCGAAAAAGGAATCTGAGAAGGCAATGACGGTCACGCTCACGACTGTCGGGCGATGACTGTAGCGCAGTAACGATCTCTACAATTTCGTCAATCATGTAAGGCGAGATTGCCGATCTGCGAGGTGTGAGAGCAGGACGGTCATTGCTGCCACATTACCTCTTGCCGAATAGTCAGCGATGCGATCGCCCCCTCTACGTGACTGTCGAGGGGCACTTTTCAGGTGTGGTAGCCAAGGTGGCCACCAGATTCTGCGGCAGGTACTGAATGAACAGCTCACACAGCAGCGAGTTGTTTTCGTGACGCCAACAGTAACTGAGGAGCTGCCGCATACGGCGTAAAAGCTCCGAAGCTCTCCCAGCTCCTCTTCCTTGAAAAGCTGCTGGAGGCGCCTGCGCACAGACACTGACTAGCGTTGCAGCACCGTCGTTTTGAAGTGTTCATAGGAAGCGCTGTCATGGGGTGCACCCATAACGTATTGGGACTCCTCAACCACCTCTGTAGGGAGCGCCGAGACAACGTAGAGAAAGCTCGCAATGCGAAATAATGCGCCGAAGGTTGAAGATGGCCTCCAGCTGAGTAAACCAGGCCACAGGATTTTGGGACCAAAAGGACGGCGGGGGAACCTGCACTGTGGCTAGGCCCTCTGCGCTGGTAGTCGGTCTCTCATCGGTGTCAGCGTCCTTCTCATTGTGCTCGCCGTACAATCGCGTCACAGGGACTGAGAATAAATCCACTACAACAATGTGTGAGCAAGCGAGCGAAAGGCCTGCGAACCGTTCAGATCGATGGCAGGATCCGAAGAAGCTCTTTTTCTTCTTCTGACCTCGCAGCTTGCAGCACGAGACACACGTGTTGGAGTGCGCCATATGTATATAAAAGGAGGCCGAAGATGTTGACGTTGGCTCCTACATAAACTTGATGGAATCCCAAAGCGCGCTCTGCTAAATGTGATCCGTCATGCACCCTGCAACTTGTTGCTTCTCAGCAAAGGCTCCAGCTGATATACTGATGCCCTATAACACCGTTCACTATTCTCGATAAGGTGGAAACGTAACGCCGACGTGGGATTCATGTGCAGATCGATATCTACCGCGCCACTTAAAGAAGTAAAAAGGACCAATTAGGTGGGCTAAGCGAATATTTGACTACCTCATGACTTCTAAGACAGTGCAGCCTAAGATAAGAGCTATTCGACGAACCTAGTACAGACGTGTCTAAAAAGATAAAGCAGCATCAATCTTTGGTGGCGGATCAAATAATTCCAAGCATTGCTTCGCTACTTCATCTTGGCCTGAGAACATAAACGAAGCAGTCGCACGCCAAAAAATTTGTAGACGCCAAAATACCGCTTCCGAATAAATACGTTGAGCGTGTTAACGAATGCGAATTTTGTTTGTGTAATCTTTGCACCCCACCTTAGACTTCAGTGCGGCAGTGAAATACGTACCCTCAGTATTTCAAGCGTGAACCCAGGATTAGTTTCTTAAAAAAGCTTTGATTTTGCAAGCTTCGTGCTGGTTTCTCGCTAGATAAACAAAAGAAATAATTGTATGTTTCACTTTAGAGGTTTCATTTGATCTAGACAAGCGTTTAAGGAAACTCGGCGCATATGCGAATCTTTATAAAGGGTAAGCCAACCTCTATATACTTTTGTGATTGCTGCCTCTCGAGCTCTCCAACGGATATTTAAAGTCAGATGTACATTCAAACAGCATTTACAGGATACTGTTACTTATACTTTACGACAATAAACCTCTCACCAGTCCATATATGCCGCGCGGGAAGTTTTCATATAGAAGAAAAGAAGACGGCCTCTCCTCCTCTATACGTCTGTGTGAAAGAAATAAGAGCGGTTTCTGCTGGGCCATATGCACAAAGAATTTGTACACGTAATGCGCTCGGCGTCCAGCGTTTTCAGACGCTGACAGTGGCTCGTCACGCAAGGTAAATAAGGGTGCTCGTGCACATAATTTTACAAACTTGATGTCCAGAACATTGCTGTTTAACATTTTTGCGTTGTCATCTTGCTGGCAAAAGAAGGAAGAGATCTTTCTCATGCATTGTGCAGGTTGTTACGCTTTACTTTGTTAACCTCTGCAGCAGCTACACGAGAGGTTATTAAATGCATGACTGCTGAGTAAAATGGAACGCCTGATCTGGTGTAGAAGCGATCACCTTTTAAAAAAGAATATTTTGGCGCTGAATTCCTTTATTTAGCATTACATAAATGACTTTATTTAATTCAGAAAATTTAACGATTTTACTACATCTGGCGACAAAATCACCAAACTTCTCGGGTATGCACTAATGATTTGTCTTTTTATGCAGCTCTTGGCCATAGCTGTGATGTCGACAAAGACCACCATGCGGGCAGTTACACTGGTTGTGATGGTGCTGATCCAGGAAGGATGCTCCGATGAAGAAAATTGCGTTGAATCTATGTGTGGTCATCGCTGCAATCGCGATGGAGCGCTATCCGGCACTTGCATCACTGGGACATGTCGATGCCGGTTTTTTATTGAGTGGCAAAACGATATACCAGCAGCTCCTGGCATGGATTAATCAATCTCCGCAGAAAATAGTTCTGCTTTGTTGCTCTGTGCAGTCAGAATGATATAAAGCCATTGTTCATGAGATGTATAGCGCAACATTGTCTGAATACATAAGTCTGCAGATCGAGCGCACATGTTGGTACCAATGTAAAGGGAAGCTTCTGTGATCGTGTAATTATATGCTTTACAACTGATGGCTATGTTACAATTTTGCTTATTGTCATCCTATGTAACGGGTGTTCTTTTGCAATGCTTATGTTTATTCGCTAGAAACGCCACAATTATATTCTGATGCAGTTTTTAATGCGGTTACCTTTCTTAAGACTGCTTCAAGCACTTTCCTGGGGGTAACTGTTTGCCTATTTACCTACTGCCTACTAATCTATGTCTCGAACGTTTTCTCACCAATTGGGCCACTGAATAGATCATGGTAGAATGGGCAGTGCATCGGACTGGTGTGGTGTGAAAACCGGGTTTAGAACCAATCATCGTACTAACTTGGGTAACTGGGCATGTGACACTCTGTATCTAATATGCCGCTGTTCAAGCAACATCTGTGACACCGACGGGCTTCTGGAAAGGCGGTAGTGCACAATTGTCATGTAAATTGCGCGGAGGTTTCTCGGAATCTTAGGTGGTTTCCCAGCATTGGTCATTACGATGACGTATGTTTCCTTCCATACTATAGGAAGCTCGCCTGTTTGCCATATCTTGTTAATATTATCTTGTTAATAACGTTAAACCTTACCTTGCATGATTGCACCACCACTGCTTAGCTGCCTAGTCCACAGACCACAGAGGGAGGCGTCTTTGCCTGAGGCGTTGTTACGCGTCACTGTTCATATTATCTGAGAGGGTTCAGCATTAGCATTGCTCCACGTGGCACATCGCATCGCGGCGGCAGCGTTCTGCACCTCATTTTGCTGCGTAGAGAACACGCTTCTTTTCCGCGCCGCGCTTCATTCGGGCCTAGAGGTCCTCGACGCGGAGTGGACGTGTTGGAGCAATTTTTCTCGCGCCTGCTTACGTGCGCCTTGTGCATACATAGTGAGCATGCAGTTCAGACGCCAGCTTCGAGTGCTCTCTTCTGGCTATGGACCATTGTATTATTTACGATATCACAACCCAGCACACGACCTCCGCAGCCGAACACCTGCATTTTTGTCGCAAAAGAAAGCAAGCACAGCACATGCCATTAACATAAACTATGAAGCGCCGCCACGGAAGCCCCAACCGGGATGCGCGGAGGCGAGCGTCAGCTAGTGGTGTTGCAAGAAATCCAGCAGTGGGCGCGATTAAGAACGGGCGGCGAGCGCAACCTGGTGATCTTGCAAGAAACCCCGGCATAACCATCAAAGCAGGTGCACCCAGAAAGTCGGGAGAAGAGGCAAAACATATTCGCTACATTAAGCATTGTGACGACATCAACGTTACTCCCGGCGGTATGGATGTCTGTTTCGGCATGTTCATCCAAATTGGCCAACGTAAGGTGTCTATCAAAATGCCGTCGTAGCTCAGAGAAGGCATCTTCTTGATCTTTCTGCCACAGGAAAGGGAAATGTTGTTTTGTAAGTCCTGTGAAGGGTTCGGAAATGTTAGAGAAGTCATCTACGAAGTGTCCGTAGTAGTTACAGTCCCAGGAGACGTCTGATACGATTTTTGTCCTTGGCTTTGGAGACTTTTCTACTGCCGAGATCTTCCCGAGATAGGGCTGACGCCTTCAGCACTGACAAAGAGTCAGAGAAAACGGAGTTCGCGAAAGTCAAAGTGGCATTTTTCGGGTTTTATGGTCGAGGCCGTCTTCCGACTTGCACCAATAACTGCTTTCAGTCGCTGCACGTGCTGCTCGAATGGAGAGGAGACGACCACCACATCATCAAGGCAGAGAGGCATGACTGTCATATCAGTCCGGAGAGAACAGTCTCCATCATGCGCTGGAATGTCGCGAGCGCGAAACACAGACCGGATGGGAACATCTTAGATTCGTTTAAATCATCGGGTGTCACAAATCCCGTTTTTTCGCGATCTCGCACGTCCACTTCTATCCACCAGTACCCGCTTTTAAAAATGAAAGAAGAGAAGTGAGCATCGCCTAGTTTGTCCAAGGCGTTGTCGATACTTGGGAGTAGATAAACATCTCACTTCGTGACGAGGTGGACCTTTCTGTAATCAACACGAAATTGTAGATTATCATCCTTCTTTTTCCACAGAACTACCGCTGATCTCCACGGGATATGGGATGGCTGTATTGAGTCAAACTTCAGCATTCCCTGTACTTGACTTCTCATTGCTTCCCTTCCTTTTGGAACCGTTCGGTACTGGTGTTGGCGAAATATATACTCTTTCGGGTTGTTCAACGACGATGCGCTGTTTTGCGACGGGAGTACAACGAACTTTCGATGAAGTACAAACGCAGTTAGTGAACTCGTTGACCAAGCTCACAATCTCATATCTTTCTGGTGATGACAGCTCTCGGTTAATATCGATAGTTTCCAGAACACCGCCTAAATTAATAGCAGCTGGTGATGCTGTATTGATAGCTGACACATGCGTAACTTGTGCACAGTCATGACGAGACGCTGCGGCTGTTCCCTTCTCTAGGTGTTCTGCCTCGTTGCCAAAGTTAGTCAAGAAAACATCCCGATATCCATTACGCAGGTGAAGTAGGCCCCTTGCCGCACATACTTGCTTTTCCAGTTGCAGCCCAACATTTCCGTCTACAAGTCCCTCATGGTCAGGAAATACGTCGCTCCTTATAACGACAGTCACACTGCACCATGCCGCCAGCGTCACGTCTACATCCGCAATACGGAGAGATGCAATATGTGGGTGTAGCGTATCAGAAAATCCAACAGAATTTTCCGTAGAAAACAACACGTGGGATTCTTGCATACCAATGATTGCGCCATTCACTTGCAAAAAGTCCATCGACGAAGTGTTCCTCGGCTTTACGTATCTGAGACGCGGTCCAATGACTTAATGACTTTTTCTCTTTTCTGGAGAATACGCTACTAATAACTGAATAGTCCGCCCCAGTGTCAATCAACGCAGTCACTTCGAAGTTTTCGATAATGACAGGCTACTCGGAAGTAACGTCGCCATCACTGCACTTGTTCCTCGCTGCCTCACTAGGTCGTCTTATCGGGTCAGCGATGGCGGGCCTTCAGTTTTCCGGGTGTCAGTGGCTTTGCATAAACAGGTAGCTGGTTCTGGTTTTTCTGTCGCAGACTTTGGGAGGGAAGCCTCGGGGAAATGGAACATGGACTCGGCGACCAATAGCGCATAGGCGCTGCTGATCGAGGTTCACGTTTCCGGGGGTTGGGAATACATTGGAGCATAGATAAACGTGCTTTGATTTCATAAGGACTCTCACTGTTTAAAGAGCAAGGTGCGTTCACACAGAATTTACACAGTCCCGCTCGCGATACTGACATTTCTCAGACAGGTGGCCACCCTCTCTCCACTGTTGTTAGCACAGGGGACGCCGGTCTTCTGTACACCATACATCGCTTTTACATAGTCTTTCTTCCAGCAGGGGCGGCTTACGGCGAGGAATGTGGTGCATAGCGGTACTTCTTCCAGGTTCGGTGCGTCCTAGGTCCTGCCGTAAAACTTGGGCACGATATCCGCGGCTGACGATATGGTTGTGCGCGGTGTCGTACCTGAGCCTCTGGTTCGCCTTGCCGCACTTCTTCGCGTACGACATCAGCAAGTGAGAGCAACGCTGGAGAGCTTTGGGCCAGCTGCATTATCTGAAGTTCTTCCTTTGGGACAGACCTCACCATTTCACGTAGGACGTTGATGTTGTTTGGGAGGGCTCCTGACCCAAAGTCAAATGATGCGACGCTTACATCCCTGTAGTATTGCCTCCCGCGCAGCTGCAACGTTGTCTGCATCGTCGTGGCCTCTAATAGAAAATTGGCTACATTGCGGGGCGGATTGCGAACAACACCGGCAAAGCGCTCATATTTAACGCCGCGCATTAGGTGCCGCAATTTTTTTTTGCTCGGCCATGTTTGGGTCGGTTTGGCGGATGACGTGAGACATGTCTTCAATGTACATACATGGCGACACTTTCATTGTTTTGTTGTTTTAACAGATTGGTGTGGCAGTTTTAGTTGTGGTGGCCTCAGGTGGGGGCCCGAACTCAACTAAGTTATTCTAAGCGAACCCGTGCCCAGACATTGGCCGTACCATGCTGAATACGCAGCTTCTCGTCCGAACCTCCACTCATCACCGAGATTCGCGAAGTAAAAAGCCAGCTTCTAACGACACACAAAACAATTTCTGATGTGAATGAAAGAATGACAAAACCCATATAACCCTCAAAACAGACCTTGACTCTAACCAATCTAACGTCTCCCAGACAGCCTGCTTTAACTCTGCACTTGAAGCACGTTTAGACGACGCCGAAAATCGATGTCGACGGAATAATTTAATATTTTACTGCCTTGAATACGCTAATAAGACTGAAACATATGCCGACGCTGAAGATATAATTATTCGTCACTGCCAGGATCGCCTTCACATAACAATCGACCCCAAAGAAACCGAACGTGCACATCGTCTCGGACGCCATTCTGATAACCGTCGCCGCCCAATTATGGCTAAATTCATCTTCTACAAAACTGAAGCCACTATTCTTTCTAATGCCCGGACACTAAAGAAGACATCTTATATTATCTGTGAAGACGTCTCTCGCCCTCTCCAATGCGCGCGCCGTCATCTTGTAGCATTCGCAAAATCCAAAGGTGTTAAATTTTCACTTCACTACAAGACACGACAGATCGGTACGAAACGCTTCGTGTACGATGACTCATCTCAGACGGTTGGGAAATATCATAGCGGTCGTCTTTCGCAGTCCGGTCCGGTCCCAGAGTATGCAATCGTCTTTCGTTCTCAGTAACCATCACCAATATTCGCAATTTTATGACGAAACGAGAAGGACTGTCAAGCGTAGTCACGTCATCTAAGAGCAGTATGCTGATACTTACCGAAAGCTAGCTTACTAACGATATCGCTGATTCTGAAATTGTTGCTGAGTTGCCCAATTTTTCCATTTATCCAAACAATGGCACATGTTCACGAGGGGGTGGCGTATTGATCGCTGCTTGACCAGAATTATCATGTTCACCCATTAATATCACATCCGACTTAGAGATACTGCAGCTTCTGTGTAGTACTTCGCCACACTCCGTTCTTATCGGCGTATGTTATAGGCCTCCGCATGCTAACCCAATATATTCCCATGAGCTTAGCCACATGCTAAACCAACATACGAAATCATTTCCGAACGCACATATTCTTCCCTCCGGTGACTTTAACTACCCAAGATTAGATTGCCATACCCAAGCTCACTTACAGCTAATCAGCACAGAATCAAAAAATTTTTCTAGATGTTTGTTTGAACTTTAACCTTAATCAACTAGTAACCAGCCCAAAACGCATTGTAGGCAATTCCAGCAACATTTTAGACTCATCCAGACAGTTTATCATCCATTACGTATATAAGTGCCCATTATCGACCATAATGTTATTCAAGCAGATTTTTTCTTCCCCGCCGAGTGCCATGAAACACAAAAGAAAATAATCACTTTGTATGACAAAGATAATTACGACGCCATTAATCACGAATTGAGCAACTTTGTCCCAGTCTTCGAAGCCAGGTTTAACCAGAGTTTGGTTAACGACAACTGGATCATATCTAAGGATAAACTACAGGACCTAACACAAGGATTTATCCCCGGTATAACGTTTGGTGAAAATTGTTCTGAACCTTGGTTTTCAAAGGCACTAAAAAACTTTAAAACAAAAAGAAGGAGTTTTATCGCGCTGCTAAACTAAGAGGAAGCCTCGAGGCGTGGCAAAAATACTACTATGCCGAAAAATAATACTTCAGTGTGGTCACCGACGCGAAACACTCTATCTTTAATAGCAACCTGCCGCGCATGCTATTCGATAACCCAAAGAAGTTTTGGTGCATTATCAACCCTTCGCCAAAGCCCTCAATCACTTTCACTAATTCACGGGTTCGACCAGACTCTGACATAGACTGTGCTAACATCTTCAATACCGCATCTTCAACAGTTTTCTCGCAAGAGCTAACCCGCCTTCATGGATGCCACCTACTAATACCACGTCACCGATGGATGCGATAACTTTTGTTTCAAGCGGCATCTCGTCCTTAATTGAGAAAATTAAACTTTCCTTGTCAGCCTTCATCGACCAAATCAGCTCAAAACTACTAAAACATACAAAGTGCAATCCTGCAATGCATTTGAAATTGTTATTTTCAGTCACTTTCCACAGGTTTCATGTCTAAAGACTCACAAACGGGGAAGGTCGTTCCGCTTTATAAATCAGGTGATAAACATCGTCCTTTTAAGTACCGTCCCATATCTCTGAAGTAGCGTCCATTGGAAAATCACGGAACATGTCATATACTCTCACATTATGAACTTCTTAGACGCTATTTCTTCCATCCATCCCAGCATGGGTTCCGCAAGGGGTATTCTTGCGAAACACAACTAGCCATGTTCCTCAATAATTTCCGTGCTGATTTGGACACTAACTTTCAGATTGACGGTATTTTTCTGGATTACGCTAGAGCATTTGGTAAATTTCCACATCAACGGTAATACAGCTCTATTGGTTAAGCCTACATGCTCTGTTCTCACCCCTCTTTTGTTTCTCACATATATAAACGACCTCCCGCTGCATGTATCTTGCCAAATTCGAATGTTTGTGAGGACTGCAACATATACCGCCGAGTAACTCACACTATGGATCAAGAAGCCCTTCAACAGGATCCTAAGCATATCCAACAATCGTGTGAAGATTGGCTCATGATCCTTCCTATCAAACGCAAGCTCCTTTCCATTACCTATCGACACCAGATTCACGCCTTTCAATACACAAACGCTAACGAGTACATACAATCCGTATCATCTCTCAAATATTTAGGCATCACATTATCTAGTGATCTAACGTGGAATGAACATATTAGTAACGTGATTTCATCAGTCAACAAAACACTGGGATTTCTTAAACGTCATCTTGGCCTCGCACACATCACGTGAAATTGCTTGCTTACAAATCACTCGTCCGAACTAAACTAGAATAAGCATCCGCCATATGGAATCCGCATCATGTTAACCTCATAAATGATCTAGAAGCAGTCCAAAAGCGTGCTACAAGATTCATGCATTCTTATTATTCGTATGGCGCCAGTGTTTCAGCAATGGAAGCTAAATCTGCCTTATCGCCTCTCTCAGTTTGCGGTCGCATAGCCACCCTATTACTGGATCACAAGTTCTATTGCTCATCACTCCATCGTGCACCTTACACCATGCCAGCATCGTACATTTCTCACCGCACCAACCACAACCTTCAAGTTTTTCGTCCACGTGCCCGAACTGTTACTTTTTCAGCTTCGTTCTTCCTCCGTGCAGCTAAAGATTGGAGCGGTCTTCATCAACATATCGTTGACATCACATGTGCATCATCATTCGTTGAAAATTTAAATAACCTTTTTTTGTATATAAACACATGGGTCACTGTTATCCATGTTTTTTTAGCTCATTCCAGCCCTTATGTAATACCCGATCGTGGGGTCTTCGAGGAAATAAATTGAAATGAAATGAACCTGTGCCCGTCAACTCAGCAGACTGAACATCGCTTCTTCGAACGTCATTATACTCTTCATCACCTCCTGTCCCGTGCCAGTCATCTGATTCTCGCGCACGAACTGCCGGTCTACCACCACGTGGGGTGAGCACGTGTGGCCCTGCCTCTTTTTGCGATGTCTTGCTTGACGCTTGTGGTGTGGCGGCTCTTTGGGATACTGCTAGGATGTAGCGGGCGCTTTTCGTTCTCGTAATGCTGGCGGCAATATATGTATATATTGTAATGAAGATAAAAAGACACACTTAGGCTTGCGCGCTCGGACTGCGGGCGCGGGGAGAGGGAGACGATCATGCAGCGAGAGTAAAATACGTGATCGCAAAAAAGACCTCTTGTGTGCTTCACTCTTTTACAATTGCGCTAGGAACGAAAAGACAGCCAAAGGCATCCGATTCTTAACGGGACCCTGAAGCAATCATCGAGATTTTTAACAAGTGCACTGAGTAGTTAGGGTCGGTCCTTCTGATCAATTATTGAAGCATCTAAGTGCTCCGCGTAAAGCGTGTATTTTAAAGAAGTGCATCACTACCGATCGCAGCAGGCCACTCGGCTGAGTTTTCAGCTGCCCCTGACAACGTGACTCCAGGTGACTATATGACGCTAGTAGAGCAAGTTATACTAGTTGATGCCCAGGGCGTGTCATCAATAGTTTTTTTCAACTTTATGGCGAACGAAGGTAGTTCGTAATCGTTGGAATGGTAGTTAAATTGTTTCTTTAAATATAAAGTAAATGAAAGAGAATGCGGAATGACAATTTATCACTACACTGAAGACCCCCAGCACAGAGCAAGTGGCCTATAACATAAAGCTATTCCAATCTGTTTTTGTTGCTATCTACTGACATCAAATTCACGCAAACGCCGACGCACGCATCGTGCCATGATCTGCAGTGTTGTCTGGGCAGCCCGATCAAACGCTCTGCTCGTTTATAGGAGGAAACTTTTGTTTGCCTTCAAAACGAGCAACATGTCCTACATTGAGCGGTTTTTCTTACCTAATTGGCTGACAAGAGGTGGGGAGCACGCTCAAGTGCACAGGGTTTCAATGGCGCCGAGATAGGGCACTGAAAACAGATAACCGGATGAAGAAGATGGTACCGGTAGCATCGCGGTCAGCGATCCCATGCGGTCAGGGATCGGTAGCAGGCATATTTTATTCATTTAGGAACGAATTCATTTGTGAAATACGGATGACTGGTAGGCGTGGCCGCAAAGCTACCTAGTTCACGGCAATATACGGTGCTTTAGATAAAGTGCTGAATTCTAACGCTATCGCTAAGGGCCCTGGCTCGCAGAAATTTCAATGTCGGCGTCCGGCGTCGCCGGCGGCGGACCGCGCGAGTAAAGATTGCTGTACATTTTTAGGTGTATGTATATGCCACGCCTTGCTGTATGACATGCGGTGTGTGCAGCTTATGCCACACCATTATATCACTGACTTTGCTCATGCCTTGTCGCACAATGCAATGTCGACAAAGTTATTCCTCGGAATTCTGAGAATAGCAGCCTACTAACAAATGTCATGAAACAAAACACCGACAAAGCATGCTTTTTGAGTAAAATCTTCTGAGACTTCAATTTGCGAAACCACACCATAAACCTGAGTTTGATGTAATTTTTTTTTGGCGCGGCTGTGCACTATGTGCGGCCACGTTCGTACCTGAAAGCGCGTCTTCGGTTACATAACCTGCACTGAATAAACGAAAAATCGGACATCCACCCGTTCGTAGCAATTGCTACAAAGGAAACCCATACGGGTTCCTCGAAAGAAGAACCCGTATGGGTTCTTCGAGTTTCTTTCGAGGAACCCGTATGGGTTTCCTTTGTAGCAATTGCTACGAACGGGTGGATGTCCGATTTTCCGTTTATTAATTACTTCTCTCCACCTTGCGGGTTTCCGCAGAACTACTACGTCATAACCTGCACTACATAACGATTACTTAAGCTGCAGTTGACGGGAAGTGTGAGATACAGTCAGGGCCCTTTCACTGCTATCATGGTTCATTCTTAAAGGTGAAGGTTAAGCGTCCTCTAAATTTTGCGCGGGTTTAGGCACCTTACTGCTGAAATTGTAAATGTACTGCTAGCGGCCACTGCTAACACAACATCCCGTGGCAGCTCACCGCAAAACGCCACCACTGGCGCCCCGTGAATCAAGGTGGACGACTCACAATAGCAAACGACTCCCCGAGCTTTTTGCCAATTGCTTTGATAGCGCTTGTGCTGCAAGAGTTCATAAGGCGCCGATGGTGGAGCACTCTGCGGAGCCGTGTCTCTGGCTCCGTTTTCCAACTAGGAGTGACCGCGCCTGTACATGCACTGCTTACGTTTTCATGGCGGCATGCAGTTGTCGGTCGGCATGGCGAATTTCAGTGAAGGTTTATATGTACGCATCCTGCAAATGTGTACGCCTCACGATGGTGTCCGGAAACTAGCGTTCCGGAAGCTACATTGGTATATGTGCTTACCGACGTAGTTCACTGCTTCTCCGCGTCAAGGCAGCTGGGGTGGCGCTGCGATCACAGGCCTGTCGCAAAGCGTGGGTCGTCTGCTATTCAGCCTGTTGTTACTGCGTGCCAGTAATATTTAAAATAACTTGTTTTGACACTAAAACGTGAAAGAAAATGGTTAACGTTTGTTGAGAGAGTGAATAAAAGTGTTATCTTTCCTGTTGCAATGAGCCACGTTCAATAGTGATCGTTCATATGATATCGTCTGTTAGCACGCCGAAGGGTACGGTCCGCTGCACTCGCACTGACTGCAGTTCTGCGAGTTCCTGCAATTTATTTATACGTTTGAGAACCCAAGAGAATACTGCCCAGTGATGCTTGTGAGTAGAGAGCTGCTGAGGCTTCAAGGCACAGGGAAAGTGTTCTTGCAGAGAAGAAAACAATCCGGAGAGGTATTACGTGATGTTCGGCTAAAATATGCAAGCTATGGGCAAAAATATTGGTGCTTTTGACGCCGTGAGGCCCAGCACATTCCCAAAATATGTCAGCTTACACATCACCACCCTGAAAAAAACGCTTTACCCACATAACATATGTGCGAGTATAGCACTTCAAGGAGTATTTCATTGTCTTGATACGCAGCAATATTCTGCTGATCCCTAGGGTGCATCAGCAACGAAAGTGGAACATTGTTCCTTCAATGCCACCCTACGCTCCGGCTCATATATCGAAGAAAATTCACGCAAGAAGAACGAGCAAGACTCCGATGAGAGGCGGGCAGCTAATGTAATACTGAACAGACGGTGAGCCAAACTTCCACACGCTTTAAGCAAATGGGGTGCCTGTGAAAATGCCCGTGTTCTATTCACAAAAATACAAGTAGAGATGGAGAAGTGAGGAAGTGAGCCTGTTGAAGCACGATCGAACAAACCGAAGCTTGAAGATGGTTTTCCAAGTGCGACAATGGGAAAAATCAACCCTTAAATTTCTTCGATACTCGGTGGAGTGGACCCCACGTCACAAGGGTTCCTCAAGGACAGCAACCCGGCGCTTTAGCTGGCTGCGCCGCAAGTGCACTGGGTATGTGCCAGTCTTCAATGAATACCTCGCCAACTTGGGTCACAGGGTATGTTCCAGTAGGTGCGCGGCCAGCAAGGGAAGCATTCTCAGCGTTCGCAGACACCAGCGCGCCACGCTCCCTCGGATGCACACGGTGTCTAGTGTTGCTGCGCACGCTCCGGCAAGAACCACAGTTTATTATTAATATTATTATCATCATCATCATTGTCATCATCATCATCCTATTTTAGGTGCACTGAAAGACGAAGGCCTCTCCCTGCTATCTCCAATTAGCCCTGTCTTGCGCCAACCGATTCCAACAAGCGCCCGCGAATTTCCTAATTTCATCGCTCAACCTAATATTCTGCCGTGCTCGACTGCGTTTCCTTTCTCTTGGTATCCATTCTGTAACCATTACGGTCCAACGGTTGTCTAACCTGCGAATTAAATGACCTGCCCAGCTCCATTTTTTCTCCTAAAGTCAATTAGAACCTCGGCTATACCCGTTTGCTCTCTGATCCAAACCGCACTCGTTTTGTCCCTGAACGTTATGCCTAGCAATCTTCGTTCTATCCCTCTTTGTGCTGTCCTTAACTTGTATTAAGCTTCTTTGTCAGTCTCCAAATCTCTACCTCATATGCCAGCACTGGTAAAGTACACTGATTCTACACCTTCCTTTTCAATGATAATGGTAAGCTTCCAGTCAGGAGCTGGCAATGTCTGCCATATGCGGACCAAACCCATTTTTATTCTCTGTGAATTTCCTTCTCCTGATCAGGTTTCCCAGCGATTAGTTGACCTAGGTGAACGTATTCCTTCGTAGACTCTGGAGGCCGACTGGCGTTCGTGAATTCTTGTTCTCTTCCCCGCTGTTCATGATTACCTTTGTCTTCGGCATATAAATCTTCAACCCTACTCTTACGGTCTCTCAGTTAATGTCCTCTACATTTGTTGCAACTCGCCTGCAGTGTTGCTGAATAGAAAAAAATGTCATCGGCAAATCGAAGGTTACTGCGATATTCGGCGTCAATCCTTACTCCTAAGCGTTCCCAGTTTAATAGCTTGAATACTTCATCCAAGCACGCAGTGGATAGCATTTGAGGAATTGTGTCTCCTTGTTTGACCCCTTTCTTTATGGTTATCTTACTATTTGTGTCGAATTGAGGCGGCTGTGGAATATTTGTACACATCTTCCAAGGTATTTATGTGAGTGGTCTGTACTCCTCGATTACGTAATGTCTTTATGACTGGTGGTATCTCTACTGAATCAAGTGACTTTTCTAAATCCCTGAAAGCCATATATAGAGGTTTGTTGTACTCTGCGGATTTCTAGATTACCTTATTAATGCCAAGGATGTCCAGTGTTGCCCTTATTGCCCTTATGCAATGCTGGACTAAAGTGCAGTATTGCCCCTATTTTATTCGAGATTATTTTGGCGAATATTTTATTGCACAGCAGAGTTGCGCATAACCTTACCGACGCCGCTCGCACCGCTAATCGCCGAACGCTATCACGTGGTGTAAAATGACGTCAAATGTGCAACTCCGCCGCTGCAAATCCAACTTTACGGGCGCGACGCCGACTCGCCGTTTTCGTCAGTGCCATCGACATTGCAATCAACCTACCGTCGAGCGTGCATTGCATTCATCGGCTGCACGTCGCAGGTAGGGTATTCGACGATATTAAGTCAAGGCCCTTGGTGAAGTGGTGCGAAACACATCATATTGACACTTGTATACCAATACGACAGGGTGCAGCGCACCAAACTGCAGAAACGGCACAGAAGGTGGCAAAGCTTTTTACGCGGTGCCATGCAAAGACACAGACATGCGGCAGCGACTGGTATGGCTACTCCGTATGGTCTGAAGAGACTGGCTCCGAAAGGGAAGGATATGCGAAGTGCGTTCGCCTTGTTTACATAGGTGAATTCTCCTTATTTACACTAAAGCAAAATTTATTGCGAGTAACAGACGTTAACGCTGAGGTGCATACGCTTGGCATATATGGTTGCTTGCTTGTACGATGGTCGGCATATAGGTGCAGTGCGATACATACGCGGGACAAAGAATGAACGGCATGTCTGTGTTGCACTGTACATACACGCCAAGACTGTTAACTTATCAACTCGCCCAATTCGCTGTGTTGTTGTACGACTGCATCGTTCTGACTATGCGGGTCTAGAACAGTGTGCTCAAAGCAGAGTAATTACTAGCTGGTACAATTTACCCGCTGTAATCTGGTTTTTCTCCCCTCTGTTTATATTAATTTTTGTCGTTGTTCTGATTTTTCATGTAACCTTGATTAATGTGCTAGTATTTATTGTTTTGAGGAAACGAATTTTGTGGTACGCGAAAACGTCGCGCGCTAGCGCTAATGAGACAGCTGAGATATCTTCAGCATTTACCGGCTGTAATTTCTTGCTTGTTTGACCGGCCTCAGTGAACGTGAGGAATGTCAAGTTCTTCATTTATGTTTACTAAGCGCTGTTTCATAGTAAATTGACCTGAGTAGTACGAAGAGATTAAGCAAAATGTGTTGTCATTTTACGGTCTGCAATGTGTGAATAATTAATTTGCAAGTTTCCCATCTTGATGTGATTAGTGCAATAAAATTAACCTCTTGCTACTCTCAATAGCTCGTTGCATTTCCAGTTGCTTGAATCCTGCACCCCAAGGCTACAAGAACCAGTACTCTCGCCCTGCTGCCTGCAGCCATTGGTCATCCATTCCCTTCTACGAAATAAATTCGATGTAGAAGCTCGCGCATGTTCAATGCTTTTCCACTTGCAGATTTGCTGGTACAAAGCAGATGCTAAGTCGGCTGTATGAATGAATCGTAACAGTAAGCCTTGCATGAAATGTGCGCATTTGAATATTTCCATTGTGTTTAAATCAACGTGTCTGCACCGCATATATCGAAAACGTGCAGCTGCTGTGAACGACGGTTAGCGATAAATAACGCTCTGTTAACGGTCACTGACATAACTGCAGGCACAATAGTTCTCTTGTCGATAATCATTATTCGGCTGGTTCCAGCAGCCAAAATGCGCTCATATAATTGTCCAACTTACGTGTGTGAAATTTTCTGTAAAGCATTTTAAAGTATATTTTGCACTCCTGCCTAGGCGAGAAAGCGTCATAGGCATGGTGAGAAGCATCGCCCCGTTTTTGTTGCAAGGTACTGCGCGTTCGCACGCCAACTTTTGAGCTGTTCCTGTGTTTGAGCTTAGTCAGAATTTGATTTCGGAAGATCGAGGGAGGTCCTACCCCCTATTTGTACATTCGTGCGCGTGTTTGTGTATGCGCGTTTATATATCTACATACCAAATAAAATTTCACGGTGTTGGAACTCTACCGCCTTCCAATGGTTTGAGCGTAGCCTGCATTGAAAAACCCCATCTTGCTCAGCGCTTGCGAACAATTGCGGCATGTAACTCGCAACCAGCAGACAAGAAAGCAAATGGGACACCCCGAAGCATTTGCCTCCTGTGCGCAGGGGTGCCTTCACTTTGCAGCTGGAACATAATGGCGGACCTATGCGCCAATCTGCTCCCTGCGGGAACATATGCAGGGACACTGGCGCGGTTGTCTCGGCAGCGCCACCTGATGGCGCATCGTGTGCACTAACACGCGCTAGAGGAGCCCAGTTGCCGCGTTACGCGTTCCTGACTGTTCGCATGCCCCGCGCACTCACGCATTTAAGAGGCCGCGCGCAGGCTTCGAAGTGGCTCCACTAGATGGCGCTGACTCTTCTTAGGCTGGTGCGAAAGAGGATCCCCGCTGCAGTACTAGCCCCGAGAACGAACTACAGGGGCGCTGCGAGCGCCGCTCGCGTGACGTCAGGGCACGGACTCGCGCGTGTCGTCTGCTACAGTTCGGGTACAGTAAGTATAGTTCGGGCGGTGTCCGAGTGCTTTCTGCGGTGTGTTCGTTTGTTCGCCCTCGTTCTCTCTGCTTGTGTACTTATGGCGGTCGTCTCAAATGCATTTTTACGACGCCTTAATTCGCGGAAATTTATTCAAAGTGCTCATTTCTCGGACGACAATGCAGCTCTCAATGGCAACGCTGCACTACCAGCCGAAGGAGCGCAGACCAGCCCATTGCGGGTTTTTCATGCGCGGATCGACAACCGCAAGAACATAGCATATAAGAACCGAGTTATTTATTTTATTTATTTCATACTGCAGACCTAGAACAAGTCCAAGCAGAGTGGATAAACACAACAATATTACAATGCATTATTCAATCAAGTAAGGTGGTAAGACACAACAGTAATACAATGAGTCAATCAATTGAAACAGGCAACAACGAGTTATTCCAGTCTGGTATAGTTCGGGGAAAAAAAGAATACTTGAATACATCCGTCCGTGCAAAATAAGGTGTTAGTGAATTCGGATGATGGTGTCGAGTAAGCCTAGACGTTGTACTGAACAGATACGATGCAGGATTAATTGATAAGTCTCCATTAATAAGCATGGTAAGAAATCGAATTCTTAAGTGTTGCCTTCGCTGCTCAAGGACTTCGATGCCATTATCATGCAATATTTGTGAGGGGGACTCATAGCGAGAGAATTTAGAATATATGAATCGTACGGCTTCTTTCAGTACCCTTTCGAGACAATTCATATTTTGTTTAGTAAACGGGTCCCATACAAGACATGCATATTCAAGTTGAGGTCTAATTAATGAATAATAAGCAAGCAGCTTTACGTTAGGTGGGGAATTTCTAAGATTATGTCGCAAAAATACAATTTACGCAAGGCTGAAGAACAGATATTATCAATGTGTAAATTCCATGATAAGTTGTTAGTAATTGTGACGCCCAAATACTTATATTTTGTTACTTCCTGCAAGGGCAACGAACCTAACATGTAACTAAAGGTTAGTGGAACTTTCTGACGAGTGAAGCGATTAAAGACCGTCTTTTCAGCGTTAAGCCGCATTCCCCATGTTTTGCACCAATCATTAATGCCAGCTAGACAAGCATTTAAATCAGTTTGATCATTCGTTGAAGTGATTTCCCTAAAAAGCACACAGTCGTCAGCAAACAACCTAATTTGCACGCTGGGATGGATTGAAGTAGTAATATCATTTATATAGAGTAAAAAGAGCAGTGGCCCTAGGGCACTTCCTTGAGGAACTCCCGAGTTGACCGGAACACAGCCAGACTGTTGCTTATTAATTTCCACGAACTGGCGGCGATTTGTTAGGTAGTTTGTTATCCATGCAATTAATATTTCAGGGAGCTCAAGATGTCTAAGTTTTAGTATTAATTTGTCATGTGGAACTGTATCAAAGGCTTTGCTAAAGTTATGATACCATACCTGCCGCGGTGCAAGAATTATGTCACAAACGCTGGCTATATATGACATGTACAAAAGTTACCTTGATTTTATTTCCGCTAAAACATCTTTGCTCACGATGAGTGGTTCACGGTATAATATCGAATTTTTGCATTTCTTCACAGAACACGAAACACGAAAAGTAGTAACACGAAAACAACACTTCAGTTTAGATTCTACAAGCACCATTTGCTTCTTTAACTGCTTCTCAAAATTAGACGGTTCTTCACGTATTTAATTTGTGTGTCGGTAATTTGAAGTAAAGCTCCTGAAGGCGCACAGCTATTTGCAGAATACGAAAAGGAATGTATCAATATATATTCCCTTTTCCGTGCTGCACGTTCAACTAACTCACTTGAGAAATTTATTGGTGCTTGTTTCTTGAGGATTACACATGACGACTCTGCTTGGCGAACTGACACAGGCTGCTCGGCGCAAATTTTTTAGTGAAATATGCCTTTTGGACCGTATCGTTGCAGCCAGAAAGAAGTCGAAGCGTCAATGATTCGTTGTATGGGAGATATTGAACATATCATAATTCCCCAGTGGTGGGACAAAAATCAAGTGGAATATGTAAGGCTTGTGGTGTTTTCGTTGTGAAGGTTTGCGAGGTTCTCTTTTATGCACCGACTAAACGAATAGTTCACCGTTTGTATAATCAAACAACGCTGGATCGAGCCATGGTGAGGCAGAAGGTGCTTGAATTTTCCTTTTCTAGGCAATCTAATTTGCGCTTTGGTACCTCGAGAATACTTTAGGCATCCCAATTGGCACTGTAAAAATGATTGACGGTTTCAATTCGAAGTTGTAGTCAACTGATGGGTTTCGCAAAGAGTCGGTGCGTCGCCATACCGACAGTCAGGTGCTACCGTTGCATGAGGGGCGTGCCATATTGCCGATAAAGGCTACTGAGGGCCACCATGAAACACTCAATACATCGCTTCCAATTGATTGGCTCTCCATCTTAACTACTAAACTTTTCTCTCAGGTGATTGCTACTATGATATTTGTGAATTGACTATGTAAATACTCACATGACGCGCCGTGGTGTTAGCAGCCATGAGGAATTCCTTTTTTTAGGGGCCTGTTTCAGAGAGGGATGAAAGTAGGAGCAAACATTTTCATAAGAAATGCGCGCCTAACTCTTTCTTTTACGCATTAATAAATGGCCATGCTTGAATAGAACAACTAACCGAAGCAATAAGAATCATGATGACAGCTTCGCTGGGCAATGTCTAACACGGATCACATGCGGACGCCAATTATCAAGATTTTTCTTCCATGTAAAATGTAATGTCTCTCATAGCTGAATACTAAGGGAATGTTAAGTGTTTATCGAAGCGTCATACACAACTTCGTGTTTTGAATTTGCAGAAATTCATTTTACGCAAAATTTATGGACAGACACGACACATATATCCATTGCAATGCCAGTAGACTCCTTCAATGCTACATAGCTTGCGATATGCAGGCCCCAAATTTTATTGACTCACGCGTTTTAGGAGAACGAACTGTGGTTGAGGCATGGCAGCGTAAAGAAACTTGCATACCATTCAATAAGTACAGCTCGAGCCACCCATACCCGATGCATACACGAAGGGACCGACTGCGCGCGGCAGCCGAGCGAGCCGCAGCAAGCGAAGTCCTGGCCATGACGTCACTCGCGAGAGGGCGCCACTTCAAATTCTCGCCGCTAATCCGCCTCATACATAACTCGTTTCGGCGGCGGCAAAACGTTTTGCTCCACAAGAGCAGACAATTGGGCTAGTTGGTACAGATAAAAGATGGAAATGAACAGCGCAACTTTAACGCAGATCGTAGGAAAGCAGAACACACATAAGCGCTGATGTCACAACGAAGTTTTTATTGAAAACCAGCAGCAATTAGCCATCATACCGTATTTGCACCGCATGTCGCACGGTTTCAAGAGTGTGCGCGCCCGATATGTCCTCGGTGCAGTGTTTTCTGCACCGCTCACGTTTAGCTAGCGAGTAGCTAGCGAGTAGCCCCGTACACGAGCCAAGATTGAGCATGATCTCAGCAAAGGAGGCTGCAATGTCAGGCACAAGGCACAATCAGTAAATTGTATAACAGGCATTGTATATGAGCTCGCCTTATCGTGTGGATGCTGCGACATAGGTTAATCAGAAAGGTGTAAAAACGTCAGATTAAACGAACATGAAAACACAACAAATACTAACGAACCGAATCACCTTATGCTGCACTCCCGTGCATGCGGGCATATGATGGGTTTTAGTAAGACTAACATCATCGCGATACATAAAGATAGTGTAACCCGCTTGATCATTGAAGCTTACCAGATTCAGAAAGCACGAGACAGATGGGTCAGCCACCCAACAATCGCATTAACAGAAAAAAATATACATATGGACAAGTGCTAAACGCGTAGATTGTATGTGCACGCGGAACGGTGTGGCATGCGCAAAAACGAAGATTTTATGCTATTGCGCATAAGCTTTTGTTTCTTTATTTGATTCTTGCACTATGACAATTTCTCTATATATATGTCACTACGTTTTCAATAATAATTTAGTTAAGCACAGCGCTTTTGTGTATCTTCCTTTCGTATGGTCTGCGTTAAAGTTGCAATTTTTATTTCCGTCATGTTAAACGTTGGGTCGCTATAGACTGGTTCAACGCTGAACGCATTACCATCGACAATCACCACGTGATGGTTTCTGCCTATTTTTTTTGCAACAAATCTGAGCATATGGCTACTTTATCCACCTATATGAAGTTAGTGCTTTAATCATCTAACTAGATGTTGCTTAAAAACGGGAAAGGTTCACGTTGGTAACATACCAGTCAATACAAAGTGCGTGGTTATGTCTCTGCTGTCTGCGGGCTTCAGGAGTTGAAGCAGACTTCTGCAGTGTAAGCAAGATGAGAATGTAGTGACATGAGTAAGTATCTTCAGCTGCTGATTAGCACTTTACAAATTGAGCATTGCTCGTTTATCTTCGTCGACAAACAGAACCGAATTCAGCACTTACAAGATACTTTTCAGATAACGACTAAGTAGGCAGCTGTTGAATACCTTGAGTTTGAAAGGGAAGAACGAATTTTTTGTAATATTTCCCTCCCACTTTCAATTCAATAAGGCGCTGAAATGAATACACTGATAATTCGAAGCGAGAGATCATGATTTGTTCTTTGATAGTTCGTTGGGCTGCGGGCATCGCACCCTCAAGTTCCAGTGTACACACATTCCTGTAAGATTTTGCTTAGAACTGCCTCCTTAAGCTTACGAGTGCGAAAGTAAAAAGATTGCTGGCGCAATTTTTCATAAAGATATAAACGAAACATCATATAAACTTAAAACAAATGGTGACTCCACTTGCTCAAGGCATTTTTGTGTGTGTGTGAAGAATGGTCTGAAACAACCATGGAAGCTTACTATTGTCTTGACAGTTTACGATCAAAGCCTTCACAGCTTTATTTGCCTCACATAGAAAAGCCCTCTACCCAGGCTAATAAAAACGTATAATCTCTTTACCGTACTCTCTGTAGAAGAACTTTAAACGCCCTCTGCTTGTCGAAGGTGTAAAATATGCCCCCCACAGTTTGGTTTGCTACGTGCGTTTCCAGGCGCTTTTACCACCCCCGCATGCAAGGTAATCAAGGATCTCATGTACATAATCCCGCAACGTTCCTTTGCATGGTATTTATTTCCAGTAATTTTTAGCTAACTTGTTGGTCAAAGTTACAAAGTAAAGGATGCTTGTATCGCTGTGATGCATGGCACAGTGTATCTAGGACTGCTCTGTTAACTGATTCAGAAGCTACAAGAATAACTTTTGTGTCGAATGCGCTGCGTGTGTAATATGAGGTCCAATCGTTTATCGAAGGCGTTACAATAGTGAAAACGCTAGTGTAGAACCCGACTGATTTCTTTGGCATAATGCATAGGCGTTCCTCCCTTTTCTTAAAAACATTTAATGTTATTTTTCGCAACAAAAGCAATAAATGAAAAAAATTTGCGCAACGGTGAGCTAGTTTGACAGCCTTTTTTTTTTTGCAGCACTTGGCCATAACGGCTATGTCGACCGAGAACGCTGTGCATCGAGCTGCGCTGGCTGTGCTGATGCTGAGCCTTGCCGGATGTATCAGCGAAAAACCGTGCATTACCTCAGACTGCTTTCTTGTTTGTATACACGATGGATTTAGAGGCGGCCGTTGCATCTTAGGAGTGTGTCAATGCAAGCAGCCAGCAAACTGGCGACCAGAGTGGTATGAGGACACGACGTCGACTGAAGGCATGCATTAGTTAATTTTCCGACGGAACTTGTCTGTCTGGCCACTGTCGGCTCCCATAACTATACCAATGTGCCTTTAATAAAAATTGCAGTTGGAATCTGACGCTGGAAAAAATGGATGTAGAGACTTTTCAAATAAAACGTACCTGTAAAATGACAGCAGAAAGAGTCATTTCTTAAAGGGCTCTTTACCAGGTATGAGCGATGCAAACAAACAAGCGTGGCTCGGCGATCACGCTTTGGCGATCGTGTCAGCACATATTAAGCGGCGGCACAGCGTGACAACCATGCAAAATTTCAAATGTATGGCAGCGCGACCTTTCTTTCGAGGGGGCTGGGCTTCACAGGCACAGGTGTCTCGACGCAAGATGCGCTCCTTGAAACCCAACCAACCTCGCTAATTTAATTCGGTTATCATCCGATGCGGAAGGCGTGACTCCGCCTCTGGAAATGCGCCGTGGAGCAAAACAGGAACGTGTAAAAAAACATTATGCGGATCTTACGCACTGTAGCAATCGATGTAAGCGCAGCTTTCTGTGCTGTTTGATTTGATTGGCGATAACTAGCGGTGATTTTTATGGGGAACATTTAACTTTTTCAGCGTTTAGTGCGTTGCGGCAGTGGTGAGTTAATGGCAAATGTTACCCTGCGTGCACCTCTGGTCTTTGTTGTCGTAGTACACAGTACATTCAGCCAGATGTGTTTTCTGGGGCGTTGTTGCGCGCCATTGTTCATATCCTCCAAGAAGGTTGACAATGTCATTTCGTAACAAGACGCATCGCATTGAGGAAAATGCGTTAAACTTTCATAAATTTATGAGACTGAAGGTACCAAGACTGTAATTAGATTATGAGGCATGATGTAGTAGCAGACTCCGAATTAATTTGGCCCCTTGGTTGAAAGTACACGAGCGTTTTCGGTACACGCGTTTCTGTATTTTGTTCTCGTTGAAATGCGGCAGCCGCGATAGAGATCGAACCCAGGACCTCGAGCAACGATCAAGCCGCCAAACTAAAGTGGCAGGAACACAAGTGTTGATTTCACGTTTCTAGGGTTTGCGTTTAGCACTGTTATACTCGGCATCTCAACTCGACGATTAATGTTCCACAGGTGAGCGTGCATCCATAAAAGGCCCTTCGCTTTGCAACGTCACGATTCTCAGCCCCAGGAAGCTAGAGACTAAATCAGCGTCACCATAGCTGACTAGATTCGACCCGACATGGAATGTGAGACGCAAACAAAGGAGCTCACTTCGAGGTGAGAACAGCCGCCGCACACCGTGGAAGCAATACCTACCTGGAGGGCCACTCCAGCTGAACTTGACCTCACAAGCGCACCGTCAGTAATGGTCCAATAATTGATATAACGGGCCAACGTCGAGGACTTCCCTAGGAAAAACTTCGAGATCAAATTCCCAGTTCACGATGCAGTGATTTTGTGTAGCCGTTGAAGGAATTATTTGGCGCACGTCAAGGTCGTTGTACACTGTAAACGAAAATAAACCCAACTGGGAGTTTTTAACAGGTGATGTGCCCTAAAACCTCCCCTCCTGAAATATTTACTCCGATGTATGGGAGCATAACAGCGCCACTCCCTCGTGTCACTCCGCTGGCTAGCTGCGGGAGTATTAAGGCGACACGACGCGATATTACTCCGCTTCAAAATCTTGTTCTCCCGTGAAACTCCGACAGGGAGTTTTAAAAAACTCCCCTCCGCCGAAACTGATTGGTCACGTGGCGCTTCCCATGAGGCTGTGCGCCTTGCCAGCGACCGGGCGCGTTCGGCGGAGCCGGCAGTGCTCATGGCTGACGGTTTGTTTACATCTGTGAAGTGTCCTTCCGTGGCAGCGTTTCGTTAATTTGTTTCCAGTATTTCCTTCCAGAAAGTGTTATAGGCATGCCTGAAGCTCACTGTAGCTGCAGCTTCAAGTACGTTAGCTCCGATCACTTTGCTGACAACGACGAATGCAAGAGCAACACTTTCAAGTGCGTAAAAAGGCTTAGGTATACCTCGAAGCTGCTCACTGGCTCGTGATGTCGGCACAGGTTCTGACTGTGTTTTCGTGGCACGTGACCCTGGCTTGTGTTCTTCAGTACGTGAAATGCGACTTGTATGTCCTTGTGAATACATGCTGACAACGTCCGGTGTAATGTTTGAAAGGACCGCGTAGCAGTGGCAACAGCAGCCACTGTTCGAGCGACGACATCCATGCTAGTCGCGGATGAGTGGCGTACCCCAAGTTCGTTGCGGTGCTGTGTTGCCAGTGAAAAAGACCGGAGTGCAAGCAACTGTTTTTATGTATCTGTGAACGGATATCCTCGCCCGAAGAAAAACGGTAGGACATAAGTATGCGTACTGTAAACAAAGCTTCTTATTGAGCGACGTGAATCGAATTGTTAACGCGCATATAGGTTAAGGTCACGTCGTTGCTTCCGATACTGCATTAACACTACGCTCTATCCGAGACACGGATTTAGACGCATGCCTGCTGGGTCCGAGTTTAAGGATTCACTCGACAGGTCAGCAATGTTGCTCCTTTTCACAAACGAGAGAGATTGCTTGGACGTAGAGCAAGTAGTGCGGTGTGTAAAATGTATCACTGCGCATTTTTTGGTGTTACATCGGCTGCTGCGGGTCATGCTCACACGTAATAATTTCTTGCTACGCTACCACTATACCGCAAAAATTTAATTTTGCTATGAAGCACACGCACTTACATTTTACTTGCTTACTGTAACTAACGCACTACTTCTTGGCCGCGAACGCCGGCACTCACAGAATGGCATATTAATTTTGAAAAATTACGCCATTAACTTTTTTTTCTCACTATTCTCAATTAGCAGTTTTGTGTTGATTAAGGTATTCTGTTAATTTCAGCGAGGCAGATCTCGTGTGAACGAGCATGTGAGTCGTAATTCTGAAAACAGAACAGCTGCTCCCTAGGCAGTTTCGAGGCACACAGTATCGTGGCTATATATACTGGTGCCATTGATTCTTGAGTATCGCGTGTACGTAGGATGTCTTTCAAATTTCTGAAGTATTTCTGGGTATTTCTGAAGCGTTTATGTATGTCATGATATATGTGCTTTCATTGACTTGTTTCGTCGAATTTGACGCGGTCTGGTGTGCGTATTTCGAAATTTGACCAGCAGTCTTGCATGTAAAGATTTTCGCGCAAACTCACGCGATGCCTCTTTTTATACTCCCATTGCACCTCGAAAAAACTCCGTCCATTGGAAAGCAAAAAAAAAAAGAAAAGACAAAACTCCCATAATTCCACGCAAAAATTCCGCTCGCACGGAGTAAAAATTCTGCTCCGATCTTACGGAGCATAATAAACTCCGAACCGGGGGGTCGCTAGAGGACAAGCATTATACTCCCACCTCGGAGTTATTTCCGTTTACAGTGTAGAGTGAAGAGTAAGCAGCACTAATGACAGTCATGCACTGTAAGGCACTAAATAAGCCAGAATTCTTAAATGGCCCCTCACCTGGCCCCATGGCAAACTTTCTTTATACGCTGGACGTTATTACGTGTCCTCTAAGGAGAGTTTTGCCGCAAAAGTCTTCAAATCGGCTCAATAATATCCGAGGTAGAAGTATTTCAGTGCCGCGAACCCTTGATTTCATGTGGCGAGCACCACTGCCAAGCGAGACACTCTCTCCGCTTTCCCCTTGTAGCCTCTGCAAGCGAAATTCCTTGCTTGCCTTCTCCCATACTGGACCTCGAGGATCGCGTAAAGGCCAGAATACATGGAGCGAATATGCGACGAATAGTCGGCGTTCGACGCCCGGCGGCGTACGCGCGACGCGCGGCGGCGGAGAAAACGTCTTTCGCCGCCGATCCAGCTGGCGCAGAAAAGTTCGTCGGGCGGCGACGATACCGGAAGCGGCAAACGAGCGGCGCCCTAAAGTGAGCCAATCAGGTCTCACTATCCGCCCCGACTTCCGGCTAGGCTTCCCCGCTTGTCCGTGTATCCCGATCCCGCTCTATCGTTCACGCCGGTCTCTCGCTTTTCGTATTCATGGCGTACAAAGCGGCGCGGCTGGAATTTAACAAGTTAATAACAGCCATGGTTAGAGAAGCTCAGGTGCGCTACTTTCGGGTCTGCTTGCTTCCGCCGCACGCGCGTTGAGCCACAGAACAGAGTCGCGGAGTTGGAGGAGCCGAAAGTTGTTTACCCGCCCAGTGTTGCCACTGCCACAACGCATAGCATCGCCGCTTTCTTTAAACTACATCGGCACATGAATGTCTCAAACACATAAAAAAGACTAAAAATCATTTCTAAACAAAATTTTACGCGTTTTTAGAGTGTTCCGTAATTCAAAAGCGATAATAATTGTCGTTAAAGTTTTTTTTTTGTCAAGTGTTTCACGACAGCGCATTTGCCTCGTCTAGCCACACTGATAACAACGCAGCGACTCGCCGGCGGCGGCCGGCCTGTCTTCGCTCCATGTAGCGCAGCCCGACGAAAATACGGCGTCGCGCCGCGGCAGATTTTCTGCCGCCCGAACTTCGTCGTGAAAGTTCGCTCCATGTATTCTGGCCTTAACGCATGCGTCACTCGCGCCGCCTTCATTGTTTTTCTCCTCCCTTGAGCTTTTTTTTTATGCGAAGCATATTACTGGAGCTCAACCCAGCTCCTCAGGCGCGGCGGTGTCGCCTTCAAGGCTGACCACGTGACACCGTGACGTCACGACAGAGGAGAAACGGGGCTCCAACTCGCGTCGTCGCTCGCGGCGTCGCGGCGGTATATAAGCAGCTGCGCTTGTTACTAGGTGGCTTTGGCTCAACTCTTGCAAGATGGGCTGGGTGGGAATCGAACCAGGGTCTCCGGAGTGTGAGACGGAGACGCTACCACTGAGCCACCAGTACGAAGCTTCAAAGCGGTACAAAAGCGCCTCTAGTGAATGCAGTGTTGCCTTAGAAACGAGCTGTTTCTAAGGCTCAGGCGTGCGTCGCTTGCTCAGGCGCACATTTCGTTGCCGCGCCGAACGCTGCGTTGCTCGACGCTCACCGCGTCCAATGCGGGGCGCGTAGTCGCTGCGCCGTAGCCCATTGTCTTACACCCCTTGGCGGGTCGACGGGAACGCTATCGCGTTCCACTCTTGAAGGCGAAGCAGAGTAACGCATGAGTTGTTTCTTCGTCTAGCCGAACCAAATATAGCCAAGCAACAGCAGTTCACCAGGCTAAACAGTGGTTCAACAACTAAAATAAAGGCTAGTATGCTTCGCATCCTGGGCTTAACCTTAGCTAAGCCACAGCCATTTTTTGCAGTGCGGCGCACTGCCGCTGGAATCGTCGCGCAGCGCACGATTTTGCGCTCGGTGCACAAGGACACCTGACTAGCGGTATAAGCCAGTGCCACACGAATACTGAGGCAGACGCAAGCCGATCACAGAGTATATTCCCGCGGTGGAACAAGGTAGAAAATCACATAGCTTTGGTGTCTGCGCGAGTGACGATTCGGGTATTGCATCTTTGTTGCTGCGGTGCGAAGTAAAACAAAACATGCTGACATTCGGGTTGAGTGTTAGATTATTTCTCTAACCTTTATTTCAACTATTCAAGCAACACATTACACAAATAACCGATGTTGCCTGGAATAATTATCGAAGTCACGTGTCACCACTAGCGACGCCACAGTGCAAACACGTGTACGTAGGCGTACTAGCACGTCTACGTCATCCTCCAGCTTGGAGCACGGCGACCGCGAGGAGAAGGGAAAACGGCGCTAGGTTTGAAATTTCAGATCTTTCCGCGGCGCGTTGTGATGTAATACTTTGCAGACGCGATTCTTGTCGCGCAATGTATGCTCTCCGCTTGTCAGCTCAAAATGGCCAGACCAGGTGAGGGGCCATTTAAACTTCGCCATAGAGTTGGGCTTCCAAATTGTCGAATAAAGGAGAAAGCCGGTGATGATTAAGGCGATGCAATGTCGCGTGACAGGCAGGGGAAGTGGGTGCAGCCCGAAAACTTTTGACGAATGGCTAAGAGCTATGGCGAAATGTCGTCGAATCAGAAATAACTATTTTTCTTTTGTTCAGTCAAAATCATGCATAATCTGTGTGTACACGTCATATCAGATGGCAGCTATCGCGGTTTTCGTGACGTCGCTTGACGGACAGATGAAGTAGGGGTGGTGCAAAGAAGTTTTTCACCAATCGCGGACGGCTGATTGCACAATTGGAATCGAACAGATTGCAATAGCTTTACGTTATAGCGCCCAAGGTAACAGGCCATCGCGCAGAACGGAAAAGGATCCATAATGACTGTTTATGGAAGAAGGGTGTCGCCAAGGGTTGAGTGAGAATGAGTAGGTTGTGTCTCCAATAGGAAGACTGCGGCTGAAATGTTCGACCTAGCGGAGACACACCCGTACCGCGCCCGTAACCCGCCTGTACCGTGACCAGTCCAACACGCCCGGTACGGGCCAGACCCGGTACGGTCCAGTCCAACAGTGATTGAGGAGGACTGCGTCGCGAGAGCGAGGACAAAAGGAGAATTGGGATTCGTCCACGTTTACGGCTTCCTCTTCATGGACGAGAAAGCAAGCTGTGGGCACTCAAATTGGCAGGTGTCGGCAGAGGGCAGTGTAAGTCGCGCGCCCATTGGTGTCCTCGCTGTGGCCTAAAGGATCTCAGAATGCGGCCACTTGGAGCGCGTCTTATGAGGATGCAATTGATAATTGGACACACATGCCAGTTTCTTGTTTGTACGTAAGATGTGATGCCTTTTTTGTTAGTTATTACGAAATTTGCCTTGAAGTTTAAAGGTTGGGGCTAGGCTCAGAGTTTCTATGGGTTGTACGAGTCAGAGACACAAATGAAAGTGTGAAGCAGGTTTTATAATATGGTGGCTAGTGGTCGCCCTGATTTTGCAGGTAAACATAGCGATTGGAGGTTTGCAGAGGCAAACGTAAGTAGGGTGCTTATAGTGTAGGGCCTGTATCAGTTACTACTGTAGGGATCTGCTGTAGCGCGTTTTAAGAAGCATTTTTCTTCTACTTTGCATGCAGATAGAGTGTAGTTTTTGTTTCTTTAGGTTTTATATACCACTCTATAAGTTAGTTTAAGAGTACAAGCGTTCAGTAGAGCGCAGTACGTTTCGCCTTAGAGGCACTGCTGCCGGCTGGTAGCTCTGACCGAACGAGCAACTTAGTACGCGACATATGCCCATTTGACCTTTTTCGATAGCAGTCACGAATTCTGTGGTTAAAAAATGAGCCTTCGCTCTCTTTTTCTATGACTACTTCTGAATCACACGCCAAGTAGGGGAATGGGTAGCTCGGAAAGGGAGAGTCTGAGGACACCGGACACGCTACTGTGCGAGCATCCCGATTCTATCAAAAACAGATTTTGGCCTATTTGTACCGTGTGACAGGATTTACAGCGGCCTCGGAGCCGTTTGGCTATAAGAAGGGTAAATTAAAAGACAGTACTGATGGTCGGAGCCGTTGTCTCTGTTGAAGCGAAAGCCTCATGTCCACTCTGGTTTTCGTGTGAGTTTTCTGTTGCTATTTTTTCATACGTTTTTTTTTTTCATTCTCGGGTTTATGTAGATGATTGTTAGCTGATTTTGGTAATCGCTTCTTTGAGAATTTACGAAATGTCTGTTTTAGCGTTTTACAGGAGGATGCGCGAAAGGGATAAGAAAGCCGCAGTGATTTTTCTTAAAGTCTGGTGTGTCACGGCGGAGGGCAACCTTTTGCTCGCTTGCATTGTTATTGTGGGTCTGGTACTGTTCTGGCAGTGAATACCTATCAAATAGGTGACGAAAAGGTTGCGAGTCCAGGTTTGCGAGTGTGGCTTCGACGGACCGGCGCAGGGACAAAAGGCACCTGAGCGCCTTGAGGCCTGCTGAACGACTCCAGGCAAACCACGTGCTGCAAATAAGGGGTTCGTCACGGAAGGAAAAAAAACGACGATCCCTCCTCCAGTGCCTGCTGGTCCCTGCGCGTCGGGATTTTCTTCCCCCTCTGGAGATGCTGTTACGATTACTGTTTAGCTTTGTTGTACCCGGCATACCTTCTCCATGATTATTGCTTCACCAGCGAGCGTTCAGCTATGAAAGGCCATTCCCGTTGCATCCTCGTTTTCTCAGGGCCAAGTAGGTGGTGACTAAATAAGCGTCACCATATCTGACGATCAAGATGCACACCCGCCTGGACTAGACTGAACCCGACATAAACTGTGACATGCAAAGAAAGAAGCTCACTTTGAGGTGATGAGAGCCGCCACCTTTTGTGCAAGCACTAAGCAATTCGATGACCATTCTACCTGACTCTGAGGGGCGGACCGTCACTAATGGCCCACAAATCGATAAAAGCGGCCAATTTCGACGACCTCCGTGGGAAGATTTCGACATCAAGCTTCCAGTTTGCCACGTTGTTGCATCCTATGCGGGGATTATTGTGCGAAATTGGAGGCGGAGTCCACCGGAACAATGCCACGTCATGGGCAGGGCTTTTCGAATGGTTCAGCTATCGCAATTACCCCAAAAGAACAGTGCAATTTCCAGAGCAAAGGGAAAAAGAAAGTGCTTCAAACGTGCATCTTGAGTGTTGCGGGGTTTTCTTCTACGCGTACGTGTTCTCGGGCTAGTGCTCGTGCTCTTACTCGGATGTTGGCTCATGCGTTTCCTGGTGCTCTTCAATCATCAATCAACAATCATCACGTGAATTTGTAAACAGACCCTTTTTCACATATCCCGGACGTCGCCCCGGACCTTTCTATCACCCGGTACCTGGCACATCATCAGCCAGGGAACCGTAAGGGCCACTTAGGTGCCGATTCCCGACAACTATATGCTCGCGGTGGGATAAGCAACCCTGGGTCCGAAGAACGTGATGCCCCTTTCGTTTTGTCGCCTAGACGGTACGATGCTTTATTGTGGCTTTGCCCCTTCATGCCCAGCATCAGTTTACCGCTTGGCAAGTTTGCACAATGTTTATTTTGCAGAAATAGCTGATATGTATTGCCAGACAGTACCGATGATACTGATGGACTTAAATTTATACATTCTGTATCTAACTGAGGCCTGTCTGGCAGTAGGGTCTCTTTGCCTTCTTACATCCGCTTTTCCCTCTCCTGCTCTTCCCCCATATATGGGAGCTGCGAGCGAAGAGTGGCAAGGCTGTCATACATTTGCTTTATAACAGCATGGGTTCTACCCATTCGCTGCATCCTCTCCCTACCTTCTCTCTACCATTATCTCGACCTCCTCGCTCGACGGTTATGCACTAGGCAAAAGTAGGCCTTCAATTTCTGCACTAATTTTGAGGGGGACCACGGATAATTACAGCCGTCACGTAAGTATTGTGGCGACGCCCAGGGAGATTCATAAGGCATTATGACTAGCCGATGGAAACGGCAAGCGAATGTCTCGCGTTGCCTTTCCTCTCTGCCACGCTGCTGCCATGCAGATACCCGCTCTGAACTACCTCCCGATGCGGCGTGTAAGACAGCAACAGCAGCAACAGCAGCAGCAAGAAAGTCCAAGGAAGAGGCAAGGAAAGCGTTGCTTTAAGATATTATGGAGAAGGTGATGCATAACTTCCTGTGCGAGTGCCACAGGCTTTGAAAGACAGCCGTACTGGAGTGTACATTGGCAGGCCGAGGCGTCGCAGCGAAATTTTCAATGTCATTTTTTTCAGGGACGAGAAACGCCGGCAGTCCAGTAAGTAATGTCCAATCGCTTGTAATTCGTTGCAGAACTTTCACACAGATAAAATTACCAGACCAGATCGCTTCATTTATAAACTTAGAGGTGGGACTCGACATAGCAGCCTCTTAATGACATTTCTATCTGGTTTTGTCAAGGTTTCTACTAAAAAGAAATTGTAAGTTGTGTATATCCGAGGACGATGTTTGATTTGATTTTGATGTCAAAAGGATGCATCTTCTAAACCTGATAGACGTGATACAACCCGCGGTTGAAAGAAGGGTAAACAAAGGGCCTCTAATGGAAGCCTTGGACAAGCTACCTGCCTCTTCATTCATCAATATGTCTTTGTGCTCAAGCACCCACATCAAATAATAGAGAAATACGCAGAATACAATCATCCTCTCGGTATGGCTTTCATAGATTACGAAAATGCATATAGATCAGTTGAGATTCTAGCAGTCATAGAGACCTTACGTAATTAAGGAGGGCAGGACGCTAACGTAAATATCATGGAAATTATCTACAGAGATTCCACAGCTACCTTAACTCTCCACAAGAAAAGTAGGAACATGCCTATAAAGAAGGGGGTCTGACAAGCAGGCACAATCTCTCCAATGCTATTCACTGCGTGCTTGGAAGAATTATCTGAGCTATTAAACTGGGAAGTTTTAGGAGTGAGGATCAACGGCGAATATCCTAGCAACCTTTGATTTGCAGATAGCAGTGTCCTGTTCAGCATCCCTAGGGACCACTTACAAAGAATGTTTGGGGGCCTTAACAGAGAGAGTGTAAGATTGGGGTTGAAGATCAATATGCAGAAGACAAAGATATTTATCAATAGCCGGGCAAGGGAACAAGAGTTCAGGATCGCCACTAAGCCTCTACAGTATGTGAAAGAGTATGCTTGCCTAGGTCAATTGCTCACGCAGGATCATGGTCATCAGAAGGATATTTACAGAAGAAGAAAATGGGCTGAAGCGCATATGGCAGACATTGTCAGATCCTGACTGGAAGCTTACCATTATCATTGAAAAGGAAGGTGTAAAATCAATACTTTCTACCGGTGCTATCATATGGAGTAGAAACTTCGAGACTTACGATAAAGCTCGAAAACAATTTAAGGACCATGTCAAGGACGATGGAACTGAGATTGACAGGCGTTACGTTAAGGGACAGGAAGAGAGCGGGGTGGATCAGAGAGCAAATGGCGATAGCCGATATTATCATTGACATTAGGAGAAAAAAATGGAGCTGGGCATGTCATGTAATCCCTAGGTCATGTAATGGTCCGCAGATAATCTGTGGACTATTAGAGTTACAGAATAGGTACCAAGAGAAGGAAAGCGCACTCGAGTACGGCAGAAGGCTAGGTGGGGTGATGAATTTAACAAATTCGCAGGCCCTAGTTGGAACGGGTTGCCGCAGTGCAGGGGTAAATGTAGATCGCAGGGAGAGGCCTTGTCCTGCAGTGGGCATAAAATGGGCTAATGATGATGAGTCATATTATGATTTTGAATGAGTGAGTAAAGTTTTTAGTATATGCGGCTTGAGGGGAGTAGTAAGTGAGGTGCACAATCATTCAAAATCTGTGATTATATCGTTGGTAGTGTTGGAAGCTTGTAGGTTACGCAAAGCTAGGATAGCAGCTAGAAATTCGTCTTGGAATGCAGGAGTGAACTGTGGAAGCCGAACAGGCAAAGACTAACCAAATCAGTATGAAAAATTCCAACTCCGCTCTTCTTCTCGCTTTGCGAAGCATCTTATGCTATATTTACGTTTGTGAGGAGCTGATACAAGTGATTCGGGAAGGAGCCATTAGGAATATGTGAGGGAACCTGCTTTGCATAGTCGGGGTCTATGTAATTATAAGTAATAACCAATGATTTGGAGATACTGCTTACCGTTATTACATCATATATATGTACATTTAACGGAGTCAATAAAGAACATGTTATCATCACCTGTGGCGTCTGAAAACGAGGCCACGACACTCCAAAATATTCAGCTGGTTGATTGATAAAGATTGACCGAGACCTCGGTGGAGAAGATCAAAATGCCTTATGAATGTTTGAACGGCGAGTATTTTAAATCTCATTTCAAAGAAAGGTAGTCGTAAGTTCTTGTAGAATACGGCGTTTGCTACAGACCTTGGTAGTTCCAGACGGAAGCAGAGCCTTTGTCGTTCCAGCAAAGTTAGTGGACGGAGGTTATAAGCAGAGGCGGCTCAGAATAACATACACCCTAACCCTAGTAAAGGTATGATATAGATGAGGTAAATCATTATGAGAGCGTCTCTGCGCATTCCTCATTGGTTATGGCTCATCCATCTCAGTATCCTCATTGCACAGGAAACTTTCAAGTTATATGTTTAATATGACGACGCGAGTTAAGATTTCCATCGAATACAATTCCGAGGAAAGACAAGAACACGCACTTATTCACATTAAGTGAAAAGCGGATATGGGCCAGCAATGCTACTACCTCGCATAAGGATTCATGTAAGCACTCCTGCAGTGACAGAATATTATTTTATGAAGCAAAAAAAGCGTATATGATCTGCGTAAACCTACGTGCTTATATTCTGATGACAAGGAATAGAGCTGAGTAAGACGGTAAACAAAAGCGGGATAAATAAAATTCCCATTTCTGCAGTAAAACTCCCTGCCATGCAAGAACTCAGCAGTCGACGTTACGAAGTATTCAGGCAAATCAATATCCTGCATCCTCTTTATTCGTAGACGGTATTCTACACTACCGTATGCTTCATAAATGTCAATCATAACTAGTCTTAAGGAGCCAACAATCATTGACACTTAAGACAACATAGTGGAAATTTATAAATGAATTAAAAAAACGATAAATTATGGGAAATAAAAGTGGATGAATAACAAGTTGCCAGAAGTGGGGACGATTTCACGTCTTCGGATTACGCGTGCGATGCTGTGGCTCCTTATGATTAACAAAAATCGGGCCCCTCTGTCAACTCTCTCATTGTAACTAGAGTTGCACATTGTTTCTGGTAACGAGTAATCTGAATTCGGCTCCCAAGGTCAGCGTGTGCGCACCAAATTTACATCCCTGTTATAAATACAATTTGGTAGGGGCTCAATAATTTTCTTGTGGTCACAAATTTCATCATACGTGCCTATAATAATATTTCTAATATTTTACAAAATGTGATGTAAAGCAATAGGCGAAATATTGTCTAGAACATATACTTCGGCTTGATCTTTCTGCAGTGAAATCCCCTTCGCGATTTGCCACGCTGCAGGGGTCGGTGCATATTGTATACAGTCATGCCCAGCATCTAACAAGGCTTTAGGAGTGAGGTGAAATAGACGTTTCATCATTTTAGTAGTGAGTCTATCGGGACCTGGAGCTGCAACGGGTAAACATGAAGCAGCTTGGGACTATTCTGACCAAGAAATCTCTTCGAATTCTTCTAATGTTCCCTTTCTCTGAGGAGAGAAGGGTAATCAGGACGCGACTAGAATTTTCAACCCTTTCGAATTTACGTCTAGAGAGTCATCTTTATGACTGATGGTGAAAACTACTGACTCCACGTTCAATGGACGCGAGCACATTATTTTGGCATCTTAAAGATCGAAACAATGCACGTTTATTACTTGACTTAGAAAGCAATTTGAAATGAAGCACATTGTAATCATCTTTTCCCTTAGATGCCGTTCCTATAAACGTTCCAACAACGAATCTATAGTGGATCCAGTTTTTCGGAGACTCGTTATGCTCGAGTTGTTTCCACGCAGCTTTCTGTCGCTTGTAGTTCTGCCAGCAATCGTCACTCCTCCAGTTTGTAGAAACAGTGTCTTCGCATGCCTTTGATTGAAATTCTGACCTTTTGCGCGACTTATCTAAGACGCAGTAAAAATCGTCAGCATTTAGAAGTATGTTCAATTTATTTGAAAGTAGTCTGCAAGCATTTTTCTTAAATATATACATGGTATTCCCCGAAATAGTGGATTCGAGCTTAAACGGTGTACTGCGGATTCCTTCAAGCACAAATGGAAAACGATCACTCTTTCTCTGAACATCCAACGTTTCCCATGATGATATGGAAAAAGCTGGACCGGAAAATGTAAGATCCAGCATAGATCTAAACTTAACCTCTAGAGAATTAAGCTGGAATTATATATGTGTCTTACGGCAAAACGTGCTTGAGACAATAATTACCAACCACTCCACCAGATACAAGGGCGATCTAGGCGAAAGGACTTAAAATTGCGCAAACAAAATAGTTCTTCAAGGTACAACCAACTTTCTTTCAGTAAAATTACATCTGGAGAAATGTGAGTAGATAGATGGATTAAATCACTAGAAGAAGCGAATATTGATCTGCAGTTCTACTGTAGCACCCTCATCTTCCTCCCGGTGATGAGAGCACTGAGGATAACCGACAGTGTCCTCCAATATATTACATATCGGATTGACTCCCACAGAGATTTTCTCAGATTTACCAATTGTGTGCAAAGTTATAGCCTCCAGGGGAGAGCACCTCCTTTTCTGTGCCCTAACATCAATTTTTATGTTTGAGGTGTACTGATAATCACAGCTGTCTGGCCTACTAGTGTACTTGTTTGAAGAACATGGAACAGGCCTGACTTGCTTTATGTGAGAGGTGGTCGCAATTTACCCGCTTTCCTGAGGGTGAGGTGTACTAGTATTCACGTCAGAGTTTAGTGGCTAAGCAGGAGCAATCGGTAATATTTGTGCTAATTGTGAAGATACAAGTGCATTAAAGCATTCTGTGACTCTTTCTACAATGCGTTCCATAATTTTAGCTATAGTCTTTTTAATAGCTTGTGCGGTTATCACTGATAGGCTTCCATCAACAACAGCCTGGCGTCGGGCTGTCACAGTCGCAATATCCATGGACTCGTTCCTTCACTGCAGCAATGGTCCGTCGGCGTAAGCAACGCCTTCTGTCCATAGCTTCCGTATTTGGATTTCCTGTGTTCCAGCAGGGCAGTTTGAGCTATCAGCTTTGTGGGCTACACCGGAAAGGCAGCATGAGCCCTATTCAGCCAAGCAGACGCTAGCGGAATGACTCTCGCTGCAGGCGCAACAACGAAGGCTAAATTTACAACCACCCATGATATGACCAGACCGCCAGAAATTGCGATATTATAATGGATGCGAGGCAAGCGGGTCCACCCTGAAGAATAGAAGCCAGACTTTTATCTTAGTAGGGCGAGATGTGACCACAAGCGTGGCAATTACTGATTCAGTAGGGACACGTGCATTGTCTACCATTCTATTGCACCGGTAAACAGCAATTACCCGAGCCGCGGAAAGCTTTGCTAGAATCCCTGCCATATCTAAATTGGAGCCCACTCCACCAACTACTCCCTTATTGTAGGCAAAGTGCAGGGGGCGCGGGGCAACTGAATGCACTCACTTGCATCGATGCCAATGATGAGAACTTAAGTAAGTCATACATGCACGCCTGCTTTGGCTAAGCACAAAAAATACCACCTCTCCCAAACTGTCGTACATAATGATGTGCAAGTAGAGATGCGTGGCCGCGTGAAGTTCCGCCTGCACTGCCTTCGGGTTGTTGAGCCGGATGGCTCCTCCATGCAGACGCACCAGTGCCACAGAAATGCTGCTCAGCCCAGTAGGAAAGAAAGCTTCAAGAGACATTTGAGCAGGGGGTAATGAGGCCGCCAAGCCAATATCACCCCGGGCCGTATCCTGGAGAATTTTTCGACATTTATGGCACTGTTTCACTATCAAATAATTCGCTTCTCTGAAAACACGACTTGGCACCCACAATAAATAAATCAAATCCGCCCGACACTTGGTAAATACCCTGACAGCTCACTGCTGCTTCATCGAGCACGACAAATAGCCTGGTGCCATTCTGATGCTTTACTTTCCTTTCCTCCGAGAGTGGCTCACACTCACAATGGGCGATTGGCCATGAATCGACTGATTTAAGAAAAAGATTATTTCAGTTTGAAAAGATTTACTAATGAGAAATTTTACATGGCTAAAGGAATGAATTCAGACAAATTCCAAGAATACAGCAAGAAAATCGCCCTGGTTCAAATCATGTACACCACAACAGCTACACCAGCATCCCTTGAACAGCATCCAGAGAATACGCTACTAACCATAGAATATCAGGAATAGTTATATTTAATCCAGCGCAATGAAAATTTCCTTCTAAATTGTGTTTTCTCAATGCGAAAGGAATGGTGGCATGACAAGAAGAAACGTTCTATTGTTTCATCTTCACCACAGTATGCGCACAAGGAGGAGGTCGCCAGACCACACTGATGCCCATAATTGTTTATTACAAGTATTCGAAATCAGAATTTCGTCCACGGGACTTCAATTATGCTATTACGGCAGAAGTTTCTGTTCAAAGGACAAAGGAGACGTCGGCAATCACTCAAATTTGTTAATGATAGTTTCAACGAATATTGCATGATTGCCCGTCTCTTGAACCTGGCAGCAGTTATAGAAGCATGGACAGGAAGGATGGGGAGAATAGGGCCACTAAAGGGAGCTATCGCCAAGCCGTCTGCTAACTCATTGATAAATAATCCTTTAGGACCAGGCATCCCTACCAAACCAGTTAGTGGTAAGTGAGAAGGTAACAGACAATGAAATGTACGTCAAATATGTGAGCTACTACTTGCAGTGAGATCTGATTATAGAGATAAAGAATCCGTTATTATTACAATTCTCAGTGATGAGTTCACTTTTTGGAGAGCCAATATTACCGCCAGAAACTCAGCTATAAATGCTGGTACGTAGTCAGGAAGTGCTAAATAGAACGATCAGTCAAAAGCGGTAAATAAAATTCTAAATCCAGATTTTTCTTCTGTTTTAGAAGCATCAGTCACTGCGACAGCGTTTTTGTTTAGCTACAATAGGCGATTTTGTAATAGACTACATCAGATATTGTAAGAGAAGCGTTTCGCCTTGTTTAGGGACATATCGTCAGAAATGATCTATAGCTTCTGTCTCTCATTGTGAATACGAGGGACATCAGATAATCATATATCTAATGGACCAACAAGTACCTGAACCAAGATGGCCTGGGGAGTGTGGCACCAAGGCCAGGAAGATAAAAAAAATACTGCAGCTTGAAAAATGACAAGGATTTGTAGTTTACAGGGAAAACATGCGTCTTTAGGAATGTTTGAGGGGTGAATAACCAAAATCTGCGCAAAAGAGATCGTAAGTCAATTTCTAGGTATAACACATTACTGGCAACGAACTTTGGTAAAATACGGCACAGGCGTAAAGCCTGCCGTTGCGGAAGAACAAGAGGAATAAATTTATATGCCGGAGCACCTGAATATAGAACACGCCCTAATTCCAAAATTGGCCATGGGCCCATTTTATACATCATCACAAGAGAGTATTTCCGCTTCCTCGATCGACTGTTGCAAAGCCTCCTTAGGATTCCGACCGCTTGCACTCCTTTATTTATATATTCAAAGTGAGTGCGCCAACTAAGCCGGTTATCATATATCATGCCCAGGTATTTTACTGAGTCCACCTCAGGTATATTCTGCAGGCAGTAGGTATCGTCTATATGTATTGGATTTATTAAAGTAAAAACTATAATTGAGCCTTTCATCACGTTAAGGGATAGGCGAATATTCGGTAAACAGGTTTCTGTGGTGTACAGGTATGTTGGCAATTCACTATGTAAAAAGTGGGTGTCATTGTTTGATGCAAAAAACGCGATAGTATCTGCATGTACATATATGTCAAAATGGCAAGGTATTGAGCTCAGTAATATATTACATAATAAAGGTGAGCTGACAGCTCCATGTGGAGTCCCACGCGAATGTCAACGTCTTCTTGAGAAACATCTTTTCAGAGAACAATATAACTCTCGATGAGTTAGAAACTCATTAAACCATTTTGATATAATTTGAAAATCAAGGTTTGTTTCTCGATTCCGAAAAACATCGTGTTCTGCCCTATCATAAGCTTTAGATATATCTAAAGCTCCTAGATCTGCAATTTGTCTGCGGCGTCGTGCTAATTTTATTTAACTGTCAAGGTCTACATGAGCGTTCTAATGGAACAGCCAGGTCTAAAGCCAGTTTGGAAAGGGCTGAGTGCATTTTTTCCTCTACTATTTTCATAAGGTGTACATTTAGAAGTCGTTCTATTAATTTAACCAAATTAGAAGTTAGAGTAATTGGTCGAATACTGACAAGCGTGAATCTGTCACCATTATTTTTAAGAATCGTGATAGTTGAGCAAGTTTTCAACTCGAAGGTATCAAAGAAAATTGAGCGTAAAAGTTTATTGCGCCTAGAAGGACATCTGGAGGCTCCTTGAATAAATGTTTAACATTCTTTCAATTACTCCATGAGCACCTGGGACGGAATGAGGCATACTGTCCGCTGCCGTAGCCAGTTCCACCATATTCATCTGAGCAAAATCATCTGACTGAATTCGTAGCTTGGGACATGCAGGCAACAGGGAAGTGAATCGACTTTCTAAACACTTTGCAACTTCTTCTAACAATTGCGTCATTTCTTCTCTAACGGAAACCATCGAGCCAATGTTACTCGGACGCGGAAGTATCTCTCTGCTAAAAAGAAACTTCATAAGTACACACTTCTTAGATATTGCTAGATAATCGAAATGTTTAGAGTGCTAGTCGTATTTTGTTTTAATAAATGCATGCTTAAATATATTTCTGTAGAACTTTTGATCCCTCCAATTCTTTGGACACTCATTATATAGCTACTTTTTCCAGGCTGCTTTTCTCTTTTCCAATCGCGTGAACAGTCGGTATTCCACCATGGGCTATAATAGTAATCGTTGTTATTAAATCGAACTGCGAATCCTGACTGATTGCTAGACTTTTCGAGCGCTGAACAAATAATCTTCGTTTGCTGTTTAATGGAAGCATCACAAAGGAATGCATCACAGATCGCAAAGGCTTCTTAAAAGTACTGTTGTCTACAAAAGTTCCAACGTGTTCATCCGTGGTTGTAACAGAGCGGGCTATTTAAAAAATAACCGAAGGTGATCACTAGTAGAGACTCAATGGATAGTCGACCATGAAGCAACAGAGAGCCTATGACTAGAGAATGTTAGATCGATTCCAGATTGATTTTGGCCTCGCACAATTGTAGTTGATCGAGAATTTACGCAAGAAAGGTTATTAATGACCAATTCCATAAGCGCTTACCCCATCAATCTGTCTTTAAACCCCATGAAACATGATGTGAATTCAAATTCCAAGTAAGTAAGACATCATGCCCACAGCTGGCCCGAACACTATCGAGAGATCGAATGCCCTGGACACCGGTAGGCAAATAACTATTTACGATATGAAGTGGGAAACATCCAGGAAGAGCAAGTTCGATAGCCATAATTGCGCTCTTAGAATCCATCATTTGAAACACAATTTCAAGTTTATGACATACTTTAGCAGAAATAAATATAATATTCTACCCTCTCTTGTGGGGCGGTCTAGACGAGAAGACGTCAAATTTTAAATGAAAATATTTCTCCGTTGTCTACCAAGTTTCCTGTAATACTATTATACCTGGATTAAGTGATTCAGTAAGAGAAAATAAATAAAGAGAAGCTAATAATAGGGAGCAACATCTTCACTGAAGCCCCTTTAATAATGCTAAGATGAAGAAGGTGCTCCAGGCGAAAGAGACTTCTTTGATGCGCTATCCACCAAGATAAACTTCGACTAGCATTTCTTGGACTTCAAATGGGGAAGTGAGCACGAATCCTTACTAATTGTCGACAAAACTCTTTTTTGAGCAGGAGTGTCGTGTTCTGCGTGTTTCATTTCACAATAATGTATGGTTTTCAGAAGCAGAGTGAGTGGGAGGGGAACTATTAGACCTTGTGCGACCTTCCGACGTAGTTGTCCCCCTCTTTCCATCGCCAGACTGTTTTACCGAACCTATGAGCTGCTTCGCTACGCAGTATACACCAGTAGGTTGCATTACCGTATTCATTTACGAAGAAATCGCCTGTGTGATGCTTTTACAAAGACCCACTAACTCCCATCGTTTGCCTTAACCATGGCCTTTTGTACAGTATTTTCTATGGCTGCAATGAGAGATAAATCAGGTACTTAAATCTGCTTATATGCAACTCCAGCACAGCCAAATGTTCTTTCTTTTTCAATATATATAGCTCCTCTTCTGCAGCAACGTAACTTATCCATATCTTCTAGTATCCGCACAGACCCGCCGTGGTTGCTCAGTGGCTATGGTGTTAGGCTGCTGAGCACGGGGTCGGGGATCGAATTCCGGCCACAGCGGGCGCATTTCGATGGGAGCGAAACGCGAAAACACCTGTGTGCTTAGATTTAGGCGCACGTTTAAGAACCCCAGGTGGTCGAAATTTCCGGATCCCTTCACTACGGCGTGCCTCATAATCAGAAAGTGGCTTTGGCACGTAAAACCCCAAATTTTTTTTTAGTATACGCACAGAACCGTTGCAGTAGTCGGCGGAATGGTTTCCGTCAAAAAGGCAGCATCGCTCATTTTCGGAAGAACAATCACTTCGAACGTGACTCTCCCCGCATGCGCAGCACCGATGGCTTCATTTACATCTACCGATGCTATGGTCCAAGCGCCAGCAATTGCGACGTTGAAGCGGACGCGGCGCAAGTGGTTCTACTCTGAATGCAAGGGGTCATACCTCCATCTCTGATGTGCAGGAGGTGCCAGGAAGACCAGCTTTGACTGATTCTGTTGGTAGTCTGCTATTTTTCACGACCCGATTACAGCGATAAACGGCAATCATGCAAGCCGCAGCTGACTTTTCCAATATTTATGTGAAAGTTAGACCTGAGTCGGCACCTCGCAGACGAGGTTCCGACTCAACTCACCTTGTGTGCACCGAAGGTGCACACAAGGTGATTAGATATAAATGCACTCACTGAATTTGCTGCGAAAGATGTGCGCTTCAGTAAATCCACAACACATGTCTGGTCTGGTAATCTACAAACAATCCGTCCGCGGCTGAACTGACTTACATCGGAGATGGTCTGGTACAATGGTGTAGCAGCATGAATAGCCTCCTTGATAGCCTGAGGGTTATTCAATCTGATGAATCCTCGCTTCGAAGGCATAATTGGCAAGGGGATGCCGGTTGCGCGGCTACCTGGGACGAAATCCAAAGTTATCTCAAGAGTGGGAAAAGAAGCCGTCTAAGGGGAGAAACCCCTCCCCGGGGAGGTAATTGGACATGAGCCTAAGCTGAAATGGATACTACTAAGGAGAGAATATACTAATAAAACAAAAATGGATAATATCACCCGATTCTCACGCAAATCAGCAGAGCAGGCGTGCTCTCCCACGATGGCGTTCGAAGAACACAGCCACTCGGCATTCCGCCATTCTTGAAGCACTCAGCCTTCGTTCCCACTGATACTCTAATCTTCCTGCCCTTCCCCTTCTGCTGCTCTTCCTTCCCTTGCGGCGTTGTTCGTCACCGTTACAACATGGGCATTCTTTATGTCTTATGTGTGCTTTATATTTCCTTTAGATTCATTCTATATACGTGCACTGTTTGTCGCTCATTTTGTTATTGGGATTATGGTGAACCTACTGAATAGCAGGCTAGAGCGCGCTAGGTTAGGGCGACCTGTCTGCTTTGTTTCAAATAAATTTTCCCCTCTCTCTATACTAAATATGCAGAATCCTCACAAAAACCACACAGAAGTGATAAGGCCACATTACGCCAGAACTAAACAATTTCAAAATTCGTTTTTCACCCGCGCAATTGAACAATTCAACCGCCTGCTTGCTTGTGCTGTTGAATGTGCTAATTTTAGTACTTTGGAGCGTCATTTGCAAACTCTCGATTTGTAACTTTCTCCTGCATGGGCAGCACTGCTGCTTGCAGTATTTGTAAATAAATAAATGAAAAATAAATAAATAAATAAATAAAAAATAAATAAATAAATAAAAATCTCGCCGTATACTCGGTCGCTGCCTACTTATAGGGGTCGCGTATTATGTCAAGCCTTAAAAAGACTTGAGTGCATTCCTCAATATTTTGCTCTTGAACAAAGTGAAATGAATTGTATTGACTGATGATGTGGGCCTCAAGCGCTTCTTGGACAATGTTTATAAAAGCTACACACCATCCCTGCCATGCCAAAGGGAACGCCTAGCAAAGCTGTTGCAAAACCACCACTACAACTGCTCAGATGGTTATGCAACGCTTTATTAGGGCGAAAGCCTTAGATGGGACATTGGTCGAAAATTTCGAAAATGAGCCGGAAAATTTATTGGCACAAATGTGCGCGGTCGAACGCTCCACCTTTAGTGGGTGTCGAAACCCCAAGGTTTGGTGTGAATCAAACCCACGACATTTAGTCTTAATCAAGGAAAAGGTAATTAAGATAGAGTTCATTCAAGCACCCTTACCCACGACCTTTGGTGAGATTCAAAATTCTCATTATTTGGTGTTAATTCAAGGGAAGTTAATGATTACAGAGTTAATTAACATGTCGTTAACTAATGCTTTTGCCCCCACCACCTTTGGTGTCATTTAAGGTGAAGCTGATTAATGCAGTGCTACTTAAAGTACAGTTCATTTGGGCACTCAAACCCAAGACCTTTGGCGGGAGAAAACAAGTAACAGGAAGTAACAACGCATTCGAATGCGAATGCGAGTAACTTATCGAATGTCTTGCGAGTGCGCACACTTTTCCTTTCATCCTCTTTATCGTATGCAAAAGTGATTCAACTTTTGATGGTTGGCATGGTTGTTTTGAGCTTCCTCTTTATTGAAAAGTATGCTACTCTGTACATTGTAACCCGCCGTGGTTTCTCAGTGGCTATGGTGTTAGGCTGCTGAGCACGAGGTCGCGGGATCGAATCCCGGCCATGGCGGCCGCATTTCGATGGGGGCGAAATGCGAAAACACCCGTGTACTTAGATTTAGGCGCACGTTAAAGAACCCCAGTTGGTCGAAATTTCCGGAGTCCTCCACTACGGCGTGCCTCATAATCAGAAAGTGGTTTTGGCACGTAAAACCCCATAATTTAATTTTTTTTTCTGTACATTGTATGCGTGATTACAATGAATGTGTGTACTGTTCGCATCACTTTGCTGAGTGCTTGTAGACTCTGCATTATGACGAGGATGTGTCAGTGGGTTTTTCGCTTGTTCTGGATGGAGGGCCGCGGCGTAAGCCATTGCTGATGGTGATATTTTTGTTCACGGGCGGACACGAAAAATGCCAAACACCGAGAAGCTGACAGCTTCGTTGCAATATAGCCAGTCGTTTGAACTAGACAGGTAGTCCAAAGTTCAGCATCCGTTCTTTCGTATGTGTTCTTTCCGAGCTCGATCTTAGAGTTTATACGAATATGGTCACAATGAATCAATTGAAAGAATTAGTTATCTTGAATGAATTATCTGAGACGTCATATATGCAGCCTCCAAAAAAATAAACGCTGATCAAACGCTCTCGAAAAGCGTGCTGACCGTTGCAACATTTATTATTATTGCCAGAGGTCGGTGACACATTTCTTTGATGTGCGCTTGGCGATAAATCTGAAACTACGCATATTTTTCTCATGCCGGCTATATCAATAAACTGTGTCCTGGTCGAAATAAGACAAGGCGGTACAATAAATTGCAACGTATGTGATTACGCCACTCCATATGAATAACGCTTTTTTTTCGTAGCTCACGTTACTCGAACCTGTCACGCCATTATTAAATGACTGGAAGTTCTCTGTTAGATAATTTAATATGTGCCAGTCTCTCCAATTTAAACTACCGAAGTGCGAAGTATGCAACTGCTGAATGTAATAAACATTCGAAAGCTTGGAGTGCGCCACCTACTTTAGTTGCAAAAGCCCCTCGCCCCCACCTCCGATAGACACAAAGACGGCAACTCTATGCTCAGTAGATATCAAATGTATAAATTACTTCTGATTGACGTTTCCTTTCTGGCGCACTTAGCATTGCTATAGCAATTATAATAACACACGAGGCGCTTTCTCGTTGTCGGCGCCACCACCATGCTACCGCATTAACGGTGGCACATGCACCGGCCCCGCATGGTGGGATAGAGACGACCCAGAACCGCGCAGTGCGTCTGAACGCAAAAACGACGAAGCCTACAGGACGCACCGTCACGCTCCACCAAGTCGGCTATGCTGAAGCCAGGGAAGCGTTCTCACCTCCGCTGCAGGCTTAAGCGTGGTGGGCACCGTAGACTTGCCTAGAGTGATTGACACAAGAAAATCTGGCGGTGAAATCATTCAGTCACCCTGGGAATGATAGGTAGTACGTAGATTTGTCCGTCTTCGTGCTTATGATTCTGATGTTCGTGTGGCCTTGTTTATTACCGTTTATCTGCTTTTATTGTCCTTAATTTCAGAGCAGTCTTTACTTTCCAAAGAGCAGAAGACTGCGAACACCCACAGGTGATATAATTGCAGCGGCTCATCATGTCGAAGTTGTCAAATCGAAACTCGCCAAGCGTCTAAACACGCTGGCTTGCAAACGACAAATTCATAAGGGCGTTCTATGCCCAATGTCTATGCATGCGTCCATGGCGTAATACAATAAAGAAAGAAAAAAGTATCCGTGGCATAATCTTTTCAATATCGGGCGCCTTTGCAGAAGGTCGTCTCTTCAAATCCTGCCGACGGACGATTTTCGTGATGTTTACTGTATTATTTATTACACAGTACCTGTCAAAAATTAGGAGTTCACAAAATCACGAAGCCCTTTCAAGCCACAAGGGTGAAGTTTAGGCAAATCCATCTACTATCCGTAATTTCTATTATGGCTGAACCACCCCACTTTCGGCTTCCATTTCCGACTCGCGTCTGTGGTCTGCTACAGTTCGGGCGGTGTCCGGGTGCCTTCTGCTATGCAGTTTTTTTATTTGCTTTCGGTCGCTATGCTGTTACACTTCTGAAAGTCCTCTCAAATTCATTTTTACGAAGTCTTCGTTCGTCAATATATGTTGAAATAGCTTATATCCTACACAACAATATATTTCTCATAGGCAACCTACCATACCGGCCAACGGAACTGAGTGCGGAGCTGTGTGGGTCGCTATACTCGCTTGAGCGGTAACTCACGTGGATAATAAAAACATACAACCGCGAAAACGTAGGATAGAACCATACAGTTATGTGACCATACTTGCGTGGTACAACCAGCGGGCAACAAAGGCTGGCTATATGTGGATCCTATAACATTTACCTTGATTTTAACCCACTAAATATTCTTCTGTCTGAAAGAATAGTTGATGATAAAAAATAACGTTTTTTGACTTTAGTAAAAGAAACTTCTGTCAGTAGCGCGAGGGCTAAACAATACTGCTGTCCCGATTTTGCCAGTGCCGTTTTATTTAAGCTGTCTTTCACGGATAAGCTTAAGCAGTGCTGATTTTAAGCAAAGATAATTGAGGCTTTAAGCTATTTGCTACTCACTGAAACGCACGAACCAATATTTATGCTCATTTCAGAGCTACGCGCTCTACTCATATATGAAATTTACAGATGCTTGTTGCTTTGGGAAACGTTGTGAGGCATCTGTCTGGTGAAACTGAAACGGCTGCTCGCCTCAACCTTGTGGGCTAAATGTGCCGTTTAGACCGTATGCCTCCAACCACCAAGAAGCCTAAGCTTCATGCATTAGTGGTATGGGGCGCATTGTAAGATAGCAGCGCTGATCGAAGGAGATAAAAAAAAAATCTAATGAATTCATATGTGGCTTTAATATGGCGGCTGCTTTATGACGTGGTTATCCGTGCCGGTCATTTATGGACTGACAAAGCAAACAGTGCCCAGTTCGTATAATTCAACGTCTGTGTAGCTCGAGGCATCGTGATACAGACGGTAGTTGGATTTTTCTCTTCCAGGCAGCCTAAACGGCACTCTAGTGTCTTGCGTGTACTGTACGCATTCCAATTGGCGCTGAAAGGAAATGCTCCATGTTTCAATCCGAAGTTGTAATGAACGAATGGGTTTCGGCAGCAATGCGTACCTCGCCATAAGGCCATAAGGAGAGTTGGTTGCTTCCATTGCGCGAGGTATCTGCCATATGGTCGATAAAGATTGCGGCAGGCTGCTATGAAACGTTCGATCGCTTGTAATGGCTTGGCTCTTTTCGTTTAGGTGATTTCTGTACCATAAACGACCCGTTGTCTTGTTAAACATTATGAACAATGATTTCGGATAACGCTGAAAGCAGTGGGATTTTGTTTTGTACAATATGGATGCCTATCTCTTCTTTTTAAGCATTATTACTGCGGCCACATTTAAGTAGAAAAACTCACCAGAGCAATAAAAAGTTCCAGGAAACCTTCCCAGGCAGTATTCTATGCAAAGTTGACATGAAATACCAAGATTCCTGTTCTGTTTAAAATGAAATGTCTGCCATACCTAAATACAAAATGACTGTTAGATTTGGAGTAAAGCATCGTACAAGTTTTCCCATACCAAAAATTAAGACGTTCGTTTAACGCAAAACTTATGGACAGACACGACACACCTTTGAATTCTAAGGCATTGCTTTCGACAGCCATCGTGAGGTTGGTTCTGTTGATCTTTATCCAACATTTATGCACCGACGCGGCATACCTCTCCATTACAAACGCAGTAGACCCCTGCAACTCTCTATAGCTTACAATAACTTAGCAGCGAATTTTCGCGTTTCACGCAGCATCGAAAAAGAAACTGCAGTGTAAACTTGACAGCATAAAACAACCAATCTAGGTTTGAGGAAGTACGGCAGGCACGCCGAGTCCACCGAGCAAGCACGAACCCAACGGCCGCACGCGGCAGCCGAGCTATCTGGAGCGACCGGCGTCCCTGCCGCCACGTCGCTCACGAGAAGCCTCCACTTCCATTTCTCGCTGCTATTATATTTGCATAAAATTACTAGAGGAGCTGTGGCGCTAGTGCTACGCGAGCTGCAAGGATGGCCGGGGAAAGGAATGAAACCGTAACTAAGCGAACTTGAGAAGCAGCAATTGAAGTGGGAGATCAAGCAACAACGTTATAACCAGGTCACCATCATCATTAGCTGCAGCAGCCTATTTGATGTCCACTGCAGGACAAAGGCCTCTCTTTGCGATGTTCAGTTACTCCTATCTTGCGCCAACGAATTCCAGCTTGCGCCTGCGAATTTCGGAATTTCTTCCCATCGCCTAATTATCTTCCTTTCTATTGGCATCCATTCTGTAACCCTAATGGTACAGCGGTTACCTAACATATGCCTTAGATGGCCTGCCCAGCTCCATTTTTTTTCTTTTAATGTCAATTCGAATATCGACTATCCCCGCTTGCTCTCTGATCCACACTGCTCCCTTCTTGTTTCTTAAACGTTACGCCGAACATTCTTCCTTGCATCGCTCTTGGTGTGGGCCTTAACTCGTTCTCGAGCTTCTTTGTCAACCTCTAAGTTTTTGCCCCATATGCTAGCACCGGTAGAATGCACTGATTGCACACCTTTGTTTTCAATTATAGATATAGGTTTCCAGTCAGGTTGTCTGCCGTATGCACTCCAACCCACATTTGTTCTTCTGTAAATTTCCTTCTCATGATCAGAGTCTCCTGTGAGCAATTGACCTGGCTAAACGTATTCCTTCGCAGACTCTAGAGGCTGACTGGCGATCTTGAACTCTTGTTCCCTTGCCAGGTTATCGATCTTCATCTTTGTTTTCTATATATTAACCTTCAACCCCACTCTTACACACTCCGTTAAGGTTTCAATAATTTGTCGCAATTTGTCCCCAATGTTGCTGAATAGGACAATGTCATCTGCAAAGCGAAGTTTGCTGAGGTGTTCGCCATTGATCCTTATTCTTAAGTCTTTCCACTTTAATGGCTTGAATACTTCTTCCAAGCACGCAGTGAATAGCATTGGAGGTTGTGGCTCCCCGCTAGAGCCCTTTCTTATAGGTATCCTCCTACTTTTCTTGCAGAGAATCAAGATAGCTGTGGAATATTTGTAGGTATTATGCAATAAATTTACATAAGCCTCCTGTACTCCTTCATTACGTAAGCCCTCTATGACTGCTGGTATCTCTACTGAATAGAATGTCTTTTCATAGTTTATGAAAGCCATGTAGGGGGGTTGATTCTACTTTGCAGATTTCTCGATTACCTGATTGATGACATGGAGGTGATCCATGGTAGAGTATTCCTTCCTGAAGGCAGCTTGTTCTCTTTGTTAACTGAAGTGTTTCCTTTTTTCTATTGGAAATTATCTTGGGGAATATTTTATACAATTGTGGAAGTAAGCTAATAGGCCTATAAATTTCAATTCTTGAACATCTCTTTTGTCGAAAATTAGTATACTTTCGACATTATTCCAGTTCTCTCGAACCCTTGAAGTCTTGAGACATTTCGTATAAATGGTAGCAAGCTTTTCAAGAAGGATATCTCCTATGTCATGGAACAAATCCACTGTTATCCATCGTCTCCAGCCCCCTTTCCCCGTTTCGGGCCTTGGAATGCCCGAAACGGAAAACTTCATCGCCCGTTTTCGAAGCCTCTGTCCCCTCTTCATTACTACTCCGAATGCAGGTATCGTGGCTACTCTGGGTACTGCGCAGGTTAGTATAGAATTATCCCACAGATTTTACTATATATTCGAAATTGCTGATCATATTACGCTGCTTATCTTTCAGTGCATATATCTTGGCTTGTCCTATGCCGTTTTCTTCGCACTTACTTCATGCTGCCTCCATTTTTTATTGATTTCTCAGTCTTTATCACGTTATAATTTCAAGTAAACATTACTTTCGTCTTGTTGATCAGTTTTGACAGTCTCATGAGTTCTCTCTGAGCTCTTGAGTTAGGCACTTTCATTCTTTGCCGTTTCTTTATAACGTCAAGGGTTATTTGGGTTTGCTTACCTACTTGTTGCCTTGGTGCCTTAACTCCCACTTCAACTGCTGCTTTTGAAGCCAGCCTAGTTACTGTTTCATTCATTACCTCTATGTCATCTTTATCTCTCTATTGTAGGGTTGCATATTTTCGTGCAAGGTCTAGTCTGAATTGATCAGCTTTGGCCCTTACCGCATTTACTTGACCTGTTTCTTTTTGAAGAATTTTACTCTTTCTCTCTTCACATTGAGATAAATCCTATTCCTTACTAACCTATGATCCCTGCACTTAGCACCTAGCACTACCTAGCAGTTCTGCTATGTCCAGGTCGAGGTTCACTTTCTCTAGCTACGCTTCCTGAAGGCGCTGTTCATTATCCGATGCTTATTCCTTTCCCCAAATACGACCAACATCTCTCATCTAGCGTTCCTAGAATCGATGCCGCAGTTGCCAATTGCTTGTTGACGACAGTGCCTTTTCTCCACTTTTGCATTGAAGTCTCCAATGATCACAGTATACTGATTTTGCATTTTTCTCTTCGCTTATTGAGCATTATCATCAAATTCTTCTATTTCTTCGTTATCGTAACTGGAGGTTGGAGCGTAGGCTTGTACTACTTTTATTGTATAGCTCCTATTTAGTTTGATTACAATTGCTACTCTCTCATTAATGCTGTAGAATCAGTGAAAGTTACCCGCGATGTCCTTATTGATTAGGAAGCTTACCCCGTATCGCTTCTTATGTGACAGCCCTTTATAGCTGGGGACGTGGCCGTTATTCAGCACTGTGTAACTCACCAGTTTTTCTAACCTCAATAAGGCCAATGATGTCCCACATATTGCCTGCAGTTCCTCAAACAGTCCTGCTAAGCGAGCTTCTTTCGAGAGACGTTGTGTCTTGAAAGTTCCCAGGTTCCGTTTCCAGTGGCGGCCTGTCCAGGTCCAGGGATTCGTAACACCCTCTGCTGCGTGAAATGTCTGACCACCATCTTGGTAAAGTGCTCCACTGCTGCTGGGTACTGAAGGCCATGAGTTGATTGAAGAAGTCTTGAGAGTGTGCGCATACTGCACCAGGGAGGCCAATTGTTGTTCTGGTGAGGGGATGTCTTGTTGAATCTTAGTGGGCTTTCCTAGTTTTGTTGTACCTTGATCAGTATAGCCCCACTGGCTCTTCGCATTTTTATGGGTGTCAGGTGCCACTCCTACCCTGGATATGTAGTGTACTGCAGGTGAATTCTAGCTTACCACCTTCATACTACAAGTCCGATGTTCTTTAAAAAACTCGAGTCTTTGCATTTCTGAATATAGCAACCGAGTTAGCTAAGTCAGATAACCGTGCAGGTGGCGAGGCCATCTTATGGCAGGGAATACCAGCCAAGGGGTTCCTACATGTCTAAAGCTCACTTGAATTATCCACGATAGGTGGTCGAGATGAATGATAACCACAACAAGGCGTGTGCCTCATCAAAGTCCGAGGCTACGAACAAGACAAATGTTAGTTCGAAGGGCAAAGCTGTAACTAATTTATTCTAGAAAGCAGCGCTAGGCTAAGGGAGCGCGACAACAAGTATTGTATGGATTTAATTCTCTTGCCGCGTCAAGAGGCGCTAGAGAAGAAAAAAGAATATCAATAAAACGGGAAAAAGGAAGGGGGCAGAAACGATTTATTAATTTTAACAGTGTGGTTCAGAGCCGCGCGCACACAGGCGACCTTTAAAGCGTCTAGGTGTCCAAGACATTTCAACATGTTTGGACAGCGCTAAAACGAGAACAGAAGGGGAAGAAATGGCGGGGCGGGCTGCCTTGCTGGCCCGAAAAATCACGAGACACGAGCGCAAAGGGACACATTCAACTGCTTTCTGGCACGCCTAGCTGGCACAGGCCTCGAAGTAGTCTTTTCAGACCCAGTCGCTGCCAAATCAGGAGTGTTATGCCTCCTTTAAGCTTCAACAAAGGCGTCTGCGATAGATGAGCTCTCCACGTCGCAGCGATGCGGCATAGTTTACACAGGACCTGACAGGATTTACAGCCGCGAAATGCCATATAAATTCCCAGACGAAACAAAATTGCTGAAATATCGTAGATAGCACTGCGCCATTTCGCTCACGACATCAGTTCTAGTAAATGTTTCTTCTCAGGGTTCGTCAAGTCACAGGCAGGGATCTTCAAAGCGAGTCATTGAGACGGTAAAGCAAAAATTCTTTAAAGCTACAGCTGCCTTCTCACCGGTGGCCTACGTATTGATTTATACTATATATAAATTGTGTAGGCAGAATGTAAATTCCAAAGGCATCTGAAATGCCTCTACTGCAGTCGTGTTGGGCCGGTGTGTACTTGAACATTGTCTCACTGGATGGTAGAAAAAATAGTATATTGGGCACGTGTTCCGCTCATGTAACACAAATAACACAAGAAGGCGTAAGCCTGCTTCACATTTCGTAATACGCGAAGTTATACAATCGGCGTTGTCATCGCACGGCTTCTTAATAAAAGAAAAATTAGACATCCACCCAAGCGTAGCAGTTGCTACAAAGGAAATCCATACGGGTTCCTCGAAGGAAAAGCGTCGCAGTTGAGGAAAAATTCGTCCTGGTCCGGGACTGGAACCCGTGACCACCGCCTTGGCGGGGCAGCCGCTCTACCATCTCAGCTAACTAGGCGGCTACGAAATGGCCGGGCGAAGTCGGCTGCTTGCGCACGTCCTACCATCGTTGTTACGCTTCTCGCTTTCGCAGTTCGGGATCCGCCTACCTTCAGCATCGTGCTCGTGCAGACACAGCGGCTCGCGCTTCTTCCGCAGTGGCGTAGTTGCGCGGCCTTCCTCTCGAGTTGCAAGAGTGCGCGCGCGCTCTCAGTGGCTCGCCGCTGCCACTCCTACTGTGACGTAAACGCGCAGAGTGAGCGAGCCTGCCTTTCTGCGCAACAACACCTGAGGCCCAACAAATTACGAAACTTAAAATTCGGCGCACACTTAAGTCTGCTTCGGTGTGGGAATGCGAAAGCATCATAACATTTGCACCCCTCGCAACGTCGTGAACGCGCTCATTATGTGCACTCGTGACATAACGCCCTCTCTTTAACACCGCCGAATGCGCCGCCCAAGGACGCATGGTCTAAGCAACACCTTTAATGAGCGAGATGGCTACGACATGACGTGTGCAAACGCGCAAGCACTAGGCACACCTTTAGTAAGCCAGAACCGTGGAGTAGCCGCGCCTTCAGGAAAGCGCGCTCATGTCACACCCTGAGGCACGTGTTTGATCCCCACCGAGACCTAAAGGTACAGAATTTAGTTTTCAAAGCCACTAACCTACTTTGTTCACAGCAACCTTCCTGAGAAATCCGACACTGTCCCGAATATTTTTTGACGTGTGTTTACTCTTTGCGGAGTCGGCCATTTTTTGGCCACGGCGCAGTTTCGCCAACCACCACCAACTTAGACACGTAAGGCGGCAAAATGTGAATGTCGTACACTAGGCAAACGAAGACAATAAAAAATTTGCAGCAATACCATTTAAATCAAGTATATCTACATAGTAAACTCGTTAACGGCCTCGAAAAAAGGAAAGATGAACATACACCTTTGGCTAAACAGCTTCGAATAAATGGTTTCATAAAGCTACGTATTTTAGCTAAGACTAATTATTTTAGCTTGGTTAAGTACTTTAGCCAAAGGAATCGCTGAAACCTCCGGTCTTGGTACATAACACTGTTGTGCAGCGGCTGCATATTTCAAAGTTTGATTAGGGAAACTATGGCGTGCTGTTATGACTTGGCACTAGAATCGTGCGCTTCTTCACAAAGGGCACTTTGGCAATACTACCGACTGCGCAGGCTCAGTGAATGTAGCGTTATACTGCAGAGTAGTTCGTCGCGGCTTCGATCCTCGGTCGCGATGACCCCATTCCAAGGAGGCCAAGGTCGTAGAACGCTCGCCTATGGTCCTTTGGGAAAACGTTCAATAATCTTAAATGCTCAAACTGAGTGATTTCGCTGGCCCCCACATCTCTCTTTGTGTCATCTTCGCTACGCTAAACTCAACATTTTTATTTCCACTTTAGTGCGCACTGCATTTTTCCTGAGAGCTTGACGACTGAATGAGGAAGTGTACGCGCGTGTGTCGGTGCTGTTGCAAGCGCCTGGAAACGCTAGCAACCAAGGAGCTCAGACCAGTGGTTTCCGCGTTAAACGTAGCGTGGGCTATCGTGATGCAACTGCGGGCTTTCTCTACTCTCGTCTTTTTTTTTATTGCGATAGCAATTATATGGACACTCCAGACGCATATTTGTCGTCGCCGTCGCAGTAAAGTTCCGTGGAAAGCCTAATGCCCAGACCACATGTACGCTTGCGGACGCACTCAAGCTCGTGTTTTCTTCTCCCTCGGCTGCTGCTTACGGCGCTGCCTCGCAGGCGCGAGTCAGCGCCGGCAGGCGCCGTATCGTCAAAGCGAGCTGCGATGTTTGCAGAGTGCGCGTAGTACCGGTAGCTTCGTATCAGCGGTGCTTTCGACGTTTCGTTTGCGTTGAAGCCAGAGATGCATGAAGGTCACTTCGATCGCTGCTGCGCCCGCGATTCCTGATTCCAGCATTTGCGGAGCGGGTTCCAGTTATGATCGTGCGAGGTGTGTTCATATTTGCCTCTTAACGCGTGACACTGTGCTTGTTATTCTGGTTAAAGCACGCTGACGGGCTAATTGGTTACAATATATGACAGGATGCGTAAGCGTGACGGAACAGGGACGTAGAAAGAAACAGACACACAGAGACAGCACTGTCTCTGAGAGGCTGTTTCTTGCTAGGTCAACGTTCAATAATACTTCAAGATTATATCACTGTTAATTTAGTTAGTAAGCGAACGTTTACAAGGTTACACGGCCGATAAATCTACTATCCTTACTTCGTATAGCTATCTACCAATTTTCTATCGCTATCGTTGCTTCGCCGTTCGAAGAAAACTGCAACTTTTTTAAAACTTTCGTTTTCTTCTTCTAATATGGCTGCCAGAGCCACTGCGGTTGCCCTGTTATCGTGAGAAATTCTAGGCTACGGCATTGCTCATGAAGAGGCCAGCTTGTAAGAACCGGCCGAAAGCTTTATGAAAGAAGGTTATCTTTTGTATTTTTTATCCTTTTCTGAGAAGCCTAGTCTCCATATCCCCAATAAACCGTGAATAGTTAGGATGATACAAGCAAGATCCAACAAAAGCGAGCAAGAACGACATCACTTCGTTTCTGCACAACGTTTATATCTTCTTTTGCTATCAAAATGACTTATTCGGCCCGTCTGGTTGATCTGGTTTGAATGATTGGTAAGAAAGTTGGTGCAAGGACGAGGAAGAAGTAAAGGTAGTTGTGTACGTGGATCGTTTCTTCCCTCATTGCCTCTGTGCATAAATATAAATATACGTTTTCTTTCTTTTCGTCTATTCTATTTGAATGACTGTTCTCTAAATTGGCCATATTTACTCGCATTCATTTATTCGTGAAAATGTCGATATATAAATATATTGTCGTAACAGATATCTAAAATCTGCCGTAGTTCTTCGCCTATCCCCCTGAGCGGGCATGCGACTAAAAGATCATCATCATTATTAGCATCATAATAGCTTTCATCTCAAGCAAACGAGCTGTAGAAGTGAAGCAAAAGCGGGTTACTTCTTTGAGGCCGTGTTGGTCGAGGTGAGTAGATTTTACAAACTTCTCACGATACAGCGTAATTATTTCATTTCTCGGACTTCGAAGGCCTGGCATTACGACAAGAGCAATTGCAGTATAACTCAGAGCGTCCGTGGACTTCATACACCCTGGCCTCCATGTCCCAGTAGAATGAGCCGATAGTTTATTAGCGTGTTGTCTGTACAAATACCGTCGCAATAACAAAGTAATGCATAACACCTTCTGACGTGTTGACAGGACCTTGCATTGAGCTTTTCTTTTTTACTTCGCTTACGGTCGACTGGCCGTTATTTGTTTGTCTAAGGTATTTTTAAAAACATAAAATTCTGCAACAACGTGCCTTAGCCACAATGCTGCTAAGAGCAGCCCATTTAAATAGGCCGCGAAACATGGCTCCTAAACTGCGTTAGCATAGGTGACTGTATGCCGCTGGTTCAGCAAAATGTTGAGCAGGCCTGTCTACATTAGCTTGTCGCTGCTATACACACTTCGCGCTATACTATTGGCTCTGACTGTTTATATTAAGGATACTTCGCTGCACCAGGCTACCTTGATTACTTCTCAACGAGTTGAGCGAAAATGTGGCTTATATTTTGCGCTTGATAAAGCGATGAATCTTTTTTCTTTCTTCTTGATAATTCTTATTAGTGTTACCAAAGGTAAACACTAGCCGGTTTAGCGTTAGTGCTGTCGTCAGTTCTTCATGTTTCTTATTGTGTATTTTAATGCGTTAGCACTATTTGTGTTACAATGAAAAAAACTATTTTTATGTTGTCTAGGATGCCACTCAACTGCTTTACTTACACTGGGTGCTTCTGTTAACTTTAGCCAATTTAAAATATGCCGCTGCACTCTAAGACGGCGCGACCAAATGCATGTTGCTCACTTTTGTATGCAGTGTGTCACACTATGTCTTGTATTTTGCTTAATTAGATAATTAGTCAAGAATAATTAACGAACTTCTGAAGCAACGAAGCTTGGAAAAAATTCCAATTATAAAGTTGCAGATCGGTAACAAAACATCCGAATAAACAGTTGCTGTCTCCTATCTATTAAGTATCAGTGTTGTTCAGTTTACCGCGGATGCCCGCTATAGACAACAACAAAAAAAACACCACGTGACATCCCCGCATGCGCGTCGTCGTTGCACTGCTCGCAAGCGTTCCGCGCACAAACGAACATAGCATTTCGCCTGGTGTGCCGCCGCTACATCTAATTATCGCTATCACGAACAGCCGCGAGGGAAGCACATCGCTGGCGTAAAGCGCACAGCCAACGCCTTTGTCACAGGCCTTTTAAGCGGTGGCATGCCCTGCTAGATGCTATGTTGGTTTGTACGCGGGCAGTTTGGGAGCGCTGCAATCACGGCGCGCAAGCGCGTATGTCGAGTGGTATTTTTATTTTTTTTTTATTTCGTAGGAGTTCGCAGTAAGCTGAAAAACGCTTATACTTAATAGACAGAAAGTTAGAAACTGCCTAATTGGACGTTTTGCAAAGCGCTCCACAACTGTCTAATTAGAATGTCTTGCCTAACCTTGTTGCTTCAGAAGTTGATTAATTAATATTGCCTAATTATCTAATGAGGGAAAATACGAAAGATAGCGTGACACACTACGTAGAACACTGAGCAGCATGCATTTCGTCGCGTCGTCTTAGAGTGCATCAGCATATCTTTAAGCTCTGGCTAAACTTGTCTGAAGCACCTTGTACATATACATATATCACCTTTCTTTCTTTTTTTTAGAAAGTCCCAGTTTTTTTCTAAAATTGCTCGTGGCATATGGCACAATTCTAATCCTTGCTCAAGATCACTCGATGACGCGGCCATTATTTTTACGAGAAATCAAAATGTGGAATCAAATAATTACAATAATTTCCTTATTCTACGGCGCATATTTAAATCTACGAATTATAGCCGGTGAGTTACCAAGGCGTAACCACTTGGAACGAATTCCCAGGACTGCAGCACTTTCGAGATATTAATTTTCAGTGTGTCTGATGAAATGCATCGGCATTCCAGTTACTTCCAATGAAATGCTATTGTATCATAAAAGTAGCTGGAACTAGAAAAATGCAAACAATGAAATAAACAATGGAACACGTACGACATACCACCCCTCCTTGTTTTTTTCTTGAAGACCAGGTCTCCTTTAGGGACTTCAGATTGCTTTGGGGTTCGTAAAGTCCGAGTTTCAGGCCACTTTCGTCTCGTAAGTTAGTCCAGTAGGACAAATGAACCTTGGATAAACGCACGAAGTTAGCGTGTAGCTATGCATGGAGAAATCATAATGCACATTTAGCATAAAAGCGGCCAAATGAAATCCGCATGTGGCCGTCCACACATCACGCGCCTGAAACCGGAACCGGAAGTGTGGCTTTATTACATGAAAAGTCGATTTGTGTCGTTGTAGTGAGGGTAAGACCACGAACAAGGCCGCTGGCTCACTGGCTACCGAGAATATCCTCGAATCGGTTTGAGAAGTGGGGTTGGAAAATGTCTTGGTATCGGTGAAGACGTCCCGCGACACCAGCCACCAATTTTGGGCAGACGACAGGACGACGAGAACAGTGAACATTACCCGCAGACGACATACGCATCGTCTGCTACTGGTCTGCACTCATCTGGGGAGAGCAAAAGCCGGCAAAGGCGCAAACCGGCGCCTGCGTTCACAGCTTCTATCTGATAGTGCATGAGCGAAGAAAAATATATCAACGCGACGGCGTGGAGGGCAGTCCTCGAGCGCCTTTTGTTTCGGAGAATTCAGGTACATCGATTTGCGTAATACCTGACGGCACGTTTAAACTACAAGCTGTCTTTAGGTAACACATGTAATCTCCAGGAGAGGGCGTGATCCTGATACCTCTGCATTGCCGGACGCAAACAAAAATTCTAGATATGCATGTAAAACACGGGGAATGCGGCAGATGTAAATTCAACATGAGGAGCCAAATCAGAACAAGGTGAAAGATGGAGCCACGTTGCGGCAAGTGGCTTGCAAGGCGATATATGTCTCTCAATGTCGCCTTTAAAACGACAAGTCCACTTATCGAAGCCTTAGCTCGTGCTTTCACCTTGTTCTTGTTTTGCTCATCATCTAGAATACATGTGTTCGATAATGTGAAAACGTGCCCATAGATGACATTTTCGGCAAGTGGCTTTGTCTTTTGCAAGGCGATATATGTCTCTCTATGTCGCCTCTTAATCGACAAGTCCACTTATCGAAGCCTCAGCTCGTGCTTTCACCTTGTTCTTGTTTTGCTCATCATCTAGAATACATGTGTTCGATAATGTGAAAACGTGCCCATAGATGACATTAACATTTCAAAGCACTTTTTGCGTTACACAGGTTGTTTCTGTCAGTTACACCTTCTGCCACGTGCAATTGCAACATGCAATTCAGTGGCACGTGTTTCCCACAAATGGTATGTTGACGCTTTATTTCATGTGCTGGGGTGCTATACGTAAAACTATTCCAAATTTTTCTCTTCCAATTCTGCTATCAGCCCTCCCCGATTGGTCAAAAACTTTTTTCGACCACCCCCACTTCACCTGTCTGTCACGCGACGTCACGAAAACCGCGATACTTCCCCATCTGATATGATGTGTACACACTGATTATGCATGATTTGACAGAAAAAAGAAAGATAGTTATTTCTGATTCGACCCCTTTTCGCCATTAGCCCTCGGCTATTGGTAAAAAGCTTTCGGGCTGCACCCACTTCACCTGCCTGTCACGCGACGTCACAAAACCGCAAGAACTCACCACGTCAAAGTGACGTGCACGCGATAAAGATGCATTAATATGCCGAACAAAACTGAATTTTCTTCGGAATAGCCGCAGGCTGCCCCGTTCCGAAAGGAATAGAAGATGGCTGCCGCCGATCGCTCAGACGCTGGTTACTCACACCTGCCGGAGAGCATGAGTGTATTTGCGTATAATAAAACTTCTTGCGTGGCCATGTAACGTTTTCGAACACTTTCGGCACGTTTACCCCCTCATTCTGCCGACTCTTCTTTGCTGAGGGTCCGTTTTAGCGTCATTCTTGGGCTTCCGTTGCATGCCGCCGCGATTTTCGACCAGCCACCGCAAGCTAAGTAAGGGAAAGCCGACCAATCGTAGACGCTGGCACCACCCTCTTCATCCGGTTATCGACTGCAGTGCAGTGGCTCGGCCCCATCGAATACCTCTCCACTTGAGCGTTCTCCTCGCCTCTTGTCAGCCAATTAGATACGACAAGCCGCTCAGTGTAGGCAATGTTATTCGTTTTTCAAGCAAACAAAAGTGACCTCCTATGAACGAGGAGAGCGTTTGATTGGTCTGTTCAGACAACTCTGGGGGTGAGCGCCCTGTGCTTGCGTTGGTGGTTACGCAAATTTGACGTCAGCAGATTGGAATAGAAACATATTTGAATAGTTTTACGTTATAGGGCCCCTGATTACGACAATGTTCTCTCGTACCCATTTCGTGCCACTGAACAATCTACGCGAATGTTCACTGTAGCAGTAGTGTCAAATATAGTCTCGAGCGAAGTTTATAGTCGCCGTGAACGCCACGCCGACTCTTGATTCTACTTACACAGTGCTCACGGCACGATACAGCATGTGGTTATCATCACCATCTCTACGTGAAGATCTATACGTCGCACATGTAGACGCCTGTTCCCTTGTTCCTATGTCCACTAGAATGCCTAAAATTGACTAATTTACCAGACGAAAGTGACCAGAAACCCTGACCCTACGAACCCCAAATCAACTTGCCAAAGTAGTAAAGAAAGGAAACATGGTAAACGTGCCGGACTAAAACATCCGCCGATGTGCTCTGCAGTCAAGGCGAAACAGACATGATCCATGTAGGGTAGTTCGTGATTGTGCAGTTCAAAAATATTGTTCTCGCTTAAAACAACTTTTACAATCTTTTAGAACTTTCTAAATGAATTCACGGCACAGCATACTATATAATGCTGATTAAGCCATATATTTACTTGGACCGCTACACTGTGAAACTGAAGCCTCGAAGTGAGTGAACGTCATTTTTGCCACTTCTCTAATTTTTTTTCACTTTGTATTTCATTTTTATTTCACCATTCATGATTAGTACTGGAGGAGGTTCGGCAGTTACAAAAACTGCTAGGGGGAAGTTAGCGGAAAGTTCAGGTTTTACTTCTTGTCCGAGTATCTTTCATAACTCAATTACAGACATAACAAACCCATATTCTGAATATGTTCTTCAAGGATCAATTAGTTATTTCTATAAAAATAGTAAATATGCCACAATCGTAGACTATTTCTCATGACTAATGACGTAAATTAAAACAAAATAGTAAACTACAACAGTCATGAAAGACTGCCGTCTGCAGTATATCGGTGAAAAAAAAATCGGTGTAATAGGTCAAGGAAACAATTTTGAATTTTTTCTCCCCTAGATTTTCACTTTTGTGCGCAACCTTCGAAGCGCCCGCACGGTGTGAGAATTTTATTTATTGCGATAACAATTATATGGACACTCCAGGCGCATTTTCACCGTCGTCATCACCGTGATGTTTTGTATAAAGTCCTAAAGCAACAGCATCGTCGTCACGCGCCGTAGGCTGCATCTGCGAGTGAAAGCACGCGACGGGAGCCGACGATAGCAGCTCTATTAGGCGTGCGCGCAAGGAAAGAAATCGGGTAGGGCAGCACGCTTTCATCCGTCACCCACATGGTCCCGGGGGTAGAGGAGGGAGATGAGGAGCTGTCGTTCTCCGGCAGCAACTGCGTGCTCTGCCGCCGCGCGCGGTAGCACGAGCCCTATCTTAAAAGCAATCTGCAGATAGCAGGTGTGCCGATGGCGCATACCTTTGTACCTGCAGCGTTCTTGGCTCTCAGTTTTCGGTGATGTGATTGACAGCACGAACTTCACTCGCTGCTGCTGCCGCGCTTCCTCGCGCCAGCGTTTTTATAGCAAGTGTCCGCGGTCATCGAGTATGATGCGTTCATGTTTGTTTGCGCGCTGACACCATGGTTGCTAAGTTAGCGAACGTTTACAACTTGATACGACCGATAAAACTGCTATCCTTACTTCGCATACCTGTCTACTAATTTGCTATCGTCGCCATCGATGCTTCGCGTTTAAGGCGAAACTGCGGCTTTTTTAAGCAAAGTCAGGGATGGACGATGGAACACCAAATATATGTGACATGGAATAACCCCTATATATATATATATATATTGTTACGTGTAGCTGAAGCCCGATGCTATATACAATTTATCTACAGGGACGCTAACCGAAGGCCAAAATGGCGGTGCTATATCAAGCGGGGCCCACGTCGTCTTCTTCCTCCTCAGTGCAGCCACACTGTGGCGGCTGTTCCGTAGCATCACCCCCGGCTGTAGAAGCACAGTCCCGGTGCTTAATCTACCCATCCGCGGTGAAAGACGTGTGATATGGCTTTAGTGTGGCCATGTGAATGATGTCACTTGCAGCCGACGACTACGCTGAGAGGTCGCCGGGGATGACTTCATACGTGAAATCGGTCACTTGTCGCACCGCACGGTATGGGCCAGTGTAGCGCGACAGCAGCTTTTCGGAAAGGCCCACACGTCGAATGGCTGACCAGAGAAGCACCAGAGAACCCGGAGTAAAGTGGACGTCGCGATGGTGGCAATCATAGAGGCGTCTCTGATGCTCATGTGAAGCCTCGAGACGGGTGCGGGCGAACTGGCGCGCGTGGTCGGCGTTTGCGATCGCGTCGCGGGCGTATTAAGTGGCTGAACGTTTGGCCGAGGGCAACCATGTGTCGAAGTAAGGGCAACGCGGGTACTCGGCCATATAGGAGATAGAATGGCGAATAGCCGGCGGTGTCGTGACGCGGTGAATTTACGCGAACGTCACATATGGTAATAGAAGATCCCAGTCGTGGTGGTCGATCGCGACGTGCTTCGAAAGCATGTCGGTGATGGTCTGGTTGAGGCGCTCCGTGAGGCCGTTGGTCTGTGGGTGGCAGGACGAGCTGAACTTCTGCTTCGTCGAGCAGGAGCGGAGGATGTCTTCGACGACCGCCGACAGAAAGCTGCGGCCATGGTCAGTGAGCAATTGGCCCGGAGCACCGCGCACTAAAATTATGTCATAGAGCAGAAAGTCAGCAACGTCAGTAGCAGAACTTGTCGCGAGGGCTCTGGTGATTGCATACCGCGTAGCATAATCAGTAGCGACGGCGATCCATTTATTTCCGGAGCACGAGAGAGGAAATGGTTCAAGCAGCTCTAGGCCAACACGGAAAAAGGTTCGGGTGGGATGTCGATCGGCTGGAGACATCCAGCTGGAGGTGTGGAGGGCTTCTTACGGTGCTGGCAGAGCTCACAAGCGGCAACGTAGCGCCGCACGGAGCGGGCGAGACCCGGCCAAGAGAATCGACGTCGCACATGGTCGTATGTCCGCGAGACACCCAAGTGTTCAGCCAAGGGAGCGTCGTGAAGTTGTTGGAGGACAGTCGAACGCAGGTGCGATGGAATTACGAGCAGAAGGTGAACGTTGTGTTGATCGAGATTGCGGCCGTATGATGTCCCCTCCTTAAGGAGAAACACCCGAAGAGAGGCGTCGCCAGGCGTTGACTCCAGATGATCGATGAGGGCTCGTAATGAAGGATCGCGGCGTTGCTCGTTGCCGATTTCAAGCAAGTGGGACACAGAAAACGCAAGCGATGGCGTCCGCATTAGTTGGTTCGTCGACGGGGTGCGGGACGAACAATGGGCATTCGGGGCAAGCGTCCCGTCTTATATACCACGGAGAAGGTACATTCTTGCAGGCGTAATGCCCAGCGAGCGAGTCGTCCCGTGGGGTCCTCAAGCGAGGATAGCCAGCAGAGCGCGTGGTGATCAGTGATGACACAGAAGGGGCGTCCGTACAAGTATGGACGAAACTTCGCAACCGCCCACGCAAGAGTGAAGCACTCGCGCTCTGTGATTGAATAATTGTGCTCGGCGGGTGATAGAAGTCGGCTGGCATAGGCTATAACGCGATCAAGTCCACGCTGGCGTTGTGCTAACACTCCTCGTATGCAGTGACCACTGGCATCAGTTCAAACTTCCATTGAGGCAGACGGGTCAAAGTGGGCCAGAATCGGAGGCGTAGTAAGAAGAGTAGTGAGCTGCGAAAAAGATGCGGCATGGTCAGGTCCCCAAGCAAATGGGACGTCTTTCTTCAAGAGGCCGGTAAGAGGACGTGCGATGGTCACAAAATCATTCACAAAGCGTCTGAAATAAGAGCACAACCCTACTAAACTACGAACGTCCTTGGTAGACTTCGGAACAGGAAAGTTCGTAACGGTGCGAATTTTGTCCGGATCAGGTCGCACGCCTCTGGCATCCATGAGGTGTCCAAGGACGGTGATTTGGTGGCGAGCGAAGTGACATTTTGACGAATTCAACTGGAGACCGGCGCGGCGGAACACGTCAAGAATCGCTGAAAGACGGTCTAAACGAGTGTCATAAGTGGGCGAATAAACGATGACGGTCGTCCAGATAGCACAAACAGGTGGACCACTTGAACCCCTGAAGCAAAGAGTCCATCATTCGTTCGAAGGTGGCGGGCGCGTTACAGAGACCGAAAGGCATCACCTTGAACTGATAAAGGCCGTCAGGGTTAACAAATTCAGTCTTCTCTTGGTCCACGTCGTCGACGGATATCTGGCAGTAGCCGGACCGTAAGTCGATAGAAGAAAAATAGGTGGCTCCGTACAGGCAGTCTAGAGCGTCATCAGTACGTGGCAAAGGGTACACGTCCTTTTTTTGATTGTGTTCAGGTGGCGATAATCTACACAAAAACGCCACGTTGCATCCTTCTTTTTGACAAGTACAACGAGAGAAGCGAAGGGACTACAGGAAGGCTCGATAATGTACTTTGCAAGCACCTTTTTGACTTCCTGTTGGATAAGAGCTCGTTATCACGATATGGACGTCGGTGAATAGGGTTCGCATCGCCAGTGTTTATGCAATGGGTCACGACAGACGTTTGACCTAAGGGTCGATTGTAAAAGTCAAAAATGTCGCGATAGCCTTCAAGAATGCGGCAAAGAGCTTCAGCTTGGGCATGTGTAAGGTCAGAGGAAACCATCTTCTCAATGTCGACATCATTACCGTGCGATGACGTCACGGTATGGGTTGAGCTGTGACGATCCTCCACTGTGAATGGCTCGATCTCATCATCCTGCAAAGCGCTAATTATAGCCAATGAAATCCTCTGAGGCAGAACTTGCGTGGTTAGCACGAAATTGACAAGGGGAAGGCAGGTGCGGTTGCCAGTAATTGTCAGCACAGTGTACGGCACAGTAACACCATGTGTATGTATAACTGGCGGAATTGGTGCGACCACGTAATTAACGTCAGGTACAGCTGATGAGGACAAGTCGACGTGTGTCACAGAGTGAGGCGGTAGGATTAATAAAATGCATGCAGCTCAAACGGCTTGGAGGCGGGTCCACAGGGCCAGCAAGAAGAGGCAAGTCGAGGCGAAGGGAGCCGCCCGAACAGTCAATGAGAACAGTGTGATTGGCAAGGAAATCCAGACCGAGAATGAGTTCGTGAGGGCAAAGCTCGATGACGGTGAAGAGAACGACGGTGTGTCTCTCAGCAATGGTGAGTCGGGCAGAACACATGCCAACAATAGCGACACTCCATCCGTCGGTGGCTTGTAGAACTCGGTTCGGGGCGGCCGTCAAAGCTTTCTTGAGCCGACGGCGAAGAGCAGCACTCATAATGGACACATGCGCCCCGGTGTCAGTCAACGCGCACACAGGAACATTGTCGACGAGCACGTCCAAAAGACTCTTGTTCGTGGGTAATGTGAAGCGAGGATTTCGTGTTAATGTCGTCATTGCAGCTTCACCTTCAGAAGCTGCACTGTCTAGTTTGCCGGTCGGGAGTGCGGCGAGTAGGTCGGAGAAGGAGCACTGTGTGACGGGGGCGAACGAGATTGACTACGGGAGGGAGAAGGCAAGCGGGAGTAGCGGGGTGGTGTCAAAGGTGTCGTGGGTCAGATGATGGAGCGGGCATAGAAGGGGCGAGGAAAAGGATGCGCTAGAGGGGCGAGGGTTGTAATTAGGAGAATAGAGTGTCGGAGAAGTCCAGCGGCTGCGGCAGTGGCGAGCGACATGTCCAATGCGTCGGCAGTTGAAACAGATCGGCTTGTCGTCGACGGTTCGCATTCGGAGGGGTTGCGCTGTCCATAGAGTAAGAAGAGCGCGGTGGGGCTGTGCGTAGAGAGAGAAGTTCCGAGCATGCGGAACCAATGAAGTGCAGGCCAACGTTGGAAAACTCTTGACGGACGACGGCCTGAATCAAGGAGAGTGTCACCGGAGAACGATCAGGTGACGGGAATGAAGGGGCCGCCGGTTGTGCCGCTTCAACCTCACGACGAATGATGCGGGTCAAGTTGTCACATCGCGACGGCTGGTGGCAGAGGTCCTCAAAGGATGCCGTAGCAGCTGCGTTGGGAAGTTGCGTGATGTGCTGGGATAGCCAGCGGCTTTTAGCATGCTCGAAAGGGTGGCACTCCTTGAGGATCGTATCGATGCTAGTGACGTTCGTAGGCACCAGTAAATTGAACGCGTCGTCAGCATGCCTTTGAGGACGTGATTAACCTTATCGTCTTCAGACATGGTCGGGTCAGCCTTGGCACAAAGGGCCAAGACGTTGAGAATGTACGACTCGTAGGACTCGGTCGACGTCTGTACACGTGTGGAAAGGGCTTTCTTGGCATTGACGTGGCGAACGAACGGATTGCCAACTAGGTCGTGGAGCTTCTCCTTGAAGAGATCCCAGCTCGAGATCTCCTCTTCGTGAGTCTGGAACCATGCAAGTGGAGCTCCGTCGAGGCAAAAAAGAACGTTCGCTAGCATAATAGTCGGATCCCACCTGTGACTGGTGCTGACGCGTTCGTATAAGCGGAGCCAGCCGTCAACATCAGGACTGCCGACTCCACTGAAAACACCAGGATCCCGAGGGGAGGAAATGGCAACGTAGGTCGAGGCCGCAGGCGGAGACGGTGGTGTAGATTTAGTGCCACCAGCAGGAGCCGAAGTTGCACTGTCGCCGTTGCGACCTCTGCGAAGCTCCATCACGGGTACGGGGAACGTACACCTTCACCAAATTAATGTTACGTGTAGCTGAAGCCCAATGCTATATACAATTTATTTACAGGGACGCTAACGGAAGGCCAAAATGGTGACGCTACATCAAGCGGGGCCCCCACGCCGTCGTCTTCTTCCTCAGGATATACAGATATATATATATATGGCTCTGTTTTTGGTTTCCCATTATTCGGCTAATACAAATCGGGCTTTTACACACACTCACACACACACACACACACACACACACACACATATATATATATATATATATATATATATATATATATATATATATATATATATATATATATATATATATTGTAGTGGGGATCTGCATGTAGCACTGTGCGCACTGCCATCCGCTGCGCCGCGAGACCCGAAGACGACCAGCTGATGCCACGATCTAGGACGGGTCATTAAGAGCTGCATGGCGATCCCTCGGACGAGCGTCAATAAACCACCTTTAATTTGATGGAGGTGCGGGGTATCGATCCCCGTACCTCTCGCCGACTACGGAGAACCTTTCTCAAGATTTGGCTCCAGCTTTCCGGCAGATGATTCAAGAGCAATTGGCCGAAGCTCTTCCACCTCCGTGAAGCCGGCTGCCTTGGCCGCGCCTCTCGTTATACCGAAGCCGTTGTACGGTCGCCTCCTCCGCCTTCAACGCGTCACCCACCGGTGTTCCCTCCTCCGCCTTCACCTCGCCAGCTGGCTGCTGCCTTTTCTAGTGTACATCAACAAGGTAGAAATCCTTGGCGCGCTGCTGACAACCGCACAATATGCTACGCCTGCGGTATCTCGGGACATGCAGCGCGCTTCTGTTGCCGGCGCTTTCCGGCCTTCATGGAAGTCTACGCTGCTGCTAACATACCAGCTCCGCAGTCACAGCCCTACGGTACTCGTCACTCGTCTTCCCCTTGTCGGCGCTCACTCTGACCCATGCGTCGTAGGCCTAATGCCGATGTTACTGAGACGGACAACTCATTTCCACACTGTCTGAAGCACTGCGTCGTCGTCGGAGCATCGAAGTCCTCGCTTTTCTGTCGCTAACGTTACTGAAGAGTCCGCTGAGGGCATCAAATCTGTTGCGCTCGTCATACAGGTGTTGCTGTAGACGTGATTAGTGAAAAGATTTGTCGTGTATTATGGAAAGTGACCGTGGCGCCTTCGGTGCTATCGCTTAGAATATCCAATGCACAAGAAGTTCAGCGAGCCAGTGCGAGTGTGCTCATTCGACGCATGTTGTATTCGATTGATTTCTTTGTGGCAACATTTTGCTCCCACGATGTGATTCTGGGTTGGGATTTTCTGTCGCACTACCATGCCATCATTGACTGTGCGTGTGCTGATGTTCAGTTATCCGTTCTGTGCGATTGGCCATCTCACGACTTTCAAGTCTATGATAATAGGATCTGTGTAGCTTCAGATACTGACCTTCCTCCTCACAGGGCTTTAGTTGTCTCTCTCTATCTCTCATGCGCATTGCTTGCTGATGCGATGGTCATGTTTACACCCGCTGCCATCTTCAGTCACCCCCAGCCTTTATTGTTGCCTTTCGCCTTTCTCACGGTTCACGACGGTGCCTTAAAAATACTGATTTGTAATTGCAATTCATACCCTTTAGCTTTGCCCTGTAAATAGCCTGTTGGCACGATCCATACTGTGGAGACTGACGTTATTGTGCATTTCCCTGTTGCCTACGATGCGGATACTGCTAACGTAATAGCACTGACACCCCATGTGCCATTTGACCGAATATCACAGGATATTCTTTGTCGCTACATTGCCGATGACCTCGATGCGACACAACGTGAGCAGCTACTCACGCTTTCAAATAATTTTCGCACCTCTTTTGACTCGAAAAAAGCGTCATTAGGCCGCGCAAATACCGTTTCTCACCACATTGATACTGGACATCGCGCGCCATTACGCCAGCGTCCGGACCGTGTGTCATCCACTGAACGTCGTGTCATCACCGAGCATGTTAAAGACATGCTAGAACGTGGTGTTATCAAACCATCCTGCATTCATTGGTCGTCTCCCGTAGTACCAGTTAAGAAAAAAAGATGGCTCGATTAGTTTTTGGGTGGACTATCGTAGCCTCAACAAGGTTGCACGATAAGATGTCTACCCTCTACTGCGCATAGATGACAACCTGGATTGTCTACATAGTGCCGTGTTCTTTTCTTCTTTGGACTTGCCATCGGGCTATTGGCGAGTCCCGATGGATGAGTCCGACCACTCCAAGACAGCTTTCAGTGCGCCTGAAGGTCTGTAGGAGTTTACGGTAATGCCATTCGGCCTATTCAATGCACCCCCGACATTCGAAAGGATGATGAACAATATTCTGTGAGGCCTCAAATGGAAGACGTGTTTGTGCCATTTAGACGACGTGGTAGTTTGCCCCTTTGATTTCCCCACTCAGCTCTCCCCGCTACGCGAAGTTCTGACTTCCCTGGGCACCGCCTGCCTTCAACTTAACTTGAAAGACCTGTCGGGGCGTCTTGTACGTTGGGACCTTCGGCTCCAAGAATTTGACATTCGCGTTATCTATCGCTCTGGGCATCAACATTCTGACGCAGATGCGCTCTCCCGATCGCTCATGTGATCTGTTGAAACGCCACCCTCATCCATGGAGCACCCGGTTGGTACACTTCATGTTATTGACATCCCGTCTGAACAAAAAAAAAGATCCGTGGATTCCGTCTCTCATTGACATTCTCACCAGTACTTCAACGGCTACATGCCCTCGAGCCCTTCATCGCCAAGCCATCCATTTCGTGCTACGGGGTGCCATGTTGTATCAGCCAAACTATCAGCCAGACGGTCGCAAATAGCTGTTAGTCATCCCTCACCATTTGCATTCAGACATATGCACATATTTCCACACCGACCTACAATAAGTTCATGCTGGCATCCTGAAAACTCACGAGCGGCTCCGCCGGCGGTACTATTGGCGTGGCATGTAATCATATGTCTGCAAATACATTCGGCCGTGTGCAGCCTGTCCATGGCGCAAGACGTCTCCTCATAAAACAGGCCCCCTGCAACGTTTACAAGGTCCTGCATGTCCTTTTTAGCGGCTTGACATCCACCTTTATGGGCCTCTTCCATGGACTGCTAACGGAAATCGTAGGATAATTGTCGCAGTTGCCACCGCTGCGACAATTATTTAATTATCCACCTGCGACAATTAATTGTCGCAGGTGGATAATTGCCACCGCTGAGACGCCGGGCCCGTGCTCGAGGTGCTGATGCCATGAGGCAAGACTGGTTAATAAGAGGTACTTGCGACACCTCGAACGGGCGTACTTAAACCGCATTTAGATATATATTGTGTGTGCGTCTGTGTGTGTATGCACATAGTACAACTAACGCTGGTCTGCTGCGGACCACTGCCAGTTGCACAGCACAAGGCTTGTACGGAGTGACCTTCTGAACAACATTTTTCGGTGTAGTGCATGCGGTTTAAATCATGGATTCGGGTCCTCACAAAGGTGTGACGTAACGCTGGCGCATTTCTCCTGCATTTATTGCTGAAGCACCACTGAATATTTATTCTTATAATTGAAAGGCCTTAACTTACCCAACATCCCGCTTTGTCAATAGCTTGTGATGATAACTTCCTAAAGACGTTTCTTTTTCCTTGTCTCCATGTTCTTCCTGCAACTTTGTTTTCTAAAATCTCAAAGCTCGTTTTTCGTACAATCCCATACGTGATTGTGAGAGTGCTCCTTGATGCTACCAGGACGCAGCGCCAATTTATTCATTCTTCTGAAAAAAAAGGCGGTATTTCAATTAGCCAGCCAAGGAAGAGCATGTTGATGTAGGTGCCTAAATATTATATAGTTGACCAGAATTTGCCCTTGAGATATTTCCGCGCTGCTGTTGTTTCTTGAGGTCAACTTCAGTTGAAACTACGACCACGCTCTACACATCCATGGCACCATCGTGCACTTTGTTAGCGGGCACCTCCTCCATTTATATTTGCAGATTTCTTACTTCTGGAGAGTCTACTGTGGTATTTGATGTGCTTGGGTTACATTGCTTGCTCACCTGCTACTTATGTTGCTAAGATAACATTTATTATTTAAAATTGTTCATCTCTCTCGTCAGTAGATTTAAAGCTCGGTGCCAATAATAACGGCGTCGCCGCTTTTTTTTTTTCATTGCAACACATCGTTCTTCTAGTTCAAGAGAGGTCTCACATTCACCGCCTATTCCATCTGTAGCGTCTCTTTCCATTATATTCCGTGAGTGTAAGGCAACCAGCTGGCTAAAAAATTAATTGTTTTTAGGAGAACCTCCCAGATGGCTGCCGAGTATTATTTCTGCATTCCCAACTAGGTCTTGCCTTTCCACGAGGGCATATTGCGAGTTGGGTCATATTATCAAACAGTTTTGTGACTCCTCAAAAAAACGACCACAGAGACAGATCCCAGAAAAACATGTGTCCTTGTAGGCTCTCTCTCTCTCTGTCTCTGCGGTCCTTAGTTTGCGCAGTTATAAAACTGTTTGCTAATTTTTAAAGCTCCAGTAGACACTGACTCAAGCCATCGTGCGGTCTGCCGTTCGCTTAGAGTTGTTCGTGTTATTCGAGGTCTGCGCCGTCAATAATTAAAAGAAGGCTTTAATGTCGCCTTCTGAAGAAGAAGCTTTACCTCGGGACTAACTCCGATTTCTCAATTCGATTACTCGTAAAATGGAGAAGAGATATTATGATACAATATCTTGACCAATTTGAACGGAGTTTCTTGCATTTCTGAGAGAAAGTTAAATTGTAGTTACTGTATGAAACAGAATTTTTACATATGGATTGAATACTTTTATGAGTGCCAAATAAACAGTATGCTATAAAAATAGAAGTGCCAAGTTTACAAATCCGTAACTGAGACAGCAATGACAGATATTATAGTTTTGTGAGCTGCATCCGCTACAGCATCTAAAACGGACTTAGTCCGGAAAGGAATTTACAGCACACGTGAACTATTGGGGCTGATGAGGGTTTTCAATAAATTCCGCTAATGTCTTATGGTAATTTATACTTTTTATTGGTCACTCAAATTCTCTGTGAGGCAATGGGAGAGCTTCATAAGCTGCCAACAGTTACTGATTGGCGGCGACACCAGTTGAGAGGGCTACGTTTAGAGGGCACTCGGCAAGCATCCAGCGTGTTCGTCTCAATTTGCCGCATGTTGACGCGCTTCCACTACCTTTTAGCGAGTACAGCTAAGCTTGAATGGTCCTCAGTAGCTTGACGAAAAATGCCGAAAATCTTTGGGGCGCAGCAGTGTCATTCTGGCTACAGAGGGATGGACTAAACACTCTGGCAACTTTCGTACAGCCAACCGCTGAGGGAAAACATCGCGCCCAGTCGAGATTGGTCGCATACCTGTCCTTGTTTGCCGGCTATCCGATCTAAATTAAACCAAGATTTTAAAAAAAACGAGAGCTATATAGATATTGTGACCTAAGGAGAGGCAATGTCCCAGTCGTGGTGGTCCTTGGAAACGTACTTGGACAGTATATCGGTAAACGTACGGTTTAACCGCTCTGTCAGGCCATTAGTTTGAGGATGGTCTGAGGTAGTCAGCTTGTGTTGAATGGAGCAGGAACGCACAATGGTCGGCGATAACCTTCGAGAGGAAGTTACGACCACGGTCAGTGAGCAGCTGTCGCAGGGCGACATGAAGTAAGATAATGTCACGCAGGAGAAAGTCCGCGACGGCAGTGACGCAACTTGTAGGGAGAGCCCACGTGATAGTGTATCGGGTGGCGTAATCAGTTGCGACGGCTACCCATTCGTTTCCAGCGGATGACGTGGGAAAGGGACCGAGGAGGTGTAATCCAACACGAAAGAATGGTTCCACAGGGACGGTGATCGGCTGGAGATGACCGGCAGGTAGCACCTGAGGTGTTTTCGGACGCTGGCAGGGATCACATGCAGCAACATAGCCTCGGACGGAGCGAGCGAGACCAGGCCAATAGAAACGACAGAGGACGCGGTCGTACCTGCGGGTTACCCCAAGATGTCCTGCAGTGGGTACGTCATGCATCTCAAAGATGACAGTATGTCGTAGATGTTTTGGCACGACAAGAAGATCAGAGCCGTAAGGGAGGAAGTTCCTTCGGTACAGATTGCCGGGGAATGAATGCGTCGGTAGGTGTAGAGCGCAGACGTTCGATGAGTACTCGCAGCGATAGGTCTCGGTACTTCTCATCAGCGATGTTAGCGAAGGCAGACACAGTGAAAATGCCGTTGGCGGTACTACTGTCGGCGTCGTAAGGCTCGTCTACCGGGTAGCGGCACAGGCAGTCCGCGTCCTTGTGTAGTCGGCCAGATTTGTAGGTGACAGCGTACGAATATTCTTGGAGGCGTAAGGCCCAGCGACCAAGTCTTCCTGTAGGATCTTTCAGTGAGCGTAACCAGCGAAGCGCGTGATGGTCTGTGACAACGGAAAAGGATCGGTCATATAAGTATGGGCTGAACTTCACAACCGCCCACACTAGGGCCGGACACTCGCGCTCATTGGTGGAATAGTTGCGCTCCGCGGGCGAGAGGCGCCTGCTGGCGTAAGCGATAACACGGTCGTGGCCGCGCCGGCGTTGTGCTAGCACTGCGCCAATTCCGTGACCGCTGGCATCAGTACGGACTTCCGTAGACGCAGAAGGATAGAAATGGGCCTGAACGGGAGGCGTTGTGAGGAGGCCGATTAGAAGCGAAAATGCAGAGGCCTCGTTATCGCCCCATTGGAAAGGGGCATCTTTTTTCAAAAGCTCGGTTAGTGGTCGTGCTATAGCCGCGAAAGTTTTCGCCAAAAGGCGGAAGTACGAGCAAAGGCCCATGAAGCTGCGCACTTCCTTGACACACTTTGGAACAGGGAAGTGCGTAACAGCATGGACCTTGCCTGGGTCCGGTTTTACTCCGTTCGCGTCAACGAGATGTCGAAGGACGGCAATCTTGTGGCGGCCGAATTGGCACTTCGATGCATTGAGTTGCAGACCGGCTCGCCGAAAAACGTCCAGGACTGCTGAGAGGCGCTCGCGGTGCGTAGCGAACGTTGGCGAGAATACTATAACGTCATCCAAGTAGCACAGACACGAGGACCATTTGGAACCGTGAAGAAGGGAGTCCATCATTCGTTGAAAAGTGGCAGGAGCGTTACATAGACAGAACGGCATCGTTTTGAATTGATAAAGACCGTCGGGTGTTACAAAGGCAGTCTTCTCGCGGTCGAGATGGTCCACGGCAATCTGCCAGTAGCCGGAGCGAAGGTCTATAGAGGAGAAATAGGATGCACCTTGGAGGCAGTCAAGGGCGTCATCTATCCGAGGTAGGGGATACACGCCCTTTTTGGTAACCTTGTTAAGGCGCCGATAATCCACGCCAAAGCGCCATGAGCCATCCTCCTTTTTTAGCAGTACAACAGGTGCCGCCCATGGACTTCATGACGGTTCAATAATGTTCTTGGCAAGCATTTTGCGAACTTCGGCGTGAATAGCTTCACGCTCAGCCGGTGATACTCGATACGGGTGGCGATCAATAGGAGGGGCATGACCGGTATTAGCGCGGTGTTTAACAGCTGTAGTTTGGGCCAAGGGACGATAGTTCAAGTAAAACACATCTTGGTAGGAAAACAGAACGCGGTAGAGCTCGCGAGCGTGCTAGGACGACATCCCGCGTGGCAGCACTTGTGTCGTCAAGCCAAAATAGACGACTGGACGGCAGGCGCAATTTATCGTAATAGATAAAACTGTATTAGGTACAGTGATGCCGTGTGTAAGGAGGACGTCTTGCATAGAAGCCGTGACGTAGTGATCGTCAGGGACTGGTGGGGATGACACGAAGTCAACGTAAGTCAGTGCCGAAGGTGGCAAGCGAACGAAGTCGACGGAACTGAAGCGACTAGGGTCAGCTGGATCCAGAACAGGCCGGTCAAGTCGGAGAGTACTGGCGGAACAATCGATGAGAGCAGAATGTGCGGAGAGAAAGTCTAAGCCAAGGATGATGTCGTGGGGACAGTGGGCGATGACTGTGAATAGCACGATAGTGGAGCGATCGGCGAAGGAGACGCGGGCGGCACACATACCAATTACGGGGGCTGTTCCGCCATCGGCGACACGGACAACAGGCGTCGGGGCGGGCGTGATTATTTTCCTCAGCCGGTTACGAAGGTCAGCGCTCATTACCGGGAAATGCGCCCCAGTGTTTATAAGAGCAGATACAGAAACACCGTAGACTTGCACGTCAAGAAGGTTGAGATGAGTGGGCAACGTCAGTAGAGGATTTGGCGGCGTAGGGAGCAATGCAACGTCACATGAAGGCGCTGCATCGTCTAGTTTTCCGGCTGGGAGCGGCGTCCGAAGGGAGTCGGCGAATAGGAGCGACGGGGCTAGGGGAAGCGAGATTGTCGTCGTAAGGGCGAAGGCGAACGAGAATAGGGTCGGTTCGGCGCAGGAGAATCTGTGGCGGCATTATCGGAGCGGGCAGCATTGGGACGAGAAGGCCCACCTGGGGGGCTAGAGTAGGCGGAATAAGTTGACTGGTTCGGGGAACTCCAGCGGCTGCGACATTGCCGAGAAATGCGCCCGATTCGATGGCAGTTGAAACAAATGGGCATGTCTTCGGCTGTGCCACATTCAGACGGGTGTCGGAAACGTGATGGGTAAGAAGATGCGGGACGGGGCGGAATCGAAGAAGCCGGGTGGGTATCAGGGCGATGAGCCGGCAGATAGTGTGAAGACCCACGGTTGCGAACGCCTAGCGGACAACTGCCTGGATCAGGGAAACCTTGACTGCAAGTGCATGGGAGGGGCTGGAGTCGAAGGCAGCCCCTTCGACTCCAGCGACGATTTTGGTAACATCGTCAGTGTTGTTGGGACGAGGAGCGTCGGCACAGGAAGATGTCCCTGTGATGTTGGGCAGACGGGCAAACTGCTGGTCGATACGTCGGCTTTTTGCGAGTTCCAGGCGGCGGCACTCTTTTATAACTGCATCCACCGTCGCCACGTTGTTAAATACGAGCAAGTTGAAGGCGTCATCGGCAACGCCTTTGCGGATATGGGAGACCTTGTAGGATTCAGTCATGTGTGCGCCAACTTTGTGGCACAGAGCCAAGGCGTCCTGAATGTACGTGACGTAAGGCTCTGTTGACGTCTGTGCACGGCCAGAAAGCGCCTTCTGCGCGGCAAGTTGGTGACCGTAGGGGTTGCCGAACAAGTCTCGGAGCTTTTGCTCAAGCGAATCCCAACTGGTGAGCTCATCTTCGGGCGTCCAAACCCAAACTCGAGGTGTGCCACCGAGGTAAAAGACTACGTTGGCGAGCATGATAGTAGGGTCCCACCGATTATTCCGGCTGACATGTTCGTTCAGGCTGATCCAGTCCTCGACGTCTTCCCCATCTTTGCCCTAGAATGCACTAGGATCACGGGTAGCGGGGAGAGTGATGTAGGTCGTCGAAGTGGCAGCAGATGTCGGAGCCGGCGGAGTCGAGTTGTCGTCGCCGGGAGCCATGAAGGAAGGCTCGATGTACCGTTCACTGCGAAGCTCCGTGACGAGGTACAGGGAACGTCCACCTCCACCAGATATGATGCGTAGGAAGACGCCAACGAAAAGCTATATACAAGTATATTTACAAGGCAATACGCCACCCTTGGCCAAGAGGCAACAGCCCACCCTAGCCTCTAATCTTCGTAGTCGTCTTCATCCTACTCGCCTCTTTGTCATGGCAAATACTGTTCCGTAGCAATATCATACCGACAGCATAATAGCGGTAGACGTTTGTATACTATAAATACTTTTTTGTCACTAAATATTAAGACACAATTCGTTTTTATTTCAACTTTTGAATGACAGCTAGAATCGCTTACATAACAAATATAAAATTTTAGGCTGCCTCAAATAACCTCAGAATATAGCAGTTATATCATGACAAATTTTTTCATTGCACTCTTTCTGAGAAAAAAAAAGCCTGCCAAATGCGCTATATATGAAATAGATACGTGCTCGCGCACGGCTACTGAAATGCTCCCAACCGAACTTTGACGGATTCGAAGCTGTGTTCCTTCATTAGCAGTGGTAGCCCTGTGCAAGGCTTGATGCTGTTTGATGGTCGCGGCATCAAAACCCGCCGCTGACGCATTGATAAGCGTGGCGCAATTGTTGCCGGGGGAGGGGGCGCGAACACTGGAGAGGGTTCCGATTTAAATGCAGGGAAGCAGTGACAGCGCACTGAAGACTATGCTTTTGCACGCCCCTCTAGTTTTGCATATGGGAGCGCCTGGAATGTGCTTTTTCTGCCGTTTCAGGTATAAAAACTCTAACGTAACGATGGAGCATGTCCATCAAATGCCTTTTCGCGGAGCTAAAGGAGAAGCACACGGAATTGCTGACTCTATAAGTTATTTTGTTCGGCCACTTGATCCGTAGATTTAACAGAACGTCTCAACGGCACAACGCCGTTTACGTGCTCTTTACGAAAGCAGTCCTGTCCTCCTCGAGGGATCAGAAGGCGAAAACTATTCTTGGTCTGGGAGCGACGCGCATGAACAACTGGAAGGCAGCCAAAATATAGCAGATGTGCCATTCTGGAGGCCGTCTTAAACGTTAAAGATACTACAAAACTACGAACTCTTCTGTGGGAGGGGTAGTTTCACAAGAAAGCGCTTTGGCGTCATACAGACGAGGCGCACTACGCTGGCGTCATTTCAATGTCATCGTTGCTGCACAGCCGGTCTTATTCTGCACTACGCTTTTCTTCTCCCCCTTTCTCCGTGTCCTCCTCCTCCACTTTTCTCCTCGCGCGCTCTTTGCTATCGCGATCCCTCATACCCTATTGCGCTCTGCGTTCGCTTTTTCGTCCTGCGCTGTTAACGTTCACTGGGTTACGCCGAGGGAGGCCGATGCAAAAACGGGTGCCTAAGAGCGGCGATCTAAAAATTGGCAGTGGCTTAGTTCGGCTATGCCAGGGTATGCGTAGTGAAAGGTAAGTCATAGCATGGTTCGCCTTGGTTAATCTTGATTGCAAGTCCAGGTTAGTCTGGTTGTCTGGCTTTGTTACGGCGTTTAGCCAGACGATCGGCGCGCTGTTCGTCTGTTCGCTGGGTGATTAGGTTTCTCTTTATCTCGTTCCAATGTCGATTTCAGGCCTCCTCCTGCTTATCAGAATTGTCGCCGTCAATACCACCGCCTCAACTGTGGTGGCGGTGCGCGCGAGCCCTCCTTTTGAATCATCCGACATGTTATCAGGCATGCGACGCAGCTGGCGAAGCGAGCGTAGGCGAGCGCAACGACGTGGAACGCTGTGTGACGAGGAACACGGTGTACGATCGCGTTGTGACGTAATGTGCCTCCTTGGAGCACGGCCACGGCGACATCGCAAGTTCGCGGCCAGCAAAGCTTTCGCTTTAAAAAGGAGCAGTATCCGTCAAAGCTGAAGCATCGATTGCGACATCAAATTACTGGACAGTCATACGAAGTACGGATAGCAGCATTATCGGCCGTATAAACTTGTAAACATAGGCATACTACGGCGCTCCTCTTCCCCCCTTCGACCGACTACTTCGACCTCCGATCAGCGCCCGGAAAACTAATTAGCGCCCCTTCAGGAGGGAAACCTTCATCTTTCGAAAAACATCAAACTTCTCCAGAGCGCCCGCAAAATGTAGTTTTGCTATGTGCTGAAGGTGTACGGATTAAAGCCTTGGTTGACACGGGTGCATCGCTTTCTGTTATCAGTACTGATTTGTGTTCTCGCTTGCGAAAGGTGAAGACACCATATAATGACGCTCCCCTTCGTTGTGCTAATGCAGTTCTTATTCAGCCCTCCGATGTATGCACTGCGCTTGTTTTCATTGATGGCATCCTTCATCACATTTAGTTTGTCGTGCTGTCTTCGTGTACCCACGCGTTCATTTTGGGATGGGAATTCCTGTCGTCAGCGTCAGCTTTATTATCTTGCCCTCAGCGAATTATTCATCTGATGGACACTGAATCTTCATCCGATGTCGACGCTTACAGCCTCTGTTTCGTCACACCTGCCGACTGTTGCATTCCCCCGGGCAATGCGGATATTCTAACACCGACTTCCGACACCATTGTTAAGGGTGATGTGTGTACCGAGCGGTCGTTGCATATCTGGTGGACTTATCGTTGCTCCGAGCCTGGTGCAGTTTCACGACGGTAGAGCGTTGATAGCTGTCCTTAGCCCTGCTTCTTCGGCAGTTGTGCTCTCCCAGGCCACCACTGTTAATTGCTTCACTTACAGCGAGCATCTTTAATACTTCTTTACACAGACTAACCACCTTTGTCTACTTCAATTGAGGATCATGCAGCAACCGCTGCTTTAACGGCCGTGATAAAACCCTATCTGACTGTAGCGCAGAAAGACCTTATTGTACTACTGCATGAACACAGTGCATTATTTGAGATTCCCTCCAAGATTCTGGGGCGCACTTTCGTCGCAGTGCAGCGCCTCGAAACCGAAGGCAGTTTAATTTTACACCGCCAACCATACCGCGTGTGCTCCGCTGAACGGAAAATCATTGCGGACAACGATGTTGACATGCTCATAGGAGACGTCATGCGGCCGTTGTGCAGTTCTTGGTCGTCTCCTGTTGCGTTGTTCGGGAAGAAAGGCGGCTCTGTACAATTCAGCGTTGATTCTAGAGCACTTAATAAGATCACGCGCAAAGACTTACTTCCATTGCCCATAATCGACGATGCCATTCGCTCCCTCAAGGGCGCTGAATATTTATTAAGTCTAGACCTCCGATTCGGGTATAGGCAAATACTTGTGCACGAGGCGGACAAGGACAGGACGGCCTTTGCAACACCCGATGAACTTTAGGAGTTCAAGGTAACGCCCTACGGGTTATGTAATGCTCCTGTGTGACGGCTTGTCACCCGTTCGCCATCGGCGTGTAGTCGTCGACGGGGTATACAAGCCGGTTGGCCATTTCGTACTCAAGTGAACACAGCGAACGAGTCAGTGTCGGGAGAAAGAGAGAAAAAATATATATTTATAGTATAACGACAAGGAACAATTTAAACGAAGCACAAGAACACTATCGCACAGGCACTTGAAATAGACCAATGGTGAAGACAACCCAAATACAACGAACCGTTAAAGGTAAATAGAGAAATTAACCCTTCAAAAAACCCGCTTAATGGTGGTAAACAAAATAGAGTTGAAATAACAACAAATGATAGCATAGGCATGGCCGGCAGCAGCAGCTAGACCATAAAGCGTGGAGTCGAAGCAAGAGCTTTCCCAAAGAACCCTGGCTTGCCAATCATGTTGCGGTGGATGCGATTGCTGGGCTCGGTTTCATGGCAGTCTAGATCTGACGTCTTCCCTCGAGCAGGTTGAGCTAACTTGAGGGGAACCACTGTGAGCTTCGTTGCAGACGTTGGTTTGTCGTCTCTTACGTCAACTAGTAAGTCGCAGTTTGGACGCGTCTAGGCGGGCCAGGCGACAGTGGACAGCACTAGCTCCTTCACGCTTCTCAGCAGATTGTAGGCTTAATTTCCAGACGGCTTAGCGTGGTCTAAAACCTGTGTTTAAATAACTTTTCCAGTCCCTAGTTCCGTGTGTTGGGGAACGACAGCTATTGATGACGATCCAATCAAGTTCACCCAATTGTATGCCGACTCCTGCCAAGGTCCTGACCGCGCCCCTTTTAATAAGGGGCCGCGGAACGGATGATTCCCCCCTGCTGTTAGAGGACGTGCACTTGTATTCTACCACGCATGCTCACCCTTGAGCCCGTGGCACGCCTCTATTGCTCGTTCACAAAAACAGGAGAACGGACGGCAGCCGACCATACGGTGCTGTCGGCACAAATACACTGTCAGCAATTTGTGGACACAGGATTGCACAGAGGCACCACATATTTCGGAGTATTCGCACGCCCGTCTTCTTAGCCATCTGCTCAATTTAAGGGGGGGGGCACAGAATATACAGGGGTTCTTACAAAAGCCGTTGGGGCGTCACCGTCACGCCGACGACAAAAAGGCAATGATCTCTAAACCTGCCTTCAAATTCTTTCGGCTGCTTGCCCAAGTGGCCGCCATTAACCGTCTTGCTCGCCTGTTCCAATTCCTACGACCTTTTGGGCCCGTTGATCGGTGCTTCGCTGATTCGAATAATGCCACACCGTGACATCATGCAGCATTTCAAAGAATGATAGAAAGAGTTGTACGCTGCCTTGAGTGGAAGACCCGTTTGTGTTATTTAGATGACATCGTTACATTTTCTGCCCATTTTGGTCAACACCTTGAGCCTTTGGACAAAGTGTTGACCTGCATCTTCAACGCTGGACTCCAACTCAAACCCAAAAATTCCATTTTGCCTGAAAGAACATCAAAGTTTTGGGCTATGTTCAGCAAATATTGCGTTAGGCCAGATCCTGACAAGGTTGCTGCAGTGATGCGGTTCCTTCACCCCGACAATAAAAAACAATCAAGATGTTTCACGGGCCTCGCATCCTAATTCTGCCGCTTCATCAGTCATTTTGCTGCCATAGCATCGCTACTGCACTAGTTGCTGACGTCGACCACTGTTTTCACTTGAACAGACGACTGCACACTTTCTTTCCGAACCCTCAAGCAAACTCTTACATCCCATCCCGTCCTCTGTGGCTTCGATGAGAACGCGCGAACTTGTTTGCACACCGACGCTAGCGGCCATGGGATTCTTTCTGTCCTTTCACAGCGTGATACCACTACACGAGAGAGAGTTGGTGCTTATGCCAATCGCGTATTAGCGGCTGATGAACAGAACTACTCGATAAGAGAGCAAGAATGCCTCGCAGTAGTTAAGGCCATACAAAAATTTTGCCCATAGCTTTATGTACGCCACTTCACAGTCCTAACCGACCATCACGCCTTATACTGGTTGTCATCATGTGAAAACGTCGGGTCGCCTTTGTCGATGGGTGCTACGATTGCAACAGTATTATATTGACGCTGTGTACAAGCCTGGAAAAAACTTCACGATGCCGACGCTCTGTGTCGCTGCCGTCTGCCACTATAGTCTTCGAGATCATCTCTCCATTGCTTACCGCTCCATGATGAGACTATGGCTGCAGTCACGCTATCACCACTAGTGGTTAATAACGCGCTATCTTCGAGTCGTGGCACTCCATTCGTCTCAAGTCAACGTTCTGATCCATACTACAACCGCATTATACACCGCCTGTGTGGACCTTCTCCTGTACCTAATTCGAGATTACGCCGACAAGTTTGATTATTTAAACTCGAAAGCGATTTGCTGCACCGCTACATTTGCGACACCGACGGTTACCGCTGGATACCTGTTCTACCTTCGCTGCGCACACAAGTCCTTGAAGCCTTTCATGACGACCCATCTGCTGGCCACATGGGCCTTTCAAATATATACAATCACGCTAGGAGCATTTTCTTTTGGCCAGGCATGTGGCCAATTGTGGCCTTCGTGGCCTTTGTGGCCAATTACGTCGCCTCTTGCGTCCTGTGTCAAAGACGGAAACAAATGACTTCGCCTCCTGCAATCCTTTTAGAGCGCATCCCATGTCCTGAGACACCTTTTTCCATCGTTGGGATAGACCTGGTCGGGCCTCTGCCTATAATGCCTGCAGATCATCGATGGATCGTTATAGCTTTCAACCACATCACACGGTACGTGGAGACCATTCCTCTATGCTCTAGTTCGGCTCTAGTTTGACGTTGGCTCACAACACTGATATGCAAAGAACAATAGGGTGCTCACCCTTCTAACTCGTTTACGGCAGTTCGCTGACGCCAACGTGCTCACCTAAACAGAGAAGTCAGCTAGATCGCAAGCAACGTTACGACATCTCTCGTCGAGACATCTCCTTTCGTCTTTGAGAGGAAGTGCTCCTTTGGACGCCTATTCCTACACTCAGGTTGTGTGAGAAGTTCGAATCGCGCTTCACTGGACCCCACATTACTGCTGAACAAACATCCCCAGAGCACTGGGGAGTTGCTTCCACTGAGGCTGCTCCAGGCCGTCGTTACCGTCGTTTGGAGATCGTTTGCGTTTCTTGCCTCAAATTATTCGATCGCCGTTTCCTTCCCGTCTAAGTCGCCGCCTGACTGGCCGCCTGGGTGCGCAGGGAAATTAGTCTGAGCATTAATCATATGCTTCATCTTCTAATCTGTGAACACTCATCATCGTTCTGGGCCTGTGTCATGGGGCTCTCGAACAACGGAATAAAGGCTGATGGCCTAACCGTTGTCTCGCAATACTAACTAAATCAACAAGCATGGTGTCACGCGCGCACAAGCAAACATGAACAGATCTCTCTAGATCACTGCACAAACTCGCTGTTAGAACACTGGAGTGAGCAACGAGCGAATTGGCCTTTCTGCTGCCTCTCGCGTTCACGGGATCTTAGCCGCGAAAACACAGCGCATGGCAAACTCTTTCCTCGTCGTAGATTGCTTTCAAGATACAGCGGCTTGGGCGGGTGCGGGCGGCAGCCCGGGCCTCCCTGGCCGCCCGGAGTGAAACGCGACCCCTTTCCTATTCTCCCCCCGGAGCCTTGCTTGCGACGAGGGACTGCGCGCTTCCTACCCGCTTTGCTCTCTTGCGCGCGCAAGATTGAGCCGTGATTGCTGGCTCACCCTCGGATGTTTTTACTTGCGCATAGAACACATGACGCACGTTGGACGATTTTATTGCCCTTGGACTTTGTACGGAACCTCATGGCGACGTGATGGTAGAAATGCGGCTGGAGTGTTCATATAATTGCTATTGCAATAAAAAGAAAAGGAAAGGGACAGAAGAGCAATACATGATGCGATATTGAATTATGACACCTACAGTATTCGATGTTGTTTTCTTTAACAGTTACATTATGTAAGCGGGACACCCTATAACGATTCGCGTCTATTGTGAGGTAAACGGTGTGGCTGCGGAAATTAAATGGACGACTGTCCACGCTATCCAGTCATCGAAATCGAGCTTGACGCATCGTCGATTTAGTTCAGCTAATGTTAGACCTTGTTCAGCAGACTGGTTCGTGCCTCCACTGCCGACGGGCCTAAATTAACATATAAGCAATTACGACAAAGCAAAGTGCTTTTAGTTCAGTTGAGGCAATAGAGATTTGAATTGTTTTGTGGTGCACTTACAAAAAGTGTGGAATGAAGACAGGGCGCAGAGCCGACATCTGTACTTCACTATTGTCGATCGAAGGCAGTCGTTTGCACTTCCCGGCGCTTCTGTGAAGGAAATGCCACTACATATAGTGTCCTACATATATATAGTGACTACATATATAGGTGCCCTATTGTTCATGACCCGTAGGGGAGGTTGCTAAATTTTTGCACAGGCTTATTTGTTAGCATCTTAGCACACCAGCAGCAAGTGAAAGACCCCACATTACTACAGCGCGCATCGCTGAGTTACCTGACTAGACAGCATGTCGTAAGAAGCCAACAGCAAGAAGCGCTGTCTCTGTATATCTGTCTTTTTCCACGTCCTCGTTCAGTCGCGCTTATACACTCTATCATGGATTCTAACCAACTAACCCGCTAACGTGTTTTAACCGCACCAAGGACAACATAGGGGAAATCACTTGTGCTTAATAGATGAAATAAAGAAACGATACATTAATGAAAATGGAAGTGGATGACAAAGCAGCTTGTCGCATGTAGGAGACGATCCCCACCTGCCGCAAGTTGTTGTAATTCACTGCTCGGACAAATCGGTATTCAAACGCGTTAAGTCGCACTCGCTTGAACACTTCCTAGCGGCGAGTATGGTTAATGTCTTTTTGAGCATCGGTAAAACAAAACTAAAGAAAATCGAGCTGCACGTAGAGAAATCAGCGGCAAATTTCCACGATTGCGACGTCGGCGCAGGGCCCATTAGGTCGTTGCAGTGTGAAACAAAGTCGTCCGGGTTGTCTGCCGACGACTTCGCTCGTGCCCACAAGGCAGTAGGCACAACTTACGGTGGTTTACCCAGAAATAAGGTTCCCAAAGAGCTGCAGCCACACGGGAAGGTGCGAGGCGATATATAGAAACACTGCTGCGCGCGTCTGTTCCCTTATTCTTGATTCCCTACGCTCGCGCTTCGCTGCGGCGCCATTCTTGGCTCAGCAGCCATCCGATATGCAGGTTCCAATTGTTGATCCGGGAAAGTGCGAGACTCGTTCCGTAATTCGCTTTTTGCACTGCCAAAGGGACTCCATCAGTGGATATTCATCGTCATTTGACAAAGGTGTATGGCGACAAGTGTATGTCTGTTCAACACGTCTGAAAGTGGTGCAGGGAGTTTAGTGCTGGTCGGAAGGAAGTCCACAATGAAGAACGGAGTGGAAGACCGCCAGTTTCGGAGGCGGTTATTGAGATGTCCAACGCGAAGTGCTTGAAAACAGGAGGATGTCCGTCCGTGAACTTGTTGCAACTATTTCTTGGAGTTCTTACGGTACAGCGGAAAGCGCTTTGACTGAAAAATTGGGGTATCACAAGCGTTGTCCTCGATGGGTACCGCGGCTATAGACATCAGACCCCATGGACAAACGCCTTGACAGCGCAGGCAAATGTCGACTTCTAATGTACTTAAATTTTTAACTATTGTGCCCTAACTGTCAATTATAATTTCTTAGTTGCAGATCATGAACAGATGTCCTATGCACAATAAAACTTGTCCCTTCCATGCCTGCCAAGGCAGCAGGGAACAAGGCACCTCGCCGGATGCCACTCCCAAGAAGGAAGCCTCGTCAATGTGCCCGAGAAACCCGCAAACAACCACGAAGAATGTTCAAGGCGTCGAAAGGTCGGTTGCACCAGCAGCTAAGACCAAGCGTGTGGTGTCCTTTTACGGAGTGTTGCCGACGTCGTCTGAACTCTTGGTCATCTCAGCTGGGCTGGATTCGCAAGGTACAACTCCTTCTGATGGCACTTTGCAGCCCATTGCAGAACTTCGCCCACCGTTGCAGACATCCGTATCGGAGATCGTCAAAGCGATACCAGCGAATAACGAGGTTCAAACCGTAAACGACGATGCGAAAAGCACGGTAAGATGCATGTGCAAGTTGATGTGTTTACTGCTACAAATCAGCACACACCTTTGAACACCTGGTTGGAGGGCTAGGAAGACTTTTGTCCTCCGCGCGTCATAAATGGACACCTAAATCTATGTAGCATAGCTTTTGACAACTCTCGCATCAAAATATATCAAAGCCATAGAGTGATTATAACATAACAGAAGCACTGAATCAGATGATTGAGGGTACATGTCATAATTTCTTTTTTTTCAGCTATGACGTAACGCATGTTATTACTATGATAAAACTCACAAGACTATACCTGTTGCCTTAGAGGATGTCAGGTTATTACGATGCATTTTGAAAACAGCCTCTTGTCAGTTGTATGTATGCGTGTCTATCATACGAAGCACATCGACGATAGGTTTGCGCCATTGGTCTTTACTAAAACGCAAGATATGTAATGTGGGGTAATAGGTCAGGGAACCTTTACCGGTATGGGGCTTTAATTCGCACGTACAAATTGTCAGTTGTAATGTCAGACCTGCGGTAGTATCAATCGTAAGATTTTCTTCTAATGCGCAATCGCATATATTGCAGAAATAGCCCGGGCTGCCGTAATGTAACACTTTCTTATCGGCTAACTACATGCTTGCGACGAACTCTTCTGAAGGCGTAGTGGTTGATGGAATGTGAATATGGACTTCAGAATAACTCGGCAATTTTGCTGTTCGACAGGGCGCTTTAACAAAAATGGCCAGGCTTAGCTTGGTTAAGCCAAGAATGCGTTGCATATTGCGCGGTCAGGTGGTGGCTGCGGCCGCGCGCGACCGCGCGAGTTGGGGCCCAGCTTTTCCTCCGGCTGTCGTGACGTCACGTCACGTGCTTGCGCTAAAGGTCAATGGTGGCTGCCCGGCCGCGCCCAAGGGCTGAACTGAGTGATTGCAATATGCAACGCATAAAGGAGTGATAGCACAGACGCAATTTTCCACTATGTCAAGTTAGCACCTCCAACAGCCGGAATTAGCCCGTAAGACGCCGATTCTTATGATTATCTCAACACAGGGCTAACAGACAAAACTATGCTTTGCAAAGTAACCTACTGCTCGCGTATCCACAAAACGGCGTCATCTCCTTTTTTAGCTACTGTTTATCTGCATAGGGATGGACTCTAATGAAAATCTATTCGATGGGAGCAAAATGCCTTATTGCTCGTGCCCCCATATGGACAGCAATAATTCGGAGTCATCCTCTACGACGTATTTCATCATCAGATGGTGATTTTGGGATGCAAATCTTCAGACGGCTTTTAGTGCAAGCCTAGATATCTATTTTTTGCATTGCCACTGCGACGCCGTTTATCTAGATCAATTACTGACAGGTGACCCTGGTCTTGGGAAGGAAATGTAAAGGAGAATAAAAATGAATTGGAGTGCCTACGGCAGACATTACTAAATCCTGACTGGTAGCTCACCTCTTTCGTTGAACCGAAAATTGTACAATCATTCCATTCTACCCGTGCTAACATATGGTGCAGAAACATGGAGTTTAACAAGGACGCACGATCGACATGAATGGCGCAAAGAGTGATGGAACGAATAATGTTAGGCGTAACCTAAACATAACAGGACATACAGCCACGCTAGTTCAACATGATTCATCTTTCAATTGACTTCTCCAGCGCAAGAAATAGAACGCGCGAGAGAGAAGCACACACGCACAGCGCTTCTAGGCCTGTGCTTGCTGCCGCTGTGTGCTTCTCTGTCGTCCATGTTGTTTTTGCGCTGGATAAATTGATTCAAATATGTAACGTTAATACAGCAGAAAAGAGCGGTGTGGATCAGAGAGGAAGTGGGGATAGCCGATGTTCTAGTTGACATTAAGAGAAAAAGATGGATGGACAGGCGATGTCATGCGTAGGATAGACAGGTAACCGGTGGATCATCAGAGTTACAGAATGGGTGCCAAGGGAAGAGAAGCGCAGTGAAAGACGCCAGAAAACTAGAGGGGGTGCTGAAATTAGTAAATTCGCAGGAGCAAGTTGGAATCAGCTAGTGGAAAACATGGATTAATTAGAGATGTGAGCAGCATTCGCCCTGCTATGAGCATGGGAATACGCTGATGATAAGGGTTACTACAAAGCCCGCCCACCTGATTACCATGTCGGCGCTCGAACACTTTGTTTAGCGATGACGCCAACATGTGCCCGGTTGCCAGCTCAAGATTCTGAATTTTCAACCCTGTCGCTGATTACTTTAGAATGGTTGATACGGTGATATAACTTATCACATTCGAACATAAACGACATGCTGATTTACCCTATCTCACAACGTATCCTGCCCGTCCAACTAATGACCCAGCGGCGCACTGCAATAACATTTTCTTGGTACTGATGACCTCTTTGATAGGTTCGCTCTCATTTTTTGTTGCGATAATAATTATACGAACGCTTTAAGCTCATTCACAATGCTGGGTCTGAGGTGCTGTCAGGGCAAAGATGTCACATGAGCAGCTCGCACGATGAGTGTTAGAAGGTCTTCAGACACGCGGGGTTGCCTCTTCAGAGAGCGTGGATAACAGTTATTTATTTATTTTAGTTATTTATACATACTGCAGCCTCAATAAGGCTATTGCAGGACTGGGATGAACAACAGACATACAAGCGCTTATAAACAAGCTTGCGTTACTTGTTTCAGTGGTGTAGAGCGGGCATCGTCCAGTAATGAATTACTGACTTGAATTGTTGATGGGAAAAATTTGAATTTAAAGGAATCAGTGCGGGCAAAAAAGGTTGAGATATTTAGAGCGTGGTTATCCTTGCAGAGGAGGGTTGGAAAAAGTGAAATAGTTATCTAGAGACAAGACACGAGGGGAATTGATTAACATGTGAAGGAATTTTAGGCATTCATGTTTACGATGCTCTGCAAGGGGAGTTAGACCAAGTAGCGGAAAAGAGTTAGACGGCGAAAAGTCCTTGTCATATCTCCTAAACAAAAACGCAGTGCCTTTGTTTGCACTGATTTTATTTTTTTGACGCATAGTGTCTGTACGGATTTCTTACAACACAGACGTATTCGAGGATAGGGCGAATGAAGGTTTTACATGTTAGAAGTTTCGTTTCTTGAGGAGCAAGACGAAGCATACCTAGTAAGCAAGGTAGTCTTTGAAGAGGTTTGTTACAGGTGACACCAATGTGTTTCGACCATCCCAAATCGTGTTTTAATAGTATACTTAAATATTTCAATTCGGACACCCTATTTAAAGTAATATTATTAAAGGTATAGGCAAGGAAGGACGAACATGAGCGTCCTCTAAAAGACATGGAGACTGTTCTGGAAAAGTTGCCATTCATTCGCCATTCTTTGTACCATTTACAGAAGTCAGCGAAAGAATTGTTAAGGAAAACATGATCAGTTGTATATTGAATTGCTTGATATAAAATATAATCGTGTGCAAAAAAGGCGTATTTTAACTCAGGTGTGTAGGGGGAGATCATTAATATAAATCAGGAATAAAAGAGGACCCAGTACTGAGCCTTGGTGAAACCCTGATGATACAGGCATCAAGTGTGAGTTAGTTGAGTTGAAACGTACATATTGTGAGTGCTGGGAAAGGCGTTTCGATATCCAACCAACCAAGAATGAATTCTTTAGTATAGCGAACAGCTTAGCTTGTGCGTAAGTTCAGTCTGAGACATTGTCGAAGGTCTTTGCAAAGTTTGTAAACATAGCATCAATCTGGTCACCTATGTCTAAAGGGTTGCTAATGTCGTGAACGAATTCTGTCATTTGTATTATAATGCTGAGGCCGCGTTGAAAACCATGCAGTGAGAGCATAAAATTTTGTTAGTTTCAAGAAATGGCATAATATCTTGAAAGATGATGTGTTCGAGTAATCTACATGAGTGTGCTGTTAAGGAGAGAGGCATATAGTTAGATAACAATTGAACGTTACCTGACTTCAATAAGCGGATAATTGAAGCAAGCTTCCACAAGGGATGAAGGGAAGCGCTTAAGAGGGATTTTCTAAAGATAAATGTTAGATATCTGCTGCATCAGAGAGAGTATCGAACGAGAAAAAACAGTCGCGATACAGTGAGAACCCCACGACTTCTTGGTATCTCAGTTGAGAATTAAGGTAAGTACGCCCTCAGGAAACAGTCATACATCGCCGACTGGAGGATATGGCTCAGAATCAAATCAGGGATTACTGAGTCATCAGTCGTGAAGACAGAGAGTAATAGGTGTTAAAAGAAGAAGCTATTGTCTTCGTATGAGAAACTGCAACATTGTTAATTATGAACGTTTCCGATGATCACTCAGGTTGTAGCATAGCTTCCCACGATTTACGAGGATTAGTATTAATTTATTTCGGGAAAGCTACCTTGTAATAATATTATTTTGCAGCAACCATTTTAGAACGATGTTCCTTCGTAGCGATATGGAACAGCATGAGTTTTGCTGAGTCGCCAGGGAGTTTTATCGACTTAATCTAGCCGTACCACGTCATAAATGCAAAAGGTCCCTATTCATGCAAGGAATTTCAGTGTTTCTTTTCTTTGTGTTTAAAAAATGAAAAGTTTGATACACTTACTGCAAGATTTCTGAGGAAATTTGTCAAGGTATTAGCGTTCTAGGGCTACTTATTAGCTTAAACTCCTCAAAAGAATTCCCTAGGGCATCTGGTATTGCCAAATCATCAGCGCGGTTAAAGTCAGGAAATGTGTAGTAGATATAGCGGGGTTTAGGCACAATGTCTGGGGCTGAAATTAACACAGCATTGTGGTCAGATATTGCATCATTAACATTGCATTCATCTTCAGTACTAAAAAGAGATGTAGAAAGAAAAACGTGATCAAGGACTGAAGTATGCCGAGTGAAATCCTGAACGATCGGGTGCTGGCCACAGCACAATAAATTGTGGGCCAACTCCCGCCCGATATCTACTTCATGTCCACTCACTTTCACAGAAGACCAATCAACACCAGGAGCATTAAAACCGCTCATGCAGGTAACGCTGAATGAAGAAGTGCTATATCTATGCAAAATTTTACTTAGATTGTGTAAACACTCAATATTAGAACCAGGCGGACGGTAAGCTACCCTTATATTGAAGACATATCAATAATAGGCATATCAAAGACATATCAAAGACATATCAAAAACAATCAAAGATATATCTTCCAGTTGGACTGTACACCAGCAAGACTCACTATCAGGCGGGGCAGGGAGTACAGAATAGTGGAGGTGAGACTGAAGAAATACAGCAACAGCGTCTCCTCCCGAATTTTCTGTCTCCCCGAACCACTTTGAAGACAGGGAGGTTACATTAGAACAATACACACCATCATGGAACCAGGTCTCAGTAACACCGATAATATTATCGAGTAAGACGAAAACAAGGAAAGAAATTTCTAGAAAATTCTGACAATGCTTCTTGTATTAACGTTTAAAATGGAAAGTTTATTGCCAGTACTGGGAAGTGAAGGAGATTTCGCCCTAGTAAGTGTTTCGGTGGTTTGAGCTGAGACAGCCGATGATCAGACAGGTGTATTGGATGTGCTATCCCAATCGTATCGAACCCTGTCAGTAAGTACATGTTCACATCGAAGTTGGGCAGATGAGGCGCTATCTCTGCGAGAGCAGGACGCTTCGCAGAGCTTTTTGCGAATATTGTAAACCTGAGGTGCAAAGTCTTCTGAAATTCGAAAGCTAGTGTTTTTAAGTTTATAACTTCAGCACCAGCTGCTTATCCTGAAAATCACGGAGCTTTATAATAACTGGACGTGAGCGAAAGGAGTCTATGACACATTCGGATACGTGAACATGCGATCTTAAGAGTGTCCTGTAACCGCTTACCAATTTTGGAAGAAAGTTCCTCATAATTCCCGTTAAGGCCATTCCTGAGACCATGGATATTAATGTTGTTTCTAAGCGACCTGTTTTCTAAATTCTCGTTTCCGTAAGATAGATTTGAGATGGCGTTTTTTTTAATTGCGGGATTTGACTGTATAAGTTGTCATTACAAGCCTGGGCCAACTAGACGTTGAGGGCGACTCCAGAGAAGTTACATGAGCTTCAAAAGTATCAAACTTCGCATTGAGAGCTGGTTGAAACATTTTGAATACAGCAATATCCAGAGCCACTTTCCTTTGGCTGTTTAGAAGTTCGGAGAGCATTTTTGCAACCTCGGGTTGTTTATCAACATCTGTCAACGGGTTTCGCACGCAGGCTCGCGCTTAGAACAAGCGTTGTGACCAGGGTTGACTTCTACGTCGCCGCTCAGTAAGGGCCTGCGGGCAGCATTTAACCGAGCAGAATACAAAGTATTATCGACAAAACATGGTAGCAGTCATGTGGACGAGGGAACAGCAGCATACATCCGTCATCAGAACAGATGCACCGAGAGTTGGCAAGGTAACATACGGGCGTGATGAACAGACAGCGGATCAACATGGTGCCCACGCCTCTGTGGCCCCGTCAACTGAAGAAGGGATCTGCCGGGGACGCTTTTACAGCCGTAAACCATGTCATCGTGGAACTTCGTCTGTCGGGGATTGGGTGGTAGATTGTGACGTTAATCTTCTCCAGCGGACCATGCGGGATACGGAACGATGAAGCGAGGAGCAATCTGTTTCTGTTATCCTCAAGGAAGCTAGGGTCGACCATGCGTTGAAACCCCGGCACATCCATAACACGGCGAGGGAACGATGATAACATCAAGTGCAGCGGGACTTCCGGGATGTCCGTAGCAGCATTCTCAAACTTGGAGGCAGCAAGGTAGCCGCCGAACTGCGTGTTGAAACGATAGCGGATCAACACGGTGCCCAAGCCGCTGTTGCCTCAGCCACTCTAACAAGTATTAACAGTGATCGTGTGCGGGGAACCTCATTGATTGTACGTATGTGCTTCATTGCTTTAATCACTTCTTACCTTTCTACGTCACCTCCCCTGATCTTTCATTCAGGGTAGGGAAGCGGTTGTTTTCTTGTCGACGACTCCCTGCCTTTATTTTCTTTCGCTAACTTTCCTGGGTGCCCTTCCTTCCTGCCTCCAGCCACCTTTATTCTTTTTCACTTCAGGATTATCAGCCGTTCTTCTATTAGAATTAAGGTTCTGGGATTGAGGCTGGGTAACTATGTTCTAGCGTTAACGTTTAAAGCTAGAACATCCTCTAATGAGGCGAGTCTAGCAGTGCTAATTAGAGGGCTGTAAATGACAAATAATAAGGCTCAGTGAAGTTAGAAGTACAAAACAAGCATATACAGTGCTAAATAACGGGTACGTCCTGGGCTACCGGGGCTTAGCGAAGAGACGAGAACTAGGAGTCGGATTCCTGATTATAAAGGATATAGCTGGTAACATAGAGGAATTCTATAGCATTAACGAGAGGGTGGCAGGTCTTGTTGTGAAACTTAATCATCATCATCAGCATCAGCCTCGTTACGCCCACTGCAGGGCAAAGGCCTCTCCCATACTTCTCCAACAACCCCAGTAATGTACTATTTGTGGCCATGCCATGCCTGCAAACTTCTTAATCTCATCCGCCCACCTGACTTTCTGCCGCCCCTTGCTACGCTTCCCTTCCCTTGAAATCCAGTCCGTAACGCTTAATGACCGTCGGCTATCTTCCCTCCTCATTACATGTCCTGCCCATGCCCATTTCTTTTTCTTGATTTCAACTAAGATGTCATTACCTCGCGTTTATTTCGTCACCCAATCTGATCTTTTCTTATCCCTTAACGTTACACCTATCATTCTTCTTTCCATAGCTCGTTGCGTCGTCCTCCATTTGAGTAGACCCCTTTTCGTAGGCCTCCAGGTTTCTGCCCCGTAGGTGAGTACTGGTAAGACACAGCTATGATATACTTTTCTCTTGGGGGATAATGGCAACCTGCTGTTCATGATCTGAGAATGCCTGCCAAACGCACCCCAGCCCATTCTTACTCTTCTGATTATTTCCGACTCATGATGCGGATGCGCCGTCACTACCTGCCCTAAGTAGATGTATTCCCTTACCACTTCCAGTGCCTCACTACCTATTGTAAATTGCTGTTCTCTTCCGAGACTGTTAAGCATTACTTTAGTTTTCTGCAGATTAATTTTTAGACCCACTCTTCTGCTTTGCCTCTCCAGGTCAGCGAGCATGCATTGCAATTGGTCCCCTGAGTTACTAAGCAAGGCAATATCATCAGCGAATCGCAAGTTACTAAGGTATTCTCCATTAACTTTTATCCCCAATTCTTCCCAATCCAGGTCTCTGAATACCTCCTGTAAACACGCTGTGAATAGGATTGGAGATATCGTATCTCCCTGCCTTAATAAGATACTTAATAAGAGGTACAAATTGAAGGTCGTACAGGTGTACGCTCCTACATCCAGTCATGATGACCAGGAAGTCGAAAGCTTCTATGAAGAGGTGGAATCGGCGTTGGGTAAAGTCAAAACAAAATGCACTGAACTGATGGGCGACTTCAATGCCAAGGTAGGCAAGAAGCAGGATGCAGACAAGGCAGTGGGGGAATATGGCATAGGCACTAGGAATAGCAGGGGAAAGTTAATAATAGACTTTGCAGAACAGAACAATCTGCTCATAATGAATACCTTCTTTCGCAAGCGGAATAAGCAAAAATGGAAGTGGAGGAGCCCGAATGGCGAGAGTAGAAATGAAAATGTCTTTATACTCTGCGCTAATCCTGGCATCATACAAGATGTGGACGTGCTCGCCAAAGTGTACTGCTGGGAGCATAGAATGGTAAGAACTCGAATTAGCCTAGACTTGAGGAGGGAGCGGAAGAAACTGGTACATTAGAAGCCGATGAATGAGTTAGCGATAAAAGGGAAAATAGAGGAATTCCGGATCAAGTTACAGAACAGGTATTCGGCTATAGCTGAGGAAGAGGACCTTAGTGTTGAAGATATGAACGACAATCTTATCGGCATCATTAAGGAGTGTGCAATAGAAGTCGGTGGTAACTCTGTTACGCTAATGTATGAAATGTAGAAACGCTAATGTAGAAACGCTAATGTATGAAAGCCACTATCCCTGCAGCTAGAATAGAACTGGCAGAACTTTCGAAGTTAATCAACAAACGTAAGACAGCTGACATAAGGAAGCATAATATGAATAGAATTGAACATGCTCCCAGGAACGGAGGAAGCCTAGAAGCAGTGAAGAAGAAACTAGGAACAGGCAAAAATCCCATGCATGCGTTAAGAGACAAAGCCGGCAATATCATTACTAATATGGATGAGATAGTTGAAGTGACTAAGGAGTTCTACAGAGATTTGTACACTACCAGTGGGTGCCTACAGAGATTTGTACTCTACCAGCGGCACCCATAACGATAATGGAAGAGAGAATAGTCCGGAGGAATTTCAAATCCCGCAGTTGACGCCGGAAGAAGTAAAGAAAGCCTTGAGAACTACGCAAAGGGGGAAGGCAGCTGGGGACGATCAGGTAACAGCAGATTTGTTGAAGGATGGTGGGCAGATTGTTCTAGAAAAACTAGCCACTCTTTATACGCAAGGCCTCATGACTTCGAGCGTACCGGAATCTTGGAAGAACGGTAACATAATCCTAATCCATAAGAAAGGGAACGCCAAAGACTTGAAAAATTATAGACCAGTCAGCTTACTGTCCGTTGCCTACAAAGTATTTACTAAGGTACTCGAAAATAGAATCAGGAACCCCTTAGATTTCTGTGAACCAAAGGATCAGGCAGCATTCCGTAAAAGCTACTCAACAATAGACCATATTCACACTATCAACCAGGGGATAAAGATATGGGCGGAATATAATCAACCCTTATATATAGCTTTCATTGATTAAGAGAAAGCGTTTGATTCAGTCGCAAGCTCAGCAGTCATGGAGGCATTACGGAATCAGGGTGTAGAAGAGCCGTATGTAAACATAGTGAAAGATATCTATAGCTGCTCCACGTCCACCACAGTCCTCCATAAAAAAGCGAAGAAACCCCAATAAAGAAAGGCGTTGGGAAGGGAGATGCGATCTCTCCAATGCTATTCACAGCGTGTTTACAACAGGTATTCAGAGACCTGGATTGGGAAGAATAGGGGATAAGAGATAATGGAGAATACCTTAGTAACTTGCGATTCGCTGATTATATTGCCTTGCTTAGCAACTCGGGGGACCAACTGCAATGCATGCTCACTGACCTGGAGAGGCAAAGCAGAAGGGTGGGTATAAAAATTAATCTGCAGAAAGCTAAAGTAAGGGTTTACAGTCTCGGAAGAGAACAGCACTATACAATATGTAGCGAGGCACTGGAAGTGGTAAGGGAATACATCTACTTAGGGCAGGTAGTGACTGTGGATCCGGATCATGAGACTGAAATAGTCAGAAGAATAATGGCATGGGGTGCATTTGGCAGGCATTCTCAGATCATGAACAGCAGGTTGCCATTATTGGTCAAGAGAAAAGTTTATAACAGCTGTGTCTTACCAGTACTCACCTACGGGGTACTACCTACCTGGAGGCTTACGAAAAGGGTTGTACTTAAATTGAGGACGACACAACGAGCTATAGAAAGAAGAATGATGACTGTTACGTTGAAGGGGGGGGATAAGAAGAGAGCAGATTGGGTGACAGAGCAAACGCGAGTTAATGACATCTTAGTGGAAATCAAGAAAAAGAATTGGGCATTGGCAGGAGATGTAATGAGGGGGAAGATAACCGATGGTCATTAAGGGTTACGGATTGGATTCCAAGGGAAGGGAAGCGTAGCAGGGGACAGCAGAAAGTTAGGTGGGCGGATGAGATTACGAAGTTTGCAGGGACAACATGGCCAGAATTAGTACCTGACCGGGGTAGTTGGAGAAGTATGGGAGAGGCCTTTGCCCTGCGGTGGGCGTAACCAGGCTGATGAAGATGATGATGATGAACTATGTTCTCACTTGTTGCTGGATGCATAAATGGATACCAAATACCTTTGGAAGTTGCAAAGCTACCTATGGGCTGCACCCAGTAGTTTGAATTTCGCTGAACACAATATGGGTCGCCCTATCAGGCGGGCACCTGCTCTTGTCTGTCTTGCCCGACGCATATATCTGCGTCACAGCATAAAGTAGGATAATAAAGTTCGCGATTTCCATCAGTTTAATGTGTGGCAGCCAATCAGCAAAACTGAAGAAAAAGAAACATCTATTCGGACACCTGACTACACAATACGGGCTACATTCTTACACTATAGGCAAACATTTTTAGTCGACTATGACAGATAGTGCAACGTCAGTCCTAGAGTTGCATGATTGGAAACGGCAGATATTAGTCGAACGAGAAACCTAAGTCCATATTTGACTGATTGCCAAAACTATTGCTGAATAAATTTATTACTTTACGGAAGATTTATCCACTTGCAGCAGCTTGTAGGCATCGCACGGTTTTTAGGATATGAGACGTGAAACGTGACGAAGAATTCACAATTGTTCCACTTACTTCTTCAAGAACCGGCCCTTTTATGTGCCGAAACACACTATTTACTGGAACGCCCTGTGTTTCTTCGCATAATTTGCAATCAATATTCTCAAATCTGGTGTAATGCTAGAAACTTGCTCTGGGCGAATACGCCTTGCAAACTCATCGACTGCAATTCCTGAATTCCAATATGTAGCGTAATAATCAGTGAATTTTCATTGAAGTTGTCCAATATGCATTTCCGTTTCTCGTGAAAATAATTTCCCGTCCTTTTAAGCCCATCCCGCTCAATGACTATAATTATACTATCCACTGCCGCCAACTTTTACAACTTCTGTATACTGTGTAAAAAAAAACACGGCCCAACACATCTCACAAAGAGTGTTTATGGTAGGCGAAGATCAATGGATTTACGCAGCGACAGGGGACATTCCTGACGTCACGTTTATTTAACACGTGTAGTGATAAGTGAAACATTCGTTCCTTCGGCTATAGGCCACATACTCCGATATCGCCTCACTTCGCCGTGGCATTCGCTTGCCAAGGTGTCCCATGAAGGTGGAAGCGGGAAGGTGACAGTATGACGCTGAGGCAGGAACGATGAAATGACGAAAAAGGAATGATATCGATGGAACGACAAATTTGTATGACGACGATGACTTGACGATAATTGCATGTCGTTATTTAAATTATGACTATAGTATAGCAAAGACAACGCAAACCAATGACTCGAAAACAGACGATGAAATGTCGACGACGAAACGAACAACGACGACTGCATGACGACGATGGCGTGACGATGACGGCATGGCGACAATTAGATGAAGAATTGGGAATGATCAGGATGGCATAACGACGACGGCGTGATAACGAAAGGATGATAGCATTGGTGTGATGACGCCGCAACGCCGACGTTACCATGACAGGGGCGGCATAATTGAGTGAAGACAGCACGATTAGGATACATTGGCGAACAAGGAATGACATATAACGAATCGATGGAAGTGGTATGACGACGACGGCATGACGGCAATGGGATGATGACACCGAAGTGATTACAATGGTTAAACGACAACGTAATGGCGATGGCATGACGAGAGTCAGATGCTGAAGCAACAGTGACAACAATAAAACGACCGCTAGGGCATCCCGACGGCGGTATAAGAACGAATGCCAGAAGACGACTGCAGGACGACGATGCAGTGACGACGATGACATGACGACAGCATGATGACAATGAAATGACGATAGTATGATGAGAATGACATAATGATGACCGTATGACGAAGCTTTCATTACAGCGACGGTGTGTTGACGATGTCTTGACGAGAGACGGATGACGACGCTGGAGTGACGATGATGGCACGACCACAATGGCATTACCACGATTGCCTGACAATGGAGCCATGATAGCGACTGTTTGATGATGGTGGCCTGACAAGCCCGGCGTAATAACGCTTGAATAACAACATAATTATTACAACACAATGACGAAGAAAGGTTGACGTCGATAGAACGAGGAAGGCGGTAGAGCGACGACTGCATGAGGACGAAGGGATGGCGTTACTGAAATAATCACAATGATAAAAAGACAACGTGATGATGCATGTATTATGACGGCTGTGCGACGACGATGGCATGACGACGACCCCATGACGAGAATTGGATGACAAAACTGGACTAGGAAGACGGAAGGACCACGACCGCATTACGGCCTCGAACACAAACCTATTGGTCCAGGGTATTAGATGCCGAATTATTAGCCCCACCTATTAGGAGGAGTAAATACGGCAGAATGACGAGAGTCAGATCACGGTGCTGGAGAGATGCCGATTGAACGACCACGACGGAATCCCTGCTGTGTTGTGCCAACGAATGCATGAGTGCTCATGACGACGACGGCGTGACGACGAGAGCATGACCAGTGTCAGACGAAAAAGCTGGAATGACGGCGATGCAATAAATGTCTAGTGGCCAAAGCTATCCTACAATTTTGGCCATTGGGTCGGGACAGAAAGCGTGGCGACGACGGTGTGACGAGAGTAAGATACTGTGAAGACGGAATCGTGACGACGGCACGACCAAGGCGCATCAGAACAAGGAGCACATACCTAGTGGCCCGAACGGGTAGCCAACAAAGTGCGCTGGGTCGACGTTATAGGATGGATAGATGGATGGATGGATGGATGGATGGATGAAATACTCGCAAAAGTGCCGTGAGACTGGCCGCTCGTAGCATTTCGCCTGTATTCGCGGGCTTCTGTCACGCTCGGAAAAACATTTTCATCTTGCACGTATTCAGCAACAGAAAACTGTATCTGTAATTTCTCATGTCACTCTACATTTTTATCATTGACAGCTCTGAGCTAAATATATCAAAATTTGATTAAGAAAGCTATCTTGCGGAATGCAAAAATAATGATTATCCCCAAGTGACGGCAAACCACATCAACTTAGCACGCTTGAGCTACGTGGCATTTTAATATTTTTAAATTCTGGTGTATAATATTAGGACACCGCGTGTAGTCCTGTACCAGGCTACCTATTTGTCTACTTTCTTGCAGCATTCTTATTATTTGGCCTAGTCATGACAGCTTCAGAACTATTTTGGCGCTCCTTATGAAATAATGACCCGGTATAAGATTAAGCGTCAAAACAATTGCCACGAATCAAATGGCACCGGTTGCAAGCTCAGCAAAATTTTCATGAAGACGTGATGTTGTCATGGAGTGCGAAATGATTACTCTAGCAGATACGGCATTTTCCGTGAAAGTTGTTGAGTACACCTTTTATAAAACGTGTCTTCTAAGAGTATTTCCGGGCAAACAATCTTTGAGTCCACCTTGGGTTAACGGCAACGTTTCCTGTGCCAAGCCCTCGCACCCAATTCCTAGTTTCATGGTTCGACAACAAAGAAGGATGCCCACCATCTACCGCCCAATACCGCAGGGAACACTTCCTTTTATTGCGATGGGATCGAAAGCATGTGCGTTGGCCATGCCAACCAACTTTCATTCGTCGCCAATCAGTCGACCACCACACCAGCGAAATTTCTCCAACATTTTCGTCTCAAGAGAGCTTTCCCTTAAGACTTAAATTAGATAAGTACTCGATCGCTGTAGCGACCTTGTTTAGAGTTGACGAGACCACGTAAGGAAAGGCGGATGCTTCGAAATGCTAAATAAATGTGCTGGCACCGTTCTGAGCAAAACTTTAGTTCAATCTTTTATATGAAGGCAAAATCTTTCCACCAGTTTTTGAAGACAGTATCGCCTAAATGCTGAGCAAATTTATTTGTGTTGCAAATTATTAGCCAGTGTACTTAGAAAGAAAAAAGAAGGTGCGATCAACATCTGCTCCTGACGAAAACATAGAACAATCTAGATTCTTTCTCATTTTTGTGCACCTGTAGGATTTATCAAGCCTCTGTATTATAACATTCAATTTGAGCTATCACAAGTAGCCATGTGAAAGACAATTTCCTTCTTAGCCCCATGTGGTCCCATGCGATCCTAAGTAGTAAACATATATGGGGAAACTGTGGCGGATCTCTTCGCTACTGTGCGCAGCAACAAAAATTGTGCCACTCGTAGCTAACTAAATATTTCCGTATGTGCTTCTTTTACTTACAGGCATTCGATACTGAACAAGAAAAAGACGCATTCGCCGCAGACGCCGCAGACGCACAAGCGATCCGGGCCTCACAGGTGAAAGCCGCTGAGGGCAGGTCTGGCCCCACTGAACTTCAGCAATCAGTGGATTCTGCAAGAGCTCACATCATGTTACCAATAATCTGGCCTTGCTCTGGCACTGAAGGAGGCAGGTTGACAAGCTGTATTTTCTCAGTCATGTTGAGTTACAATGAAGTTTGGTTATTGCTATGAGACTAAACATGTTTTTGCGCCATAAAATGGACCGTGCCTTCAACATCGGACGAAAAATCGAAGCTTGACTTGTTTTATGTCGCAACAACGGCTCCGCACCTGATTAAAAAACAGTGCTTGCATAATAATAACTGAGGCGATTGCCTCCGTATGTTATTATGGCCACCAACAATCGTTATGCCGGTGACACCTGCACTATAGGATGGTCACAAGAAAATCATTGTTGACATCACGCATTGTGTGCGGGCCTTTGACAAAGTGCCATAGCTTACAATTTCAGGTAATGCTTGAATTGAATAAAGTTTCCGTTCTTTTAATGCTTCTTATTCGAAGTAAGGTAACATAAAACGCTGCAGCTTGAACAACCTGCATTCTCCACGAAGGTACAAGGAAATATCAAGACATTACTGTTGAACTAAATTATAATTTCTCGGGTTTGGCGCGCCACACCGCGATCTGATTATGAGGGCCGCCGCGGTGGAGCACTCAGGATTAACTCAAATCCTTTGACGTTCTTCATAGTTTACCTAATGCGGCCGGGAATTCTTGCCTTTGGCCCCATCGAAGTGGGGCCACCGGGGTCACGATTTAATCCATTGACCCCGTTAGGCAAATATGAACTGTATTAGAAACAGTATTACTCACACTAGTAAGTTAATCATCGTACAATTTTGTCATTGTTATCATCGTTTGTACAAAATGTGCATATGCAAAATATGCAATATTCCCCCTGCGGCGGCCCATTGGCTAAGGCGTAGCGCAGCTGAGCTCGAAGTTTCGGATTCTTGACTGCAGCGCCCACACTTCAATGGTGGTGAGCGGCGAAAACGCTCATGTACATAAATTTATATGCACGTTTAGTAACCCCACGTGGTCAAAATAATTCAGGCGGGGTTCCGAAATCGTGTTTCCCGCCCGTAAACGCCCAATTTATTTCGAAACGGTTAAAGTAGAAATGGAAGCAAGCGTGAGCCTTTATGAGCGCAAATAAGCGAAAGTTCTATTATCCTTGATAATAAAATTCGATGCTATTGGTTTAAACTGAAAACAATGTGTCCATTACAATTTTTATTGTTGAATTTGGCTTAAAACAAAGACTATCAGTAAGAGCATATCTGCAAGAGAGCTAAGGCCCCAGTCTGCGTGTATATACGAGCCAACATGACCTCCAACACAAGCGTACCGGTGGGCCCAAGCTGCCGTGTCAACCTGCAGCTCAAGCAGCCATCACTTTCAACGAGACTAGCTTTTTGTCGCTCTTTTGATCGTTTTCCTCGCCCGGGACTGGACTCTGGATAGGGCACGAGCTGTCGCACAACCGAGTTGCGGGGCGATATTGCCGCGGAACAACTCTCGCTTGCACGTGCAAGTGGCGTCACGCAGGAGAGTCTTAATGTTTAGTAGTTCAGACTGTGTAAATGGCTGTAGTCAGTGGAGGCACTGCGTCGTGTTTCTCCAACGCATGTTATGGCATTTGCAAAGCGCGTTTGTTGCTGAAGTCCGCTGATGCACCCTTTCGTCTTTCCGGCTCATCATAGTTTCGCTTAAACCGACTGTCACAGTGCATGCTATCTCGCAGGATTTAAGACAAGTGCTCAGGCTGTGGTGGAGCAGGCGACTTGAGAAGAAAGCTCTTGTACGCGGCCATTGTTATGCCGTCGTCGCCTCGCTTTTGCACTTTCTCTGTCGCTATGTCCCCATCGTCAGGCGGTCGTCGACTCGCTGTCCTCATGCAGCTCTGGTCGTGCTACTGTGGTCGTCGTGCCGTCATCATCTACATCATCTTCATACGAACGTCGTCAACCCGTCATCGTCGCAGCGCCACCGCCATCTTCCTCACGCTCTCCTGTTGTCCACCAAAACATGTAGACCGTCAATTGTGCAACCATCATCAGACATCGTTATCGTTGTGAGAACTATACGTCAGAAGTATTGATAATATGTCCATTGGTTTGTGTGGTCATCACAACCTATTCGTTTAGGTTGTCGATATTCTTGGATGACTTCTTCAACAGATTTTTTATTATTTGCTTCCCTTGGTTCCATCTCTCCGGCTAAGACGAGAAGCGTGTGGTTGGAGGGTATGCAGAGCACTCGGCCGAGCCCTGGTGCGGGCGCGTTGGCTCTTTGTGTTGCAGGCGAGGAAACTGGACAAGGGCATCGAAGCTCAGACGGGGTCATATTGAAAGCATTCACGTCACGTCACATAACGTTGTCCAATATTTGTGCAATACCCAGGTTTGACATTGTTCTGGAGGACAAGCGAATGGAGGTAACGTAAAAGTTTTCACCATGTTGCCTCCCGAAGAGTACGACCGACTTTACTAGGTACAACCTATACAGCCAGCCATTTATTCGTTCTGGCTTTGGGCCATCATAATGTTGACCAATGTCTCATTTTACCTGAGCGGTACCATCGAACGCGCCCTGCCTTGATTACTGTATAATAACATCGCATTATGAATTTGCGCCTTTGATTGTCTCCTCGAAAAGCTTGCCATTTTGTATAATCCACTGACTACAGAGCAGGATCTGCACTCATACAGCAAATTTCTGCATCAAACAAAGTAGTGAACTAAGTACTTATATGTAGAGTCGGGTTCAGTTGAAAGTGAAAAGTTATCCCCCCAAATTAGCTTGTAAGACCTTTATGTGCAAAAGCTTGTTCACTGAAACAAACCGAATTTTAAATTTTCAATAGAAACCCATAAAATCAATCATACACTGTAAATAGAAGGGCACAGCAAGGATAGAAAACAATTTTCTTGAGATCTGGAGCAATAATATTTAATATGTGATCAGTGTATCTATTGGTGACCAAGGCACTAACTATCGAGGATAGTACTGTGCTTTATCTATATTGCGTGATCTCCAATTTACTATTTTGATATTTTATAAAATCCTTCTTAATTGTGCTCAAAGAAGTTCAACACTCTAGTTAGCGCTGGTTAATTAGATTACTTATCAACCTTATTCATTGTATTCATCGCATTCATTGACGTGAAGCTGGTATGACATGAATAATTCGAAAGAACGAAGTGAGTGGCTCTATTTGAATATATTCGAGTGGGTTAATAAGGGTGAGCTGACAGGAGACCCAAATAGCAGAAGCTTATTCCAGTTTCAGTCTAACAACTGTTTTATAAAGAGGATGTTTAAGACAAAATGGTGCAGAGTGAAAATTCCGAAGCAGATAACCAAACATGCGGTTAGCGTTGTTAGAAATGTAGTGTACGTGGACACTCCATGATAGATTCTTAGCAATTTTAACTCCAAGGTACTTGTAGCATGTGACGGTGACAAGGAATAACCATTAAGAATATAGTTGCCCGCAAGGATAGTGTTAGAACGACGAGTCGCATGCATGACTTTATATTTTTCGGTATTTAATGTGATGCACCACTTAACACCCCTTTGAGACATTATTATTATCGTGTTGAAGTTTACTAATGTCAGACAAGTGAGCACGATTAAAATAGAGAACGCAGTCATCAGCGAGCATTATAACAGATGAAAAACTGAGGCAGTTAGGAAGGTCGTTAATACAGATTAGAAACAAGAGTGGCCCGAGAACTGAACCTTGTGGACCACCTGAAATTTTGACTGTGTGGTACAGCGTGAAGCGGGACAGGGGACATGGGAAAAAACGAAGAAAAGTGCTCACTGCGAACGGAAATTTTGTTGTCTGATACAAGGTGTTATACAGGAAAAACAGAAGAAAAATGACATTAAAGTACATGTATGTAAAAAAGAAGCAATAAAGATGAAAAAGAAATAAAAAAGAAACACGTTACAAAGATGCCATCACCACTCACCGCGATTTTTTCATCTTTATTGGTTGTTTTTTGCATATATATATATATATATATATATATATATATATATATATATATATATATATATATATATATATATGTCGTTTTCAGTCTATATGTTCTATATAACACCTTATATGAGGCAATTTGAGTTGGCAATAAGCGCTTGTCCTCGTCATTTCTTGTGTCCCCTGTACCACTTCTCACTGTACCACACAGTTTAAAATGGAAAACCAACTCACCCAAACCATCACCCTTCTAAGAATGCCTGAAGTAACAGAGGTAGGACTTGAAGAGTAATTATTTCCTACTAAATAGTGGGTCCTATGAGAAGATAAGCTTTTATTCCAGTATAATACTTCTTCATTTATGTTAAGTTCCACTAGATTTAAGAGGGGTAAGTAGTGTGAGACAGTATCAACGGCTTTAGCAAAGTCTAAAAACATACAGTGAGTATCAATTCCAAAATCAGCATTTGTAAATTCATTAGTAAAAGGTGAAAGTTGTGTTTCGCAGAGAAATGTTTTCGAAAGCCATGCTGAGCAGTGTTAAAGAACGAGTTAGACTACAGAAACTCTGCTAAGTTCGAATATCAGATGTGTTCTAATACCTTGCATGGTATGCGTGTTAATGAGATGGGCCGGTAATTATTAGGAGAGCACGTGTTACCAGATGTGTAGACTTGAACTAGCTTGCCTACTTTCTAGTCGTCTGGCCGAACGGAGCACTGCAATGGCTGCGTGTAAAGTTTAGACAAGATCACCGAAGAAAACAATTCAGTGCAATTGATTATATTGGAATTCAAAGAATCAAGCCCACACGACGACGAAAGCTTCAGTTTCCGCATTATTCAACTAACAAAATCAGAATACAACAGAATTGGATCTATCGGTAAAAACTTGAGGCTAAGAGTGTACTGAACAGCGATGTGGGTAGGGCTGGGCATATGGGAAGCAAACACTTCATTTAATATGTCCTAGCGTTGGTGAGGAGAAACGGGTACATCGTCAGTTAGCGTGAGGTGTAAATATTTTGTCTCGCAGCCTTCTATTAGGCTGCAGAACTTCCATGGGTTTATGGTCAGGAGAGAACTCCATGTAACGCCCGTGCAATATTGTTTGGCACTAGATGCAGTGGTATTGTCCTTCGCTTTATCATCATGATAACGCGACCAGGTAGTAATAGTATTTTTTTTATTTTGCGCAACCAAATTTTCGCTTTTTCCTGTTGCGTAGCCGTTTAGTGAGGCTGTAAACCAAGACGAGCGCTGGTTAGACGTAATTTTCCTTTGAGGCCCAAATCACTCAATCAGAGACGGTAATTCATTTTTATATAAAAGCCAATTCACTTCAACGGAACGCTTGTGAAAGCTTTGCATGTATTCTATAAACCAATTTTTCATTACAGTCGCGATAGACGCTATATCCGCTTTATTGTAATTGCGAATGATTTTGATACTTCATACAGACCTAGCGCGCGTCCGGAAAGAAAAGTTAAGAGTCACATGGTCACCGACTCCTTGCAGATAGGTCAGGCAGGAAATATTGTCGGGGTCTGTAGTGAAGATTAAGTTTACGGTGTTAGCCAACGAGGCAGAGATACGAGTGGGATTGAGCACAAGTTGCGTAATATTTAAATCCGAGCACATGCTAACCAACTGTGAACTCTCTGAAGAAAAACGCTTAAGGGAAACCGAATCATTGTGCAATTTAATATCTGCGAAATTGAAGCCCCCGAAAGTAAACAGCAATGACTTGGGGTAGCGAACAACTATTCTATCGAAAACCTCGTGCAATGCATTACAAAATGAAGCAGGAGCGATAGGTAGTCTTTAGCATGCGCAAGAAAATGAAATCCTGGTTGTCAAGCACAACTCGTACACAAGGAAGTTCTAAAGATGATGGAACTGTTACTACACTAGACACCAGTCCTTCACTAGTGCCGATTAAAATGCCGATGCCTGAGCGTACGCCCCGGTCATATCGGTAACAGGAAGAATGCTTTTCACAGTCAAATATTTCGTTGTTGCTTACCTTAGCTGATAGCCAAGTCTCAGTCATAACTATATCTGCTCAACACGAGTCAGCAAGTGAACACAATGCCGGAAGCTTATGTTAGTAGTTAGTAGCTTCCTATGTTAGTAGAAAATACAGGTATGTAAGAGGCATTGGGTTGTATATGTTCTAGCTATTTAGAGGGAGTGTGGGTGATGTTGCTGTTGATAAGACTGCCAGCAACATCAACTGCGTGCGTATCTCGCTGAGGATCAAGCTCGCAGACGGTCAGTAGCTGCACACTATACACGTAATTCTTTTTTATTCATGATAAGCTTACTGAAAGGCAAAGCGAACGTTTCCCCTGTGGATTTGCCACACTCAATAAACATTTTCCTTGTTTGCCTCGTTGCTTTACGGAATTCTTCAGTGACTGATACTCCCGCGTCTTTCAGCTTTGATTTCCGAGAAAAAAATATCTTCTTTCGTTTTAGAACATGAAAATTTTAATAATCGGTTGCGTCTTTACGGGCGTGAGCTCTAGAAATCATGTTTTTGTGAGCTTGAAGTTTGAGCTGGGCGGTTCAGGAAGTCGCTCACTAGGCCTTTTTGTTGCGCCCCTGCCTCGGATGGGCTGTCAGCAATGTCGCAGAAAATCAAAATGTCTCACCGAAGTTTGGCTTCTACGTCGTCAAGGCGTGACTGCAGTTTGGTGCTCCAATTGCTGACACCCTCCTTGGCCGCCCTAGATATGTCGGTAGTGTAAGCATGCCGTGAAAATTTTCAACAGTACTTTCGACAGCAGTCAGTCTAGAGCTCAGATCAGCTGTTGTCAGTGCAAGCATTTCTTGCGTTTGCTTAATCTCAGCAAACGAAGACATTAGTTCCGCATAACGCGTGTGGATTATCAATGAAAGGTTAGCAATGGCAGCAATTTAGCGTGTTTATCAGGGAAAAGGTTTTGTTTGACTTCGCCGCAAAGTATTAGAAGCTTCCAGACAATAACACTTTCACAAAATGAGGCACACAATACCGTTCGGCATGGGAAGAGCAGTAGGCAAATATTGCTTGTACGTTTCGTGTAAAGTGATAGCAAAGCACCAGTGTGCATGAAGTACAGAAATGGGTTTTTGAGCGACATGTGTATGGTAACCACTCTGCCCTGCCCGCTAAAGGCAGTCAGGCGATGGCCGCCTCTCTTACAGGCTCAGGTGGATGACTTAATTGAAGTTGGCTTCAGGGCCGGGAGGGGGGGGGGGTGGCGAACCGATTGTGCTCAGTGCATCGGATTGATTCCACCGACGATCTTGGCCGGCTAGCAGCTCCACTGACAGTTGTGGATTCAAGTGCGGCTGCGTAGAGCACCATGTCGGCGAGAGGAGAGGAGCCAGGGACGTACCGGACCGCAAAGAATGTCATGTGTCCTGTAGTGTGAAAACTGCATAAAGCACAGAAATTGGCCTTTGAGCCACGCCCGCATGGTAGTCGCTATCGCGTGCACACTCTTGGCTGTGAAGGCTGTAAGTCTGTAACTCAATATTTGAGGAAAATGGTGCGCGCTTGCGGGAAGACCTGCCATGAGCACAGCGACTTTGTAGAGAATCTGTTGATCTCGAATTAAGCAACGCTGAAGCTTCGCACATACTTGTGCCACGTTGATACGAACGACAACGAACATGCCCCCAAAAACTGGACTGGCTTATTATTGTGCGCATTTAGTTTTTCACATCATTTTATTGTTTTATTATATTTTTTCGCGGTCAGAGATTACCCTTATTCACGATAGAATACCCCATGCGCAAATGAAAGAAACAACCCGCTGTGGTTGCTCAGTGAATATGGTGTTGGGCTGCTAAGCACAAGGTCGCGGGATCGAATCCCGTCCATGGATGCCGCATGTCGATGGGGGCGAAATGCGAAAACACCCATGTACATAGATTTAGGTGGACGTTTCCGGAGTCCTCCACTGCGGCGTTTCTCATAATCAGAGCGTGGTTTTGGCACGTAAAACCCCAGAATTTAATTAATATAAAAGATGCAGTGCGATCTGTTCGAGCTGATTAATTTTTTTTTGCTAGAGGGTTATTCTCATTGAAAATGGTGATTGTCGGAGCGATAAAAGATACAACGTCAATGAGGCGAAATGCGTCAGCGATGCTCTATTGCTGATTCGATCGGGCACCTTTATAAATAAGGAAAGTTCGAAGTTTTAGGAGGTCCGTGACAGTAGCAACATGGCTGTTGCTCTATTTCACTGTCTACAAGCTTTCTTTTCCTCTCAATGTTCGCGCAAGAACGAACGCAAGATTCGGTTATGTGAACGCAGTTTCACGCTAACTGCCATCTTAAAGAGAAAAATAGCGATCTGATAAACCATGACACTCCTTCCGTCAAGATTTGCTAGAGCTGCAAGGGTATGCACCATAAGTGGCGAAAGAAAGCAAGTTTAAACTGTGTAAGAAGAGTCCCACACGGAGAATGAGAAAAGCGATACCGAGCGGCCGAAAGGCCGCACGGAAACCGAGGAGACCACTGAGGAGGAGTTGCGGTGACACGAGACAGCGTGCGAGAGCTAAATTAATGTAGTTTGAGCCTGCAAGCACTCTTTGAGCACAGACATGCATATTGTGACCAGTGCCTTATGCGCGAAATGCCCTTGGTGGCAAAATACTCATGCTGTATGCGCGCGGTGGCAGTGCGCTCTATAGGTAGTGAGATATGTAATGCGGACGGTTGTAGCAGGCGACGCGGTTGTCCCCACCCTGTACGGAGCGGCGGCTAGGGAGAAACCATTCAGCCACCCTAGAGTCAGGGCACTTCCGACTGAAACCTTGAAATAACGTCCACGTTCAAGAAGCGCTTGGATTCGAAAGGGACGGAACTATCAACAGCTCAGCAGTTGAGATAAAGCGTTGGCGGCCAAATAGCAGGGTATAGATTTATATAACCGGTTCCGTTACAGGCCTGCGTAGCGATATGAGGCATATCGAGAAGTTTTGACGGCAAATATATTAAGGAGATCTGCACAAAAATGCTAGAATGAAAAACGTACAATATGCCTGAATAAATAAAACAGTCTAGGTGACTATTTTTCACCACCCCGTTACAAAGGCGATACCAATAAATCCACATCAATCATTATCATCAAAATAATAATATTCATCATCATCATCATCAGGACACTTCGTCGCTAGGTGACTAGTCAGCTAGCCTTTGCCCACTAGGTGACACTTTGTCACTGCCTCGTTTCAAAGCGGATTCGATAAATCATCAATATCATCATTGCCGCGACAGGGAAGAGCAGGTACAGAGGAGGCTCGTATCGATGTTGTCAAGAGCTCCAGACATTGAGCAAAGCTGTTCAAACACGCGCCTTCGAACTACGGGCCTCCAAAACACGAGCGCATTGCTTTGACCGCTACGCCACGAAAAATGAACGGAGGGAGAACCTATTTCTGATCATTTATCCGCCGTCTGGACAGGCCTCTGAGAGTGCCGACGCACTTGGCGCCCATCTCCCAAGAGCACGCGCCAGCTATCCGCCAAGAAGACGGCCCAAGCTCTCGAGGCCCAGCTCGCAGCTGTTGCTGCTGCCGCCGTTGTCGTCGTCTTCGTTTTGGCCAATGCGTGGTACACACGACACAACTCCTATCGCTATAGACTCCCCTACTGGGGTGACGCGGCGATACGGAAGTTCCTAAGTCGCGCCCTTCGCGGTAGCAAATTCCCAAATCGCCAGGCAGAGCAGTTGCGTGGTCGCGTAGGCGTGTTGTGTACGGTAGTGTGGCCTCTAAGATTGTATCTCCTGTGCATTTTGGCGGCCAATCCTGCCAGTCAGCGGCATAACACCCACAAAAGCACATAGGTTAAGCACCTGCCCATCAAGTTCAACTCATTTCCTGGCAGGAAGCGCGAAAACGAGACGATACAAGCGTTTACCAGTGTTGTTGTCGGCACAGCGAAGAAACGGCCAATGCCAAGGAAATGCCAATTTATTTGTCGTTTCTGTGTGCCAAATATACATCAGGATCGTGCCGTCAGTTAAAGAAGCTTCCACATGCAACTGCGTTCCGTTATTAAAGGAAACACTGGGGCTTGTTGGCATCGCTGGGTGCCAACGCATTGCGCCGACGGGAGCAACAACTTCACTCATGTGTAGCGAGTCGCGCGACTTCCGCAATGTCGCAGCATGTTAAAAACGAAAACAAATAACGAAGCAAATGATTCCTCAAAGCACAAGAAAGTGAGAACAAAGTCGCGTGGAAAGCCACCTCACAAGTACCAAAACATGCAATTTTACTATCGCGTAGCGCTACACAACGACTGCGACGTCCCTGACGTCTCCAAACCCTTCGCAAAATTATACACCAGGGTCATTCCCCGCCAAATCAACCAGCGTTTTTGGACCATCACAGATAGCTGCAAAAATTTCCACATGTTTGTTGGAGTTCAAAACTCATCATCCACGTTTATTTTTCCTCGCTAAAGATTTTACAAAATTTTGACCACAATTTTTTTTTTGCTGCCAAGCTGAGCTACACGGCATCAATCAACATTTTTCTGAAAGACACATTGTATGATACACTCCTTCAAATTGCGTTTGTGGCAACCCAAGGATGCGATGTGACTGCAAAACTTGCCAATTTGATAAATATTTGAATTCTTCGATTGCTTCTGGCGATAGCAAAAGCTTGTAAAATTGCAAGGTTTCACTTTTTCTCGGAACGCAAAAAACGTCAAAGTCACAGGTCAAATATATAATGGTAGCCCAATCGACATAGTACATCTGAAGAATATGAGAGATATGACCCAAGTTCCCCGATGGTTTGACCCATGGTCGGAGAAAGGGTCCGAGTACAACTTTGACGCACCTAGTGTGGTCAACTATGTGCGACATGTAATAATTGTGTGCGCATACTGTTTCTAAACTGTCCTTGTCGCTTTTCGCACGCAACACCAGAATACTAAGTTCACGTTCATCTAGGCTTTCAGTTCTAATCAGGAAGGTGTTTTTCACCTGTGTCGTCTTATGACAGTCTTTGGGTCCAAGTGAGCAGGGTAAAAGGTGTTCATCTAGAAATAGGAAAGAAATTCACCGATTTCAGGGCGGGATTTTGTTTTGATGCTTTGCGTGAACGACGCAAGCGCTCTTTCTGCGTTTATTATACACTTATGTATAAATATTGTTACAAGCTGTCATGAACCACGCCTGCCGCGCAGACAACCAGAAGAAAGAAGAAAACCACGTTGGCCAAGCTGCCGCAAGACCGCTCTTCAAGAACCACGCCTATCAACCAGATTCATCTGGTTCTGTGTTAAACACCTCGTGTGTAAAATTTGGTGGAGCTGTTCGGGGTAACTCCCACGACCTACAACGGAACCACCAGCACAAGAGCTACGCCGAAGCCGTCGCCTCGCCTTACTTTCGCCGTCGCGCTCCATCATGGCTACAGAGCAAAATACCCTCACCAGCAGTGCCTCGGCAAGCCCAGTCTTTATCCAGCACTACCGAGAGCTACGCACGTTCTCGGCGAAGGCAGAGGAAGATGTGGATGAGTGGCTAACCCATTACGAAAGGGTAAGCCAATACAATAACTGGAATGCTGCCAGTCAGCTTAGGAACGTTGTTTTCTTCCTGGCCGGCACGGCGCTGGTATGGTACGACAACCACGCGGACATGCTAACTACATGGACACGCTTCGTTGAGGTAATCAAAAAGTGTTTCGGTGACTCGGACGCAAAGAGGAAACGTGCGGAACTCACATTAGCCCAGAGAGCTCAGGTACCCGGCGAGACTTGCACTACCTATATCGAAGAAATTTTGAAGTTGTGCCGAACCGTCAACCCTCACATGACAGAGGAAGATAAAGTGGGGAACGTGGTAAAAGGAATAGCGGAAGACGTGTGCAACTTCCTTATTGGTAAAGAGAACTTGCACACTGTATCAGAACTGATACGGCACTGCCGTACGTTCGAGGCGCTGAAGACTCGCCGAATTACACCAAAGTTTGGACGGCTGGCCAATGTAACAACTGTAGCAAGTGTTGACACGAGTCCTCCGCTCCCAGACCTTTCGTCCGCCATCCGCCAGATAGTCCGCGAGGAGTTAAAGCGACATGAACAGGCACGTTATGCGGCGCCACGTTGCAGTCCCTCCGTTTTCCGAGACACTCTTTCCGAACCCCCTTCGGCTACTTGGAACCACTCGGTGAACGTCGCGGATCTTAACGGCTCCAGAGACGAACCGCATTACATTACGACCGAACCACCACGCAATGATTCGCCCCCTCAACGTTTTGATCCTCGCCCACGCAACTTTCGCCCACGAAGACTCGCCGCTACCTACGAATTTCGAGGGGAAGAGCCTCGTTACCCTCAACCGATGTCTTCGGCAGAATACTTCAATCCGCATTCTGAAGTTCGCCCTTCGCCAGTGTGTTACTGCTGCGGCATGCCTGGCCATATAGCTATGTACTGTAGCCGACGCCGAGCATCGAACTACGGATCGTCAGCGCCGACTATGCGGTCTAGCGGTCGTACACTGCGCACTCAGTGGCCAGGAGACTCCACTTTAGGAAGCCACTTTCGAGAGGACCGATGCAGCGCCCAGGAGACCTACCTTGGAGAAGAAAGAACGCGGAACCGCTACCGCTCCCCTGCCTCCGACCGTACTCTGACGCCACCACCAGCTTTCCGAGCCTCCCGATCACCATCCCCTCGGCCGCGATTGACGTCACCATCGCCTCGGCGCCGTTTCGTGTCGCCCCCGCCGGGAAACTAGCCAGCGCGGCCGATGGAGGTGAGGTCGCTGGAAAATGTGTGCTGCCGACTCAACTACCTCCAACTATTTTCATGCTAAAGAATAAGGTTCATGTACTGATTGATGGGGTCTCTACAATGGCTTTAGTCGACACGGGAGCAACTGTCTCGGTCATGAGTGTGGGGTTTAAAGGCCTTCTGGGACGCAAGGTTATGTTTCGTTGGGACCAGTGCACAAGTTTCCGTGGAGTCAGTGGTGAATCATTATACCCGGTTGGTGTCTGTAACGTGGATGTGTCATTGGGTGGGAAAGTTTTTAATGCAGAGTTTACTGTTCTTCCTTGCTCCTCGCATGACGTGATTCTGGGAATTGACTTTTTGCAGTTGTGTGGTGCGAATGTTGACTGCCGGACGGGAGAACTCAGTGTTGACACCAGTGTTTCACCTGTGCTCTTTGAAGGTGAAGCTTGCCTGGAGAGTGTGCTGTCCGTGTCTGAGGATACAGTTGTGCCCGCCTTATCCGCGATGCGTGTTGCCGTCGCCTGTTCATCTCCGACTCCTATCTCGTTCGACGCTGCAGTGGAACCTGTACATCGGAACTGCCTCAAGAAAAACGTGTTAGTTCCGCACTGCGTAGTCTCAGTGACCAACGGATGCGTGGGGCTGTGGGCGCTAAACTGTTCCACTGAAGCGGCAGTGCTACCGCAAGGCCTAAAGATTGCCACGTTTCAGGAAGACTCGCCCGTATCGGTGGCAGTACTTACAGAGCTCCCCGATGGAGGAGCAACCAGTGTCTCGAGCCCCGGAAGCTCGAAGATACTTTCCATGATTGACAAGTCACTCAGCGATCACGAGCGCCGAGTTTTGATGGCCCTGCTTACGAAACATACCGCGGTATTCGACTTTGCGCAGCACGATGGCCCGCCATCAATTCCTGCGTCCAGAACGCGTCACCGCATCAACACGGGAGCCGCCCAGCCCATCCGACAAAAACCCTATCGTGTATCCCCGTCAGAACGCAAGATAATCAGCGATCAGGTCCAAGAAATGCTATACAACGGCGTCATTCGAGAATCATCTAGTCCTTGGGCAGCCCCCGTGATATTGGTGAAGAAGAAAGACGGTACGTGGCGGTTCTGTGTTGATTACAGTCGCCTAAACGCCGTCACTAAGAAAGATGTATATCCGCTCCCACGAATTCACGACGCCATCGACTGTCTCTTTGCGGTATCTTACTTTTGCTCAATCTATTTACGGTCAGGTCGCTGGCAAATTCCTATACACAAGGACGACAGAGAAAAGACAGCATTTGTAACACCCGACGGACTATTCGAGTTTAACGTGATACTTTTCGGGTTGTGTAACGCACCCGCAACGTTCGAAAGGTTCATGAACACGATATTAAGCGGCTTAAAATGGGAAGTTTGCATGTGCTACTTAGACGACGTTGTGATCTTCGGACGAACGTTTAGTGAGCACAACAAACGTTTGGATTTGGTCTTGAACTGCTTGGAGAAAGCGGGTCTTGTGCTCAATTAAAAAAAATGCCGTTTTGGCGAACGACAAACTCGTGTTAGGCCATCTGTTCGCTAAAGAAGGCATCCGACCAGATCCACAAAAGACTGCGGCCGTAGAAGCATTTAGAGTACCCAACTCTGTCAAGCAGTTAAGAAGTTTCTTGGGCTTGTGCTCCTATTTTCGCCGATTCATTCCCCGGTTTGCTGACATGGCTCATCCCCTTACACGCCTTCTCCAAAAAGGCGTTCCCTTTGAGTGGACTGCAGATTGCGACTCATCGTTTCGCCAGCTCAAGTTCCTGTTGACATCCCAACCAATTCTACGGCACTTTGATCCTTCATCACCAACTGAGATTCACACCGATGCCAGCGGCGTAGGCATCGGTGCTGTGCTAGTTCAGCGTGTTGACGACAGTGAGCACGTTATCTCTTACGCTAGCCGGTCCTTGAGCCGCTCCGAGCGAAACTACACAGTGACCGAACAAGAGTGTCTGGCGGTCATCTTCGCCGTGCAACGGTTTCGTTCGTATCTCTATGGGCACCCCTTCACTGTGATAACAGATCATCATTCGCTATGCTGGCTTGTGAATCTGCGGGATCACTCAGGACGACTAGCGCGCTGGGCCCTCCGTCTACAGGAATATGATTTCGTTATTTGCTACAAAAGTGGCCGGCGACATGCTGACGCTGATTGTCTCTCTCGGATGCCACTTCAAACAACTGAATGTGATGCGGACAATTTTGATGAATACATCGCTTTTGTGTCCCCGGAATTTCCGGATATGGCTACCGTCATATCCGAGCAGCACAAGGACGGGAGCTTACAACCGCTCTTCGTGGCAGCACAGGAGTCACCTGCAGCCAGTCGCTTTCGCCTACGTGATGGTGGCGCGCTGTATAAGAAGAGCTACTCGACCACCGGTGCACGCTACCTTTTAGTTGTCCCCAAGAACCTTCGCCACCAAGTATTACACGCCATGCACGATGACCCAACTTCCGGTCATCTTGGTGCCACGCGTACACTCTACCGGGCTCAAGAACGTTTTTACTGGCCTAAGATGCGGAAAGATATTGAACGGTACGTCACCAGCTGCTCTCAATGCCAGCGCTACAAGCGTCCGCCACAAGCGCCACATGGCCTGCTTCAACCAGTCCCCCCTTCTAGCGTCCCCTTTGAGCAAGTTGGTATAGATCTTCTGGGCCCTTTCCCGCGATCCTCCAAGGGTAATCGTTGGGTTATCGTTTGCGTAGATCACCTTACCCGCTATTGTGAGACCGCCGCATTGCCATCGGCCACAGCTACAGAAGTTTCTATCTTCTTGCTGGCTGACGTTATACTCCGAGATGGACCTCCTCGCATAGTAATCAGCGATCGTGGGCGACAGTTTACCGCGGACGTGGTTGAAGAAACCCTTCGTCTGTGTTCATGTAGCTTCCGCCATTCAACGCCCTACCATCCACAAACTAATGGTCTGGTCGAGCGCACAAACAGAACGCTTGCCAACATGCTGTCCATGTACGCCGATTCAGCACACAAGAATTGGGACAGTATCTTGCCTTTCATTACCTATGCCTTCAATACCGCGAGACACGAGACCACTGGTTACTCACCATTTTTCCTTCTGTATGCTCGTCCGCCGCGCTACACTCTCGACACCATATTTCCCTACTTCGCTCATGACAACGAATCAATTGATGAGATCCTATGTCGAGCAGAAGAAGCGCGACGCCTCGCTAGGCTACGCACCCTAGCATCGCAGGACCGGTCCAAGATCCGCTATGACGGGCGTCACCGCTACGTTTACTTCGATCCTGGTGACCTTGTGTGGCTTTGGACGTCGTTGCGGAAGCGTGGCTTGTGCCAGAAGTTTCTCGCCCACTACGTCGGCCCTTACGTTATTCTGGAGCGCCTCAGCGATGTAAACAACCGCATTGCGCGTCTCACGAGCAGTGGACGACGCTCGGCCAAGGCTGAAGTGACGCACGTCGCGCGTCTGAGGCGTTACAACCCACGAGATGACTGACTCGCCCGGCGGGCTTCGTCTGCCAGCGGGAAAATGTTACAAGCTGTCATGAACCACGCCTGCCGCGCAGACAACCAGAAGAAAGAAGAAAATGACGTTGGCCAAGCTGCCGCGAGACCGCTCTTCAAGAACCGCGCCTATCAACCAGATTCATCTGTTTCTGTGTTAAACACCTCGTGTGTAACAATATTTCAATTTATGAATGTATTAAAAATACATTTCAAATGTGCAGGACACTCTAGGGAAATTACGAGGTCGTGAAGTTCCATGCGCAATTGGAGGATGGTTTACCTGGCACACACCAAGCACAAGCCGCATTGCACTGAAGCGTGCGTATGTTCGCAATGAAATGCACATGATCACACCGTTTTTCTTTCGGCAGCGTTGCAGACGATGCTAGCTTTGTCGTCTGCATCTCAGGCCAGCAAGGCTGGGCTACGGAGCACCGGAATCAGTACTCTACCTAGCTTGACTTTCGTCAGAAAAAGGCCGGTGCTGACACGAAAATTCAAAAAAACATTTCTTGCGTTTAAAAAACAATACCTTTTTATAACTTCCCACATGCATAGTAAACACGTAGGACTATCTAATGATGCAATATATACATTTTGAGGTCGACGACTAAGGCATATTTTCTTACTTTGAATATTGAGATTTCTGCAAAAAATAAAACGGGTCTACAATTTTTTCCATACCAACTGCTGAACCTTCGATACTTTATATTTTTCAGCTGTACTATGTAGACTGAGCTACCATTATATATGTTATATGTGACTTCCAGGTTTTTGTCCGTTTCGAGAAAAAAACTCAAACTGCAATTTTACACGCTTTTGCTAGTGCCAGAGCCAATCGAAGTATTCAAATATTTATAAAATTGGCGATTTTTGCAGTCCCATCGCATTATTGGGTTGCCATAAACGCAATTTGAAGGAGTGGATCATACAATGTGTCTTGCAGAAAAAATGTTGATTCATGCCGTATAGCTGAGCTTTGCAGGAAAGACAAATTGCCGTCAGAATTCTACAAAATATTTGGCAAAAAAGAATAAACGTGGATGATGAGTTTTGAACTCTAACAAACATGTGGAAATTTTTGCAGCTATATCTGTGACGGTTGAAAAAACGCTGGTTCATTTGGCATGGAATGAACCACCAGTCACATAGGCACTTTGTAGTGTCTGTCGATTCTAATCCAGATAATGTGATTTTACACGGATTGTATTGAACATAACTGTGCGTCATTTGGGCCCATTAAATTGCGATCGTAGACGCTGGCGTCTCTCGACAGATTGAAGTAGGGATCCATGTTCATTTTCCTGCGCTTTCATGCAATCACGGTCGTTCTACTTTTGAGTTCTATTTTTCGTTGGATACGGCAGAGATCAATGCCTACCGTTTGCGAAGGACGCTGTGGAGTGGTTGTTGTAGTTATTGTTTTCGAATTTTTCTGCATGCGCTCAGCTCGCATTCGCGGCAATCGGCCACCAAAGTTCTGAAACGACAGCTCCACCCAGAACGACACCATGCTGGCACTCTGGATCAGCCTCTGCATTTTTCAATCTCCTGGTGACTCTTGTGAACGCGCATCAATACTTTTGCGTGCCGTTTTTGTGGGATCAACAGCCGCACACCTTGCAGTAGCAGATCTTAAGCGACTGTCAGTGTGGCTCGTTCTTGCCGGTATAGTGTTACGACCATTGACAAAGATGAAAATTTAGGCCAGCCATTCCGGTTGAATTTGAAAAGGGCTTGGCATACATGACGAATCCACTAATTCGAAAAAGCTGGTCTCGACGGCATTGTCCAATGGCCAGAAACGTACAGGCTTACCTCGCAAACAATCAGCATTTGAGCATTAAGTTCATTTCCACGAATTCGTACCCTTCACAACACATCTTCAGTAGCCCAGGTACTGGTCAGGGACCTGCAAAACCGCACTGCTGAACCCCACGAGCCAAATGCGGAAACGCTAAATGCGAAGCGGTAAAACATTTGAAGGAAAATTTTCTAACAATGTTACAATTGGCTTGTGATCAGCTTTAAAAAATCAGGAGCTTCGATGTACCCTTCTAATATTTCTTCTGCCCAAGTGATTGAAAAGGCTTTCTTTTTTATTTGACAGTATCCGGCTTCGGCGGGCATCACAGAGAGCGACGCAATGACAACTGCTCGTTTTCCATTGTTTGGTTGCTCTTGCACCAATACAGTCCCGAACGAAATGATGACCTGTCAAGGGAAAGAATCGTAAAGTATTTTGCATAATATTTAGCCACAATGGGCGCTGAACAGGCTATGTCTTTGACTTTTGAGAGCGCTTGAGCTTGGGCTGGTCGCCACGTCCATTTTGAACCGTTCAAAAGTGACGAATTGAACCCGTTCTCGAAGGGAAACAGGTATGAGCCTTCTCAGGTTATTATTAGTCATACCGGGTAGCCGTCGAGCGCCAGACACGTTAACTTGCATCGCGTTTTTTTTTTTTATGGTAGAAATTTTTTCAGGGTCCGGCTGGATACCGTCCCGACAAAGCACAAAGTCATGACACCTTATGGCGTTACCCGAAAACAGCACTGGTTTTCGCTTAGTGTAACGTGAGTGCTTGCTAAGCGATTTAGCTTAGACGGAGACGCTCGTCTTGTAAGCCTCGTCGCAGGCAAATATGAACGTATCATTCATCACGTTTACCACACCTGGGATTCCTCCTAGCATCTCTGACAATTTCTTTTGAAAAAACACGGATGCTGACTTTTTCTAAAAAGGCAGTCTGAGAAAACAGTGCCGCTTAACGGGTGTTATGATCGCAGTTAACAACTGACTTTTGAGCGACAACGTGATTTCATGAAACCAGTTTTAGCGTACAACTATGAAAACACAGATGCCATGAATAATAAAAGACGTGAACTCATCAACAGTCAGCGTGACATAGCGCTCGCGAAGTACACTGTTGTTTAATTGCGTCAAGACAACGCTAATACGAACAGGCCCCAATGGTTTAAGTACGGGCACCATTCCCGCGCACCATTTTGTTATTTCATCTACTTTGCGGATTACGCCATCTCGCTCCATAGGTCCAAACTACTGATTAACTTGGTGATGTAAGGGTAAAGTAATATGACCCGCAACGTGAGTTGCAGAAGGTATTGAGTTCGGCTTCAGTCTAATTTTCTATTTTCCTTTTATAGCTCCTAGAGTACCGAAAAGCTGCGGGCAGGGAGATTCAATGGCTGGCACACTACTGACCAAGTCTGCAAACTTAATAGCCACTAGGGGTTCAAGCGCCCCGAGACACGTGACAATACTCACGGACCATAATCGCCAGACATCATACAGGCTTTAGTGGACAGTACTTTGTATTCACAGTACATTGGCTTCCCAGAACGTTCAGTGACTCATCCGTGCGGCCTGTTAGCGTTATGTCGCGATTCTCCAGTCTAGTAGGCAACCCATGAAATGTTAAGAGCGCTACGTAATTCTGCCTCTGAATATAATTTAGCAAATCTCGAAGCACTGTTAATGGCGACTTGCGCCTACATAGAATTCAAGCGGCCCCGTTTTCTGCGCCGACAAAAGGCGAACCCTTCTTGAGATGGATAGACGAAAGCTGTACCTTCATTCCGATCGCCAGCAGCCTTTTTCCGACACACAACTCGACAATGTGTGGAATATCGGCCGTGGTATCATTTCGCCACTTTTTCTGGGCACGATTTCCTACAGTGTGCTACTTGACCGCGGTAGGGGAATGTGCCGTGGCTGTCTGGTCGGTAGAAATGTGCTCCGGGGCGGCGATCTTGTACGGCACGTGAACCATTCGCCACATTTTCGTCATAATACTGTCTTCATTGTAGCTTCGTCAAGCCGCCGTGGTCGTTACATATTTTTTATTGCTTAATAACCAAACCACCTCAATCATTCCACCCGCCGTGGTTGCTCAGTGGCTATGGTGTTGGGCTGCTGAGCACGAGGTCGCGGGATCGAATCCCGGCCACGGCGGCCGCATTTTCGATGGGGGCGAAATGCGAAAACACCCGTGTGCTTAGATTTAGGTGCACGTTAAAGAACCCCAGGTGGTCAAAATTTCCGGAGTCCTCCACTACGGCGTGCCTCATAATCAGAAAGTGGTTTTGGCACGTAAAACCCCAAATATTATTAATCGATCATTCCAGCATCTCCATTATATTTTCTTTTCGCCGTCGTCGTGAAGCTGTCGTCGTCATGGTGTGGCCGTCATACCATCGTCGCCACTCCAGTGTCGTGTTGTCATTTTACGTGTTACGTGTTGTCGAGTCGAAGTACCTAATTTCATTAGGTACTTCGTGACTCGACGGACATCAGCCAACCTTGTGGCGGGACACGTAACCACCCACTTAACGACGAAGCAGGGAGTGCCACAAGGCTTAGTACTCGCAGTGTTGCTCTTCAACCTGGCAAAGCTACCAGCTTTGCCAGGTGGGGCTTGGTAGTGATTTCAGACGTATACTACATTAAGTACGCCTGTGACGTTACAGTGAAAAATGCTGACAGAGACCTGAAATCACAGGAATCTGTACTACAGGACGCGCTGAACACCGTCGACTAGTGGTGTCAATCAAGAAGACTGTTGCCGACGACTTCTCAAGACGCCTATCCAACTGAAGCGATCGTGATGCCCTATACGCTGACTCCCTACCTACGCATACTAATCGTCGTCCTCAGGGCAAATGGCTTGGCAAAACGCTGGCTCCACGAAATTAAGCACAAAGCGCACGAGGTTCTCCATCTGATAGGGCACACCTGCTCCAAGGCTAGAGACGCCCTCACTACGAATGCCCGTTTAGTCATCCGAACAGTGCTGCAGCTGCGTCTTATCTATTCGGTCCATCTAGAATCTAGATTTAGCACGTCTAGAAAGCATCAACAAGGAAGTACAAATCCCGACATTTGAGGAAGAGGTGAAATTTAACACCACTGACAAGTTGATATATCAATTTCATCAAGCCAGGGCTTTCAAACCATGATTTAACCTGTTGCTCACCTACCGGAATATCATCTCACCACCTTCGGTAGGCACGATTCTACCCCGGGGTCACCAGCAACTCGTAGAAAACAAAACGGATCCGTCACCTACGAAATCCAGTCCGTCGGCTACCATGCGGCGCAACATAGAAGAAGCAGATGCCACACTCCCGACAGGCTCACTGGCAGCTGCGCATCGTGATGTTGAAATAAAGTTGAAAAGATTGTATTCTCTTAGTTGGTATATGGTTGTGACTCTCATCCGAGTCTCGAGCGGTTCTGATTAACGCGAGGGCCAGGACGGCCTTAAATAACCCCTCCCGGTCTTGTGGTCGTCGACATCTTCTTCGGAAGCTTGTGGAAGTAGGCTCTGTCATCGACGACCTCCTACCCTTCGGGTTTTATTTCCTTCGTCCTTCCCTTTATGTCGGGTCGGGAATAAACGGGATGACACTGTTTCGGAGAAGAGGGCAATGTTGACCTGGGGCCGCCCCCCTTGAACACTTCTCACCCTTGACAGGTTGAGCATGTGGGGGCGAAAACGGCCTTAAAACCCTTTGCGGTCTTGTGAACGTCGACGACCTCCCGCCTTTCGATTCGTAATCTCTTTGTTCATCGCTTTGTGTCAGCTCGGGGAATAAAAAGGGCTGATGCGGAACAGCCTTTTCTGGGACGAGGCAAATCATCTTGTCATGGGAAGGTACGCCCGAGAGTATCCTACTTATGACAGGTCTATCATAACAGCCCGTCAACCGCCATAGGAAGTCTCGAAAGGGTTGCAGTGTCCATGCAACTCGCAGAGACTGGTAGACCTCGTGCCTCTGCTTCGCTTCGCCGATCCTTCCAAGGCCTGCCAGGTGACGCCTTCTGCAAGCAAACCACGCCAACACTAAGCCACAACAAATAGAGGACACTCAACTAACCACGAGAACTGCCAAGTGCACACGTTCTTCACCTAAAACCCTATCAGAATCACACAAATGAGAAAACTAACAAAGGAGAAAACCAGACTTCCGTGCGCATTCCAACCAGCCTAATGCCTAACGTTTTTTGTTCCCTTCTTCCGAGAAAGCCACAGTTGTCCAGAGACTGAGAACGTAGTGCAACACAGCAATAATGGCATTACTCATAAATACAACGCATTTGAAATAAAGCAAAGAACGAAAAGGGGCACTTTACAACAAACAAGAAACTCATCGATGCGCCTAATTCGACATCATTACCTCTTGAGAGGCACTCGATTAGATCGCTGTCAGAAGGCCTACGGGCCTCGCCAAAGGCAACAAAGAGCGCCAGGAATACGCTGCTCTCTGTCGTCGTCTGCCAGTTTGAGTGCCCGCGGTATGCTTCTTAGTCCCCGAAAACGAGGCCGTAAACACGGGGAGAATTTCCAGCCTCTTTTTTTTTCCTTCACTCTTGCGTCGCATCTTACTGCAGTGGCAGTCTGACTGGTCTGTTCGTACACCGCAGATCGCCGCCCTGTTGAACCTTTCAGCCGCACCCCTAGTCGCAGAGACGGGTTCTGATTTGTTGTTAGGTGACGCCTTCGTTTTCTCACCTGCCCTACCGAGCCGTTTGAAGTTCAGCGTGATGGCGTGTTTTCTTGCCTGACGAACAGCGGTGTGGCGACTTTCTGTAGTCTTCGTTGAGTCGAATACATGGCTCGCTTGACCTTGCGCTGTTTAAGCAATTTTGCCATGCCAGGCGGTCGCCTAATGCGCCTCTGAAATTCCCGCGCGTTGAGTTGCTGCCCTGGTGGACCACCCTGGCATTCTCCCTCTCCTTTTAACGATCATGGAAAGTCGCCCAAGTGCGGTAGTACGAGGGCGTTTTGCAGTACCCCCTTGAACGTTTTGGGACTGTTTAAACTGGTCTTGTCTCCGGAAGGAACGTCCTCCGGGATAGTCCTTGTTTCTACTTTCGCGACGTAATTGCTCTCTTGTTTCGTCGCAATTCCTTTTTACCTACCTTCAGTAAGGTTAAAGAGCTTTCCGAATGTGTTAGTATCAAATTAGTCTCTAATTGCTCTGCTAGGCCATGCTGCCGTACTCTCATTGGCTCGGATGCCGCCTCGCTAGTGCTTTTTAGAGCGCAGCTCTTTGGCGTCCGTTCCTGGGTTTCGCGTCGTCGTCGGCCTCGTAACCAGCTCCGCCCCCTTTCATCCCCCCAGCGCTAGCAGCGGCCGACTGATACCGCTGGATGCCGCTGACGCCGCTAGAGAGTCAAGATAACGTGACTGCATAGAACACCGTCGTCGCCATGCAGAAAGAGGAGGAAAGGGTCCCCCCCCCCTGTATCGGCGTCAGCGGCATCAGTCAGTCGCTGCTATCTCTTCCCTCCTCCCTTTATCGTGTTGTCCGCTTGCTGCGCGCGCTTCTGCCCCCATCGTTTGCCGCTGGGTGTACACGCCGCCCCCCTCCCCCCTCTTCCTGCGAGTCTCCGGTTGTCAAAGCGCCGGCTCGAACTTAATTCCTTTCTTCGCTCCTCCTCCAATGCAACCCCTGTGCGGTGGCAATCAGAGAGCCAGATCGGTGGCGGCGGATCTGTATATGTGCACCGCCCGAGCCGAAATTGCCGCTGCCGTTCGCCCTGTGCGGTGGCAATCAGAGAGCCAGATCGGTGGCGGCGGATCTGTATATGTGCACCGCCCGAGCCGAAATTGCCGCTGCCGTTCGCCACTGCGAAATTATCTGCCAGTTCTTTCTGAGCCATGAGCGAGACGACCGATGGAAGTCCTCCGTCTGCTGCTGCTGCTGCTGCTGCTAAACGAGCTGCCAGAGCAGAGGCCCAGCGCTGTCGCCGTCAGAATCCAGAGGTGCGGGCCACCGAAGCAGAAGCTTACCGTCGCCGCCGTCGAGATGATCCAGGAGTACGGGAAATATACAAAAAAAATTCTGTGATAGCGCATACATGTGTTGCTCGATTACTTTGCCTCAATCTATCGAAAAGGTGAAACAGCTTATTTGCTGCGCTCAAATTTCGCATTAGGAAGTAACGTAATCGTCGGTAATTTTTTATTTATTTCACTAGCAACGTGCTGTGCTCCTTGAGTGCCTTTGCCGGGATTTATCGCCGCTGCAATCTCTTGAGCCTTGGAACACGTGAGAGCTCGGACCGTGTGGTCGCCAAAACCAGGCCCTTTTTCTTCATCATTTCTGAGTGACCTGAAAATAAAGAGGTAAAGTGTTTCGACAGATTTGGCAATACTGCTGCTTCAGTCAGCAGTAGTCCAAAGGGCCCTGCAATCTTTACGCTGGATATGTACAAGGAAACACTATATTGTTCACAACAGCCTGCGTGCTCCACGCATTTTCCCCGGGGAAATCCTCTGATTTCACGAACGCAGCGTGGAATATACATTGTCGCAGCTGAGTCCCTAAGTACTTTACACGGCATTCAATTCACTACCAGGTCGCGAAGGTAGGGTGCGAAGAGGGCAAAGTTGTGATCGCCGCCTTTACCGAAGGAGAAAAAAAACAATTCGAGGTTTCCGACAGCTGATCGCAACGTGTCCAGGCTCTTGGAAATGGAAACAGACTGGGTTTTTAGTCGCAAACGCTTTTATTCTTTTTCTTTCTTTTTTTACGGCGGTCTTATTCTCTCCTGAAATTTTGGGCTGCACGTTTTGATACCACCTCCAGTTTTTCTGTGGTGAATGGAGTGCCTGTTTTCCTCTTTACTGAATTTAGTAAATGGCCTGACGCGTGTTTTCATGGTTTCGTAACGTGCAGCGAATTCATCTGCTAGCATTGCAGAACGCTCCAAGCATTTTTCGTCCGCCCTATCTTGAATCCACAGGCGCACCCCTTCACTCAAGGACCCATAGAACTGCTCCAAGCAGATTTACTCAACAACCTTGTCGAGACGACCGAACGCATCTTGCCCCTTTAGACACTGAAATAAATTGACTTTGAGTTCATAAGAGAAAGCTTGAAAATATCCACGCGGTGTTCTAGCGGTCTCCCGAAACGACGACGGAAATCCTCCACTGAGAGCCGATATTTCCTTAGCAGCGCAGCTTTTACTTTCTGATAGTCATCTGCGTCGTCTCTCGTTAGCCTTGCAATTATTTCGCTTGCTTCGCCAGGAAGGACGGCCAGAATATGTTGATGCCAATTTTCTAGTGGCAACCCGTTTTTCTAGCAGGTTCATTCAAAAGTAATGATAAACAATCCCATAGGATCGTTTACCTTCTACGACGGCATGCGTCGTCTCTCGTTAGCCTAGCAATTATTTCGCTTGCTTCGCCAGGAAGAACGGTCAGAATATGTCGATGCCAATTTTCTAGTCGCAACTCGTTCTTCTCGAAGGTTCGTTCAAAAGTAACGATAAACAATCCCATAGGATCGTTTACCTTGTACGACGGCATTGGATCCCCTAGTTTTACTCCCCCTTAACCTCAACGTCTTTCATTTGTACAGATATTTGCTGATTGCATGGCCAGGTCCCGCTGCACGTCTGGTTCTCTAGCTTTAGTTAGTGACCCATCTTTTCCTCTTGTTCCTTCATTTCTAGAGCTTACCTTTGATCAGCGCTCCACCTTTCCTCTGCCTCGTGTTGTTCAGCTTTCTCAGCTCTTACCAATTCTTCTAGAGCATTTTGTTCAGCTTTTGCAGCTCGTTTCTCTATGTTTTCCCATGCTTCTGAACTTTCGTTCTCAAGAACCCCGCACTTCTCAATCACCTCAATAATCTGCGGCTTTCTCTGACTTTTTCCGACCTCAAATCGCAGCTCATCACATAGTGATAGGAACTCTGGCTTTTTCCGTTTGCTTCAATCCAAGGTAAATCCCGAACGAGTACTTTCTTACTCTGCTGTGACGTGAGGAAGCTTTCAACAGCAGCCTGCAAGTTCGAAAAGTAATTTGCAGTTTCAGAAAACACGAACTAAAATTTGGCAAATTCTCAAAGGAATTCAAGCTCTCACCATTTTGTTGAAACCAGGACGAAGGGTCGAGTATCCCATTGCTGCCAACCAGTTGACCAGTCTATCGGGTGAGGTGTGTCTTAACCGCAAGAATCAGGAAACGACGACAAAGGCGGGCATCGTGATGATGAAAAAAAGTAGGAAAGATTCTATTCACTTACTTGTACATGGTTGTCACTCTCATCTGAGTCTGGAGCGGTTCTGATTAACAGGGGGGCCAGGAGGGCCTTAAATAACCCATTGCGTTCTTGTGGTGGTCGATGTCTTGGGAAGCCTGTGGAAGTAGGTTCTGCCGTCTACGACCTCTTACCCTTCGGGTTTTCTTCCCTGCGTTCTTCCGTTTGTGTCAGGTCGGAGAATAAAAGGGGGTGACGCTGTTTCAGAGAAGAGGGCAATCATGTCGATACCGGGATGCCCGCTTGAACGCTTTAAAACACGGTTTTAATTACCCCTTGTGGGCGTGAACGATCTCCCGCCCTTCGCTGTGTCTTCTCTTTGTCCACTTCTTTGTGTCCACTCGAAGAACAAAAAGGGGATGACGCATTACACCCTTTCCTGGGATGAGGCAAATTATCTTCTCATGGGAACGTACGCCTGAGTGTCTCCCACTTATGACAAGTCGATTATAACAAAGGGGATTCGTAAAGTTTGCAACGCCGACCCTTTGACAGCGAAACACACCGCATTACTGTGCAAGCAGCCGGTTAGCTTCGGATACCCTGAAATCCACGAGACACTATTTCTGTTCATATGCAAGCTCACACCGCTCCCCATAATGGGTTACCACCCAGTTTGGACGCAACTTTCCAAAGTGCCCGCCAGGGAGATTTCCTGCACTGCAAGGAGATTCTCCTCAGCACCACACTAGATTGAATCCCACCGTGTCGTTCAAACCTCCCAGGTGACCTAAACAGCCAAGAGAAACCGGTGTTACGAAGGCTTTGTGTCGGTTCGGCAGTGACATAGGTCACCCATGCCTGGCCACAACAGCTCCGTCGGCAATTTGGCTATAGCTGCCCCTATTGCCCAGCTTGAGCGTCTGCGCCTACAGTCACACACCTATTTTGCAAATGCGCTGGCCTAACCAACACCCGAGGGCAGCACCTTCAAACAGTAGGGCTTTATCCCACGATTCCACCACGCTCATGGTTAGATGGAACCAACCATCGAACACTACTGATGTGAATCGCTAAAACCTGCCTATATTTGTATATATTTGTTCGTTTCTGCCTTTGCGCAAACTTTCGAAATAAAAAGGAAGCGTCGTAGTCCAGCTTGTTACTCATCGGTTGGCTAAGGCTCACAGACTACCGTGAATGAATACTTCCTTGAGAATGTAGCGTTTATGCTAACAACTTGCTCAAACAATATCATAGGGGCAATCCTCACCCAGTCACCGCCAAAAGCTTTTTAGTTCCAGGTGTTCTCAAAGCAGCCAATAATTGTTAAATATCCGTGCTATTCAAGCTTTCCTAGTGTTACTGTTGTCATCACAACCTTGTCGTTACTTGATAGTTCTATCTTGTGCGTAAATATATAGGCGTTTGCAAATACCATGTTACCGGTTATCTGTACGGGAGCGAAAAACGGTAATAGCTATATCTCGTGTAGTCAGTGTTTACCAAGAGTACAAAAGTCTAATCCTACAGTGACTTCCCATATTCTACATGACTATACCTGTAAAGCGTTCGTAGCACTATGTTGGCAATCTTGGAATAATCTAATATTTTACGTCGACGGGATAACTAACGCGACAGCAAATTTATCGAAGGCGTTGCATTTGAGCAAAGTGCCACTACACTTCCCTACCGGCATTCCTAAAGCCGCTCCCGAAACCCGGTAACCCTGAATTATAATGCGTTTACGGAGAACCTGAGGCTCTACACTGTCACTTTCAATCTTTACAATGCAGTCACAGTGAGGCAGCCCACAGCTGGCATCGATGGAATGCACAGTGCGGTCGGACTCTTGGCAAGTCCAGGCATGCTGGCGGTCATTGCGACGGCCACTTGCCAACACAACATTGAGAGGCCAGGTGACCGAGAGAACGCGAATGGCGCGACTGCAAAGAAGCAAGACAGCGAGAGCACGACGAGCGTTAAAAGCTGCCCTAGCAAAGCCACCATCGCGGCACCGACACAGCAGTCGACAGCAATGCTAGTTACGATGGCCCTGCTCATGGGCTGCGTCGCGGTCGTCTTGCTGCTCATGCTGGTAGGGGTGGCGGGTCGCCGACAAGGATTGTCGATGAGGGCAGCAACAGTCATCGCCTTGTAAGTATCTTGCGCTATTTTTGCCTTGTGTGCCAACCTGAAAGCCGACATATTGCACATCGCTGCTTAGTTTTGAAAAGCGAAGCTTTCTTCGCTGATACTCGTGGACATTCATTACTGTGCGCAGCTGTCTTGCCACATAGCCCACGCACAGAAACCAAAGATCGAATTCTGTCCGCGACGGTGGGATTGAACCTCGGTGCTCCAACACAGCAGGACGATGCTCTAATCACTAGGCAACGTCCGCGCATGTACTTTTATAATGCCAACACCAAGTAGCTATCTGAAATGATCACCACGTGTGTCACATTGCCTAGCTTGGGTGCGCGAGAGCACACGCGAGGGCGCCAGCTATCTTTACGCCAAAGGCGCAAGAGTGAAGTGGGCTAAATTAGAGCGTTAAATTATCCGCTTCACGAAACATTCGCTTCATGTAGCATCCAAGACGTAGGTTGAATCTGGGTAGTAGTTCTCCTTAATAACACTCCTGGCTTTTGTTGCGCTGTTGTGGAAGTGAATTCAAGTATCTTGACATAATTGCCATCCTTTGCATGCTCCGCAACAAACTCTTTTCCACCATATACGCCTTGCTGGTCCAAATTAACACGTGCGGAGCGTCGCTGTGACCACTCACGAAGCGCGAAAAGGAATAACTACGGAAGAGGCATCGCTGCAAAATCACGACCCTCACAAACTCACGTTGGCCGTTAATTTCTGGCGATCCTTCCCATTTGATTCTATGGAGCTCTTATCATTCGCTCTTCACGGCCGGCTGGTCTCTCTCTCAAGGCGGGTGGAGCCTCGCCCTGACCGCTTATGAAGTGCGAGCAGCGCGAAACGGAATAGCTTCGGAAAGAGCATCGCTCAAGAAATCACGGCCCTGGACACATTTGAACAGACAGAAGAGGAGATGCATACATATAGACATCAATCCGTCTATTCTGAAAAGTCCCTGACAATCGCTTTATTTTGTAGAGATGTCGTTGAGAAGCTTCGGCAGGAAAGCTGACAAGTCCTGAGAGTTGACGCTTTACCAGTGCTTATAATCAGGGGGCGGTGCGGCCACCCCTCCAGTTTTTTAAAAGAGGCTGGGGCCTCCCTCAGCAGGTCAACTGCAGCACTGCAATAATATTAGTAATGCAAAAATAATATGTAGCATGTGTGCATCAATAAACCCACTCATGCAATTTCAAGGCGTCAAAGCTGCCGGAATGGAGACCATAGGTATGTAATGAATGACAATAAACGTAAACGGGGGGCGCGATTTTTATTAGTCAAGTCATAAAAACCCAATAAACAATGACGCGATGGACAGTATAGGGGGAATTTTAGTTCCTAACTGAATTAAAATATTATGAATAGACGGAAATGGAAGTGGATGAAAAATCAACGTCGGTTCGCATTCCACATGCAGCCAGCTGTTTTTGCAACCACTTTCATTTCCGGTTACTTTTTTTTCTCCTTCAGTTACATCCGGTTTCATTACCAATCCAATTTATTCGGTCGGTGGAGCGACGAAAAAGGTGGGTCCACCGACCGGAACTGTTGGGTTAACAAAGAAAAGATAACCGCGAAGTTGTGCTTCGCATATATATATATATATATATATATATATATATATATATACATATATATATATTTATATATATATATATATTTATATATATATATATATATATATATATATATATATATATATATATATATATATATATATATATATATATATATTGCAACGGGGGGTGTTCGCCTAGCAGCACTAGCTCTAGGTTGCAGCGGTAGGCTTAAAACAGGTCGGTGCTATCTCGAAACGGGGAAGCAAGCACACCTTGTCGTCTTCTTCTCATCCACTAGCACCATGCCCGCTGCCCAGTGCCTTCAGTACAATCACTCCGCACCGAAAGAGGAGCCAACCTGGCGACCTAAGGGCACGAAAACACAGAAGGGTCATGGCACTGCTTGAGCCGGGAGACGTGCACAATTTCCTGGCCGAGACGACGCTGGTCGGAAGGCGGTTCCGTTGGCTCGATGAGGTAGTTGACCGCGGATGTTTTCTTCAGTACCCGATAAGGACCGTGGTACTTGGAGAGGAGCTTAGAGGAAAGGCCTGGAGGAGTAGAGGGCACCCACAACCAGACCAGCGAGCCAGGAGCAAAGCACGTAGCCGCAGTAGATGAATCATGGCGATGCTTTTGGCGCCACTGGTCCTGGGATGTCAACGAACGAGCGAGCTGGCGACATTCTTCGGCGTAAGCAGCCGCTCTAGAAACAGTCGTGCACTCCGAAGCATCTGGTCGGTAAGGCAGAATCGTGTCCATAGTGCATGAAGGTTCGTGTCCGTAAAGGAGAAAGAAAGGGGAGAACCCAGTGGTGCTTTGCGTGGCGGTATTGTAAGCGTAGGTGACGAAAGGCAGAATGCGATCCCAATTCGAGTGGTCAGATGAAGCATACATGGCCAACATGTCACCAAGGGTGCGGTTGAAACGCTCTGTCATCCCATTAGTTTGAGGATGATATGCCGTGGTGGTACGGTGAATGATGCGACACTCCTTTAGCAATGCTGCAATGACGTCGGAGAGAAAAACGCGACCGCGGTCGCTCAGTAATTCTCTAGGTGCTCCATGGCGTAAAATCAGGTTTCGAAGGATAAAACTGGCGACGTCTTTTGCTGTGGTAGATGATAGGGCTGAAGTTTCGGCGTACCGCGTGAGGTGGTCGATAGCGACAATAACCCAGCGGTTGCCACTTGGAGTGTTGGGAAGCGGACCGTATAGGTCAATGCCGACGCGGTCGAACGCGCGCGCGGGGCATGGTAAAGGTTGCAAGGGACCGGTGGCATGTTGAGGTGGCGTCTTGCGTCGTTGGCATATGAGGCAGGACCGGACGTACTGGCGAACGAAGCGGTACATACCGCGCCAGTAGTACCGAAGCTGGATGCGAGAGTATGTCTTTAAGACACCAGCGTGGCCGCATTGGGGATCGTCGTGGAACGTGGCGCAGATGTCAGGGCGCAGGTGTCGGGGTATAACAAGCAACCACTTGCGACCGCTCGAATTGTAGTTGCGGCGGTACAGCAGGTTATCCCGAATGATGAAGTGCGCGGCTTGACGACGGAGCGTTCGAGAAATTGGCGCTGGCGACTGGCTAGACAGGAAGTCAATAAGCGAAGAGATCCATGGGTCCTTGCGCTGCTCTGATGGCATGTCGGTAATGTTGAGGGCGAAGGCTCCATGTGTGGAAATAGACGAGTGGACAGGACCGGAGGGCAGGGGTGACCGGGATAGAGCGTCTGCGTCTGAATGTTTGCGGCCGGAGCGATAAACAACGCGGATGTCGTACTCTTGCAGGCGCAATGCCCAACGGGCGAGCCGACCAGTTGGATCTTTTAATGAAGATAACCAGCATAGGGCATGATGGTCGGTCACGATGTCAAATGGACGCCCGTACACATAAGGACGAAATTTTCCGATTGCCCAAATGATGGCCAGACATTCCTTTTCAGTAACCGAGTAGTTCGCCTCGGCTTTGGTAAGGGTGCGGCTGGCATATGCGACGACGTACTCTTCGAAGCCATCCTTGCGTTGTGCAAGAACAGCGCCGAGCCCGACACCGCTAGCGTCCGTATGGATCTCAGTTGGTGCAGATGGATCGAAGTGTCGCAGTACTGGAGGAGAGGTGAGAACGCGTCGCAGTTCTTGGAATGCGTCGTCGCATGCCGGGGACCAGGCTGATAGGTCAGAACTGCCGGTGAGAAGCTGCGTCAAGGGGGCGATGATAGAGGCGAAGTTACGGATGAAGCGCCGGAAATATGAGCACAAGCCGATGAAACTGCGGAGCTCTTTCATGGTGGTTGGTTTGGGGAACTCGGTTACGGCGCTAAGTTTCGTGGGGTCCGGGAGGATACCGTCTTTGGAAACTACATGACCGAGAATAGTAAGTGTGCGAGCGCCGAAGTGGCATTTCTTCAGATTGAGTTGCAGTCCTGCAGTGGAGAGGCACGCAAGGACTTGCTCGAGGCGGCTGAGGTGCGTCGCAAAGTCGGTGGAAAAAACCACAATGTCATCCAAATAACAGAGGCACGTTTTCCACTTCAGCCCTCGAAGAATGCTATCCATCATTCGCTCGAAAGTGGCAGGCGCGTTGCAGAGGCCGAACGGCATGACGGTGAATTCATATAGCCCATCAGGAGTTACAAAGGCTGTCTTGTGGCGATCGGCCTCGGCCATTGGCACTTGCCAATACCCGGAGCGTAGATCCAGCGAGGAAAAGAATTCCGCTCCCTGCAGACTGTCCAAGGCATCGTCGATGCGTGGCAGAGGATAGACATCTTTGCGCGTTATTCGATTAAGGCGGCGATAGTCGACGCAGAACCGAATGGAGCCGTCTTTTTTTTTAACAAGGACAACCGGAGATGCCCAGGGACTGTTAGAGGGCTGGATGATGCCACGCTCCAGCATGTCGTCAACGTGCTGGTCGATGACACGGCGTTCAGCGGCCGACACACGATACGGACGCTGGCGCAATGGTGTTTGTTGGCCGGTGTCGATACGGTGAACGACTGCGGACGCCCGGCCCAAGGATGGTTGGCCAATGTCAAATGAGGCACGAAAACGCTGGAGGAGCTTGATGATTTCGGTGTGCTGCGCAGGTGTGAGTTCTGCGTCGACGGCACGAGCGAAGACGTCTACAGGGGCATCGGTCGCGGCGGGAGGAGTTACGGCACAAATCGGAAGTGATGCCGTATCACCAAACATGGTGGCCGGAAGAATGCTATCGAAAGCTTCAGCGGTACCCAGGCACTCGTCACGGAGTAGGGATGACGGGCAGGCGGACGGATTGCACACGTAAAGGGCAGCAGAACCTTCGCAAAAAGTGACGACAGCAAACGGAAGAAGAAAGTTCCGGCGGCGCGCACAAGTGGTCGACGGCGTAAAAAGGACAGATGAGTTCGCAGCAGAGCTACATAACACAGGAACCAGAGCGGCGGAGAAAGGTGCAATATCGATGTCAGAGGCGGCAACAACTTTAGGAGAATAATGGTCGTCAGGGTCAAAACACGGCACTGATAACGTAAGTTCGCAACGAGCGCAGTCGATAAGAGCTTGATTTACAGATAGGAAATTCCAACCAAGAATAACGTCGTGCGAGGAACGAGGCAGGACGACAAATTCGATAACATGCATAACGCTTTGAATGACAACCCGGGCTGTGCACGACGCTGAAGGCTGAACGCGATGCGAGGTTGCCGTACGCAGAGAAAGAGAGGTAAGGGGAATGGTCACTTTGTTCAAATTGCGGCAGAGCTTCTCACTAATAATAGAAACGGCGGCTCCGGTGTCGATAAGTGCGTGTACGGTGACGCCGTCTACGGACAGTTCAATTTCGTTCGCCGGCGCAGAATGAGGCCTTGAAATGTTCGACGGAAACGCAGTTCTTGCCTCTGGAACTACGACTGCTAGTTTTCCTCTCGGGCTGGGCTGGGTCGGCGAACCATCGGGGAAATGGATCGGCGACGTGGGGAAGGCGACCGGCGTGAACCGAAGGGGAGGCGACTGTAAGAGGTGTCCGGAGGAAGGTTAGATTGGTCCTGACGCGGAAGTCGAGCAGGCCTGTAGCTTGAGGCACCCCCACTGTCAGGTAAACGGGGGCTGCGACGGCGGCAGAATCGTGCTACGTGGCCCGGAAAATGGCATGAATAACATATTGGCCGGTTATCAGGTGTTCGCCACGGGTTGACGACAGGGGCTCCAGCAGCCGAGTAAGGAACGACTATCGGACGCGAAGGTGGCGGCGGTACATGGAAGGTGCCGGTGGCCCGGTAGGAATCAGGAGCCGGAGGAGTGTAAGGCTGCGCGACAACGTCAGCGTACGTTAGCGGTCCAGCTGCAGGCTGCGGAGGAGGGGCAGATGGCAGCGCCGCGGCAACTTGCGTCTGAATGACGTGACGAAGCGAAGGAGCCAGGGTTGTCGACGGCTCGGGTGCGCTATTCGCCAGAGAGAGTTGGCGTGCGACTTCCTGGCGGATGAACTGCTTTATCTCCGGCATTAAAGCAGAGATGTCGGCAGCGTCGCGACCGAAGTCCAACGGGGAGAGATCCGCAGTGTCCTGCTGAGCAGCGCGTGTTGATGCACGTTGCTTGCGCAGCTCGTCGTACTGCTGGCAAAGCTGTATGAGCTCGGCAATCGTCCGGGGACTCTTCGCGACGAGCATTTGAAAGGCATGCTCATCGATGCCTTTCATGACGTGCTTGATCTTGTCTGCTTCATCCATGGATGAGTTGACGCGCTTGCAGAGCGAGAGCACGTCTTCAATGTAACTGGTGAAGGTCTCGTCCTGGCGTTGAGCTCGACCACGCAAGCGCTGCTCAGCGCGAAGCCGGCGAACTGCGGGACGGCCGAAGACCTCAGCCAAAGTCGCCGTGAAAGCCGACCAGGTGGTAAAATCGGCTTCGTGATTGCGGAACCATAGGTTGGCCACGTCAGTCAAGTAAAATATGACATTTGTGAGCTTGGCGCGGTCGTCCCACTTATTATAGGCGCTTACACGGTCATATTCGGCGAGCCAGTCTTCCACGTCGCGGTCGTCTGTGCCGCTAAATATAGCCGGATCGCGCTGGCGGATAACACCAGAGCAGACGATGGCCGGGGGCACGGGAGCAGCAGCCTGGGACGGTCCCGGTTCATCCATTGTAACAGCTGGTAGTAGCGTCCGACTGCGGAGTTCCAGGATGTTGAAGAGAAACCCAGCACCTCCACCAAATGCAACGGGGGGTGTTCGCCTAGCAGCACTAGCTCTAGGTTGCAGCGGTAGGCTTAAAACAGGTCGGTGCTATCTCGAAACGGGGAAGCAAGCACACCTTGTCGTCTTCTTCTCATCCACTAGCACCATGCCCGCTGCCCAGTGCCTTCAGTACAATATATATATATATATACGTGTGTGTGTGTGTGTGTGTGTGTGTGTGTGTATACAGTGTTCGAGCACATATTGATCGCTGATCTAAGTGGCCCCCCTCCACTGAATGGATAGTGTAATCCCAGCGCTTTACAAAAAGTTGGCAGGCGATTCTACTTCCAGTTGAGTTTGCTGAAAGACAAAGTCTTCCAGAAAGAGCTAGGGCTGAGAGAGAAGCGCAGTCACTGCTCACCGGGTTCTGTGGCGTCACTCCTCGCCCGAAGAGACTATATAGGAGGTGCGTAGAACTCAAATGTCTTTACTGCACAATCTTCAGGACCCGTCGACATTTTGAGGCATCGCGATCTTGTAAAAGAACTTCAAATAATTTCTTGGGTAAAACCTGTGAAAACTACGATTCGATTATGACCCACGACTTTGTGGGGTAAGATTGTCCGTGGCGTTAACGTTACAACATCAAGCTTACGTTCTAGATGTGCTCTGTTCGTATGCAACCGTTCAATAATTTATTGATGTATATATTTAGATATCGCATTTCTTCCATAAGGACTAAGCAATGAATCAACAGCTGCATGTTAGAATGTTGCACGAAATTAGGCTCGCAGCTTTAGTGGCAGTACTGATGGCAGTAATCTTAAGCTGGCTATGTAAACACGTGTGGCGGGGCGTGCCCAGACATGCGTGAAACGAAAAAAGCTCCTCGATCTATACCAGCAGCATTGTCTAGAACAATAGGGTTTTATCGGCGTTCTCATTTTGTATCGACCTTGCATTCATGTGTTGCGACATGGTCGCGGTGGCGCCATCTTGCCCTTTCTTCTTCTGCAGGGCCTCGCCCAGAAACAGGAAACTCACCTATTCGACTACGCCGAAATTCGCCACGTCGGACGATGGCACAAGCTTCGATGAAACTACCGACACCTCGGAGCGCCCCGAGAACGCTGATTTCATATTCCCCATGACACAAACAGCGTATCTTGATAGGTCAGCTTCGGAGACTACCAACGGAACTACGACATATATTAATTCGTCTTCAGTCACCGATGCGACCGATTTCTAACGTCACGTATGTAATAACAATAAGCCCTGCATTTGAAGAGGGTTAAGACAGAAAACTTGCGCCTAAAAAAACGAAAGAGAAAAAGTACACGCTTGGTTCTACGTTTTTCATTATAACTCATGCATTAAAAGTATCAAAACCAAGCATAAACTTGCAAGAAAAAAACTAGTTTCGTTATTCCTCCAGTCCGCATGCATAATTATCGATCTTATTTTAAACTAAGCACATGCTCAGAATGGAGGTGTTTATGGTATGGTGCAATTCGAGAGGGAAGTTTAAAAGCACTAGGTCATTTCCTTAACATGTTACTATATATCAGCCCATAATTATTCATGAAAAGTCAAATAGAACTCACGCACCTACTGAAACATAGGAAGACAAACTGATGTGCCTGCTGAAATCAATGTGCGTCGTGGTGAGCGTTAACACTCACCTTGGGGCACACGTGCCTCGCTACTTACGTGATTGAAATGTGCTCGCTTCTTCGCCGTTCAATAACGTGACAACGGGGTCAATTTAGGAAACCTCATATGTTTTGTATTTAATACTGGGTTTCGATTTTTATTCTTAGTTGTCATTGAATTTCCATGCTTCTCTGTGCATTTCATGCCCCTCCTCATATAGCCTATTATTTGACTTCTTTTAGCTTTAATGGTATTATAAGGAACCGTTCAATCCAGCCGCGATCGAGCTACGACGAATAAGAACAAGCTTTGGGGCCAGTTATGCTATTTACAGATGAGGAATTTGTACAAGTGATGATATTGTGCAGAGGTGAAGAGTCAGTCATGGGTCGTGCTCACACAAATTCCCTCCCGCGGTGGAAGTGGCCGCCTGGTCGCGTGGCATTACGATGAAACGCGGCAAGTGTACGGTTTCATGGGCGATACATGCACAATTTCTGTACCACGGCAAAGGTGGTCGGAAGACTTTCAAAGAGGTGAGACGCGGTAATAAAATGGAGATGTCTACTCAATGACCGCGTAGGCTCCATTAAAACGACTGGCGAACTTTTCGCATAAACCGGGAACGTGCCCAGGAGCCCATAGAAGTAGTTCGTCACCAGGGAAGAAAGTGAAAGCACGGTCAGTCGAGTCGTAGCGATGCTTCCGCCAATCCTGAGCGATGTTGTTGTTAATGCGGGCTCGATGACGGCGGCATATGAGGCTAAACAAAAATTGTTCTGAGAAGGGCGTTGCGGAGGACACGGTAGCCGTAAGGAACGATACGTCCGGGAGGAAACTAGGTGAGCGGCCATAGACGAGGAAAAAGGGTGAAAAGCCGGTGGTGTGTTGTACAGCCGTATTGTAAGTAAATGTCACAAATGGCACGATCGCACCCCAGTTGGTGTGGTCGGGGCTGATCTACATTGCGATCATATCCGATATAGTACGATAAAAAACGCTCTGTCAAGGCGGAGGTCTGCGGATGGTCACCGGGACTGGTCTTGTGAACGGTGCTTGAGGCGCGCAGAACTTCGCTCAGAAGAGACGATAGGCAGGCTTTGCCGCGGTCGTTGAGGAGAAAGCGCGAAGTTCCGTGACGTAAGATTATGTTGTCTGGATAGAAATCAGCGACTTCAGCGGTACTCCCAGAATGTATACAGGCTGTCTAGGCGTAGCGTCTCACATGGTCTATGGCCGTAACAAACCAGGGATTGTCATTGGACGTCTTGGGCGGAGGACCACACAAGTCTATTCCGACGACCTCGAAAGGGGAAGCGGGAAAAAGAAGAGGTCGCAAAAGATCAGAAGGAGGAGTCGTAGGTCGTTTGCGGCGTTGACAAAGAGCGCATGATGCGACGTGCCTGGCTACGGGAGACGAGAGGCCAGGCCAACAGCACCGACTTCGTATTCTGTCGTCTTTCTTCTGGTATCCGAGGTGACCAGCCATCGGAACATCATGAAAGACTTCAAGCACCTCACGTTGCAGAGAAGGCGGCATGATGGATAGCCATTTGTTGCCATGGAGGTGATAAATGTAGCGATACAAAGCGCCATCGCGAAGATTGAATTGTTGAAGTTGTCGATGGAGTCGGGCGTTCGGAGGTGAAGCAGAGCCTTGCATGCGGTCAAGAATAGTTCGCCAGTATAAGTCGGCATGTTTGAGGGAAACGAGGACAGATTGGTGATTCGGTTTCAGCCAGTCGAGCGTTGAGTGGGATAGGGGTGATGAGGTGGGCTCTGCTTGTACATCAGTACGAGTAGGCAATTCTGAGTCATTATAAAAATACCTGTATTTCCAATAATAAAATCAGTACATTCACAGCCCTACCAAAGCCTTTGAAGGCTTGAGTAAAAGCAAAACTTTAAGAAAACGGTAAAAGAATTGTTACTATCCGAAGACTAATAGAAATGTTCAACTTCAGGTATAGAAAATTTTGTACATGTTTCTTGTTGTTGTTTTTAGAAAACTGTGTAAACTTTAACCTTCCAGCTACAGGTATGAAAAATTTCGTACATGCTTCTTTTTTTCCTGTTGTTGTTGTGCTTCAATTTTTTAGAAAACTGTATAAACTTTAACATTTTTTCTTTCTTCTTATGCGAATTGTGTACTCAAGTGTTGAAAATGTGTGCTATAATTTCATGTGTGACCTCCTGAAAGCCTGCCACTGCCATGTTGCTGCCAATGTACGGGTGGCACGGCTTAGTCAGGCAAATGTTTGCCTTTAGCCGTGTCCCCTAAGACAATCTGTTCATTGTCTTAAATAAATCAATAAAGAAGCAAAGAAAGAAAGAGTGGCAGAGCCTGGTGGGCAGCAAAGCCATACAGGGTACATTAATAGATTATTTACAAGCAGCGAACTCGATTATAGCATACCAAAAAAGGTTATGAAGAGTTATACAGTGTCTAATAAAATAATTCTCATTGAGAATAATGAAGCACAGAAACGCAGCAATGCGTGTGAACAAAATGACCATGAGACAACATAATCATACACCAATTTAACCGTCATGGTGCAAAGGAATTGCACAATCACATGCCCGAACACAAGCAATAACGGTTAACAAAAGGAACAAATAAGGCTTTACAAAGAGATACGCCTTAGCAGTCTCTTTAACTTGTATTTCGTTTTTGCATAGAAGATACTGGGGGGTAATTTATTGAAGTATGTGGGAACATAATGGGAGCGAGCTCTAGTACCATACCTTGTGGAATAACGTGGCCTCCATAAAGTGCATGGCCTCCAATTATTGCTCTGCAAAGGACAACGAGATACAGAATCTGCGTTTTAGTGACTCTTGCCAGACCTGTAGGTAGCATCGAAATTATACTCCTGTACATGAATCAGTCAGTGACCAAGGCGAGCCGATAGGTTCTTTAGTGACCATAGCCAGCACAGTGCGTTATGGTCAGTCACAACTTTGAAGTCACCGCCGTGGAGGTATGTCTGAAACCTTTGCACTGCCCAAACAACAGCAAGGCACTCTTGTTCGGTGATGGTGTAATTTCTCTCAGCACCAGTTAGCGTCCGATTGGCGTAAGCGACGATTCATTCACGCAAGGTGGTATCACATAGAGAAGAGCACCGAGACCATGACTGCTAGCGTCAGTGTGAATGATAGTAGCTGCACTTTCATCAAAGTACCAGGTCGGACGTCAGGGCCTGCTTGAACGTGAAAAGGCACTTTCAGAACCGGTAGACCGAACGAAAGGCGCTTTATTTGAGAGGAGTTTATGGAGCAGAGAGGCAAGCGCAGCGGTGTTGTGTATAAAGCGCCGGAAGTACGAAGCCACTCCAAGAAGACTGCGCAGGTGTTTTGGGCACAGAGGACGAGGAAACTCAAGGATGGCGGAAAGTTTCTCAGGGTCCGGCCGAATGCCATGTTTGCTGACTAAGTGCTTCATAACTGTGATAGTCTTTCCTGCGAAAGTATATTTTTTTCGTGTAGAGCTGTAGGCCAGCGTTTGCGAGGCAGGTTAGCATGCACTTGTTCAAGACCTGCAGGCGTTCCGGGAACGTGCTCGAAAACACACGATGTTGTCGAGATAGCTAAGACCGGTCTTCCATTTGAAACTGCGCTGGACATTATCTATCATGCGTGCATAGGTGGCAGGCGCATTGCAGAGCCCAAAGAGCATCACATTAAACTCGTGTAGCCAATCTGGGGTGGCAAAAGCCGTTTTCTCCTTGTCGGACTCTGACAACAGTATTTGCCAGTAGCCGGATCTAAGATCAAGAATAGAAAAATCATCGGCAGCCTGTAGAAAATATGGTGCGTCGTCGATTTGTGGCAAAGGATAAACATCCTTGCAGCGTGGTTTTGTTCAGGGCACGGTAATCGACACAAAAACGCACTGAACCATCTTTTTTTTCTGCACTAGAGCAACTGTAGAGCGCCAGGTGCTCGAGGAAGGTCGTAATATATTCCATCAAAGCATGTCCGATACATTTTCCTTGATTTCGCGCTCCTTATGAGACGCGATATGGCCGCCCGTGGACAATGCGGGAGCCGTCAGTGTATATGCGATGAGTCGCAGCAGCCGTCATACCGAGGGCTGGCGAATTGATGTCGAACAAGGAACGGTGTTTTTCTAATAGTGCGAGGAGATCGCGACTCTGGGCAGGAGTCAGGTCAGGGCTTATGGTTGCCGACGGCGATGTGGAAGAGACAGTGAGTGGTGAAGTCGTTGACTCTGGCAGCACAGTCCAAAGGGCAACAACTGCATTAAGCGGTGTATCAACAGCGCAAGTGACACTTGATCCACGGGGTAGCAGTCGAGGTTCGGTAGTTTATTTTAACACGGTGAGGAACGCAGAGCCATGAGAGAAGCGAAGTAATAATAATTCCTCTAGATAGCGTATGGCCGTAGGGAAGAATGAGAACGTTGCCGTCCCGAGTGTCACTGGAATTGACGCTTATAATTCCTTCTCTTGATGGCCAAAATACCTAATCGAAGGAGACGACGAGGCGCATGCGTTCTTCATAATCAGGAAGAGAGTAACACGTGGCATTCAGATGCGCGATTCGCTCCACAACAAAGATAGCAGCGGACGCCGAAGACAGGAAATACCATCCTAAGATGGAATTTCTTGTCCATGGGAACCCTCACGAAACACAACAAAAACAAGGTGGTGGCGTACTCTGTCAATTAATGCTCGAACTGTACATTGCGCGATGGGTCGAAAAAAGGCGTTGGTCTCTGCACGAAGGGCCGCAATAAGGCGTGATCACCTTCCGGAGGCGGGAGAAAAAGTCTGCCCTAACAATCGAAATGGCGGCACCTGCGTCAATGAGATCTTCGACGGGCACACTTTCCGCCACCAAAGACAACAAGTTGTACGGTTGCTCTGGATGAATTGTAGGTAGTCCAGTGGATGCAGTTTCCCCTCCTAAAACGGCATCGGAGAGCTTTCCGAGGGAGCGTTGGAGACGTGAGAAGCAGGTCGGAGAGGTGATACGGAATGATGACGTGGAAAAGGCGACCTGCGGCGAGACTCTCGAGAATTCAGAGGCGTGTTGGTAGAGGACAGATGAGAGGGGGATCGGTGAAATTAACAGCGGTAGGAGGTTCTCTGGTAGCCCGTTGCTGGACGGACGCCTGTTCCCTCTTCGAATGTATAAGAAGAGTCAGTCATGGGTCCCGCTCACAATATAGGTAATTTGCTCAGGCTAATTTGGGCAGTATTTCTCCCTTTTGTATAGTTACGATGTCGCGCTCATTCTACACTCCATCGCATTATCTTCTTTTGTTTTATAGTTAGGCGTGACTGCAGATATTCGGAAGAGGTTTCAACAAATTGGGAGGTGAGAAACGAATAGAGCTGTTGATACAGCAAAGCTGCTTGGCTCATATTCTGGTTGATATTTAGAGAAAAGAAAGAGTTAGGAGAGAATACGCTGTGCAAAACAGGTAACCGGTAGTGCATTGGAGCTGCAGGATAGACGACAACGTCAGGCCCACGCACGTGAGGACGGCTGAAAATTTAGAGGCATGACTTTTTATTGAGCTGGTGCAGTTCCGCGACAGTGGTTCGTCTGCCAGTTGATATAAAATCGGCTTATATTGATAATGACGACAAGAATTGTGCATTATGCACTGTTCTTATGTTCTTCAGTTACTAATATAGTCAATGCAATATAACTGTGCCATTTTGTGTATTTCAGGCATAACTAATTGATATTTTGTAATCATTTTGCTTGATCTCCTTGGACTACTATTTGTTATTCCAGTAGATACGTGCTAATTCAACAGTAAACAAAGGAGGGGCGCAATCTTGTGAACGTGCCTTTTCACGTGGCGTAGAAGGATGCGTTCTTATTAGCATATTTTTTCACAGTGTAAATTTTTTGCAAACTTTCATAATCTCATATTTATATTAACCTATTATTTCACTTTATGCCACCTAAGACGTCTACAGTAACATAGACAAAGCTATTTCGCGCGTTAAATGATAGGGAGGAAAACGGCGATTTCTACCGAGCGCTTTCGCACGGATACAACGCTAATTGATCTGCTGAAAAGTGAATAAACAAACTCCTTCCGCTGCGTTGCGCGCACGCTAACAATATATGACAATGATCACTGTAGTTCCTCGGCACTAGGAATCTAGGCGTCATCTGGTGTTGTTCTGTCAACGGCAGGGTCATCCAGCGAAGTTATGTTGCTTCGCCGCTTATGCCAAAGTTGCACAGCTTCCTTCTTCGGCTCATCGGTTTCCGTCATTGGTTGGACAGGGGTCTGTTCTTCGGTAAAGGTGGCCGCCAACCTCTCAATGGTGCTAGTGCGTCTAGAAGTGAAACATAGCAAATGTAATATTAGGCGCCTTAGCGCTGAGCGAAACTGATCCCTCACAACAATAATTTTGGTTAAACAGCGCAAAGCAAATCAGAGCATAGTATTCTACCAGTATTCTACACATCATTAAGCATTGCACTGTAGACTCTCCCACACAGTGGAGTGCTCACAGTTCGCCCGTTTGCCCATTTCGTACAACAAATACATATTATTCTTCGTTGACTGCTAGAAGAAAGAAAATTTTAATGCTTAGATTTCAACAAGTGGTAATTCACCCTTTTCGACCCAGTGATTCTGATAGGAATCGTAACACCTTATAAGGAGTACCTGAAATGGAAATAATGAAAGCGTAAATTATGTTGAAAGAGAAGATTTATATGTGCAGTAATAACAATACGTATCATGAAAGGGACGCGAAAGAAAATGCAGAAATGCTTCGGCGCCGACGGTATAGTGTCTGCTGGTGGCGGTGACTTAGGTCATGGTCTGCTGCTCAAGCATTAAGCAAATATAGGTGGCTTTAAACCTCACAACACCGCGAATGATCTTAACAAAATGTCTCTTTTCATCTGATAATGCGGCGTTCTGTGCTTGCGACACTAAGCGGCCAATAGTATCTAAGGCAGCTTTTACAGCACGCGATACAGTCATTCATGGTAAGTAAACAGGAAGGCGCTGCACGGGAGTTCAAATGTGTTTAAAAACTTTGTTCATTTAATATGAAATACAGTTAGAGACCTAACAGCATAAATAGTCCAAGGACCAACACGAAAGCTTCCAGTGCGATCAGCTTAGCAGGGCATCGATGTAAGGGTGGCACCGAGCGCCAAAGGCAGTAGTGACATCATGCTAAATATGTGCCTGTAAACCATGAGACCTATAACGTAAAGCTATTCCACTTTGAGTTTACAGCAATCTTTTGATGCCAAATTTTCGAACCGCCTACGCAAACATCGAGCACCGACCCACACCTTTGTTTGGAATGCCCAATCACTCTGTTCGTTTACAGATAATTTTTGTTTGCTTTCAAAGCAAATAGCATAGCATACCTTGACATGTTATCTAATTAGCTGAGATGACGTGAGGGGTGTGAGAAGTTGAGGGGCTTTCGGTGGGTTCGAGAAAGAGCAATAAAAGTAGATAGCCAGATGAGAATGCTGGTGCAATCGTCTGCAATGGGTCCCTTCCCCTTAGTTACCTTGCACTGAGTGATCGAAAATCGGGCGGCGTGCAACGAAAGATTAAAAATGCCCCTACAACGCAAATTTCGCAAAGCTTTATAGCGTACTGGCCCAAAGTACATGGCATTTTTTATTTTGTTACACGCACAGAAATCCATTCTCCACCATAGCCTAGAGTAGCCAGTTCCATGGAGATCGGTTGGCAGCTATTTCTTATTCATTTCGGAACAGGTGACCTTCCGGTTATTCCGGAAAATTATCAGTTTTGTTGATCACACTAATGCATCTTCATTGCGTTTACGTTAGTTTGTTGTGGTGAGTTTCTGCGGTTTGGCGACGTCGCTTGAGAAACAGGCGAAGTGGCCGAAGCCCTATGTTTTACCAACAGCGCTAGGCTAATGCGCGTAAGTCGTAGAAGAGACAATTACTTTTCCTTAGCTCAGCCTAATCACGCCTAATCTGGATGTACACGTCATATCATGTGGGAAGGAGTTGCGATTCATGTGATGTCGCGTGACAGACTGGAGAAATGAGGGTGGCGTGTAAATTGTTTGGCCACAAATCAAATGCAAATGGTAAAAATTCGATAGAAACAAATTGGAATAGGTTTACGTTGTTGCATTCCATGCTATACAACAGCGGGTCGGCTAAACCCACCGTCATAAGATGTAACCGGCAGCTCAGCTTCTACCAATCGGCTAACCCACGTCTTCTCAAGAAAAAAAAACTAGACTCCACGCTATTTCAGCCCTCCATCAAGTCGGGCTCAGCGCCGGCGCTCGAGTGAAAAGAAACACTACGCGTCTCAAAAATCGCCGTCGAGCGTCAATGAGGAGCAGTGAGCACTTGTCGAGGTCGTTGCTGCCTTTCCTCGAGCCGAAGTGGAGGCCTGAGTCATGGAATGGTGTAGAATTAGGAGGTAAATCTATCACATGTTCATGATTTTTGGCAAGACACGATTTTTATTGGCAACCCATTCGAAATGTGGCAGCGAGGTATAGTCGGGTAGTCAGCTTGAGTTAAAAAGGTTTTACTACACCTATGTAGTCTCGCGTTTTTGCTTATTCTGGCTGTTATGCAACAACATTATGAAATGGTTGTTTTAAAATAAATCTAGATTATAAAATAAATCTCGCGATGGCTGGCGACGGTAATGCATGAGCATTGAATCACGATAGGTTTCTATGTAATGTATTGCCGCCGTCTAAACGAGATAGGTATAAGGCGCATACTGCAGCGGAATTCCTCTTCCGGGCTTCCCTAAAGGGCCCCTGAAACGGCTCGGAGAAATTTTGCAGATGCGTACGGTACAGATAAAGTTAATCATTCGCGCCAATATTTGTGTGAAGCGTGTCATATTAAGAGAGCTACAGACGATTACAAGTTATCCTGCTCGATAGCCACGCATTTTTTCCTGAACTCGTTCGCCGAGTGATCGGGCCTAAGCTCCGCCTTCACTGGCTCTGCGTCATGATGGCACGTCGTGTCGTCTACTTCCGGTTCTCTAGGAGCGAGCGACGAAGGCTATCCAAAATCTACGCCAGCAGCTTCGCAGTCGATCCCAAGAGTGAGCTATCGAAGCAGCGTGCGCTCCGAGCATTCTGTCGCAGCACCGAACGTGTCTGGTATTCCGGTAACCACAGGCGAGCTTGACGTTTTGACAGATCGCTGGATGCATAAACTCAAGCTGCCGAGGGCACTTTAGCGTAGACGTACGTGAGCGGCCCGATCGGTCCGCACTGTCCAGCCACTTGTTGGCGCAGACCCTAACCTGCGAAACAAAGCGCTAATATTGCTCTAACCAAGCGTAAAACATTTTAAACATTTACGAAAACAACTTGTTGATGATTACATTCCTGCGAACAATTTACGCCAGCAGCAAGAAGAATACATTTCGTTATTGCTACTGTGCATGGTTGAGCTTTGTGCCACCAGGTGGTTGCACCGTGCAGACCATTCAAATTTGCGCTGCTGCTCATCCCGTTAAACGGCACGGTCAAATGGCCAGGCCTTGTCCCCTTGCGCTTGAGTTTACCCAATACCGGACTCGCTAAACGCTAATGCGGTAGTAATCCTCCGGTGGAAAGTAACGGCCGCAAATGCGCAAATTCTGGCGCCGCTCGGATAGCGGCAGTCCGACGAGCTGCAGCCAGTCCGCTCGTCTGCTGCCTTGCAGAGGAACACGATCTAGTAGCTTCACATATTGCCAGTCGCTACGTTTCTAGCCCACAACGCAACAAAGCCGAATAGTGGTGCTCGCGAATAGACTGACACCGACTCTTACCGCGGAGCTTTCGTCAAATAGGGCATGTTGTAACACAAGCAGATGACGCTTGCTGTGTGCCGCTTGCTATGTTACTTTCTTTTTATATTAGAAAAACAAAATAACTAGCATTCCAACTAACAGGAAAATCATTTGATCACCATAAAGGTCGAAAAATTATCGATGACGCGCCCTGGGCGGCCAATCGGATAGCTCGCCCTACTGACGTCAATTGGGTGTTTTATGTCAGATGAGTAGGGGCGGCTGAAAATTCCGCCGAACAGTGTACTGCGATCGGCAGCGATGTATATTTTTAAAACCTTATAATAATTTACCCGCTTTAAGCGGACCACATAGATGCGTCAACTATTGATCAGGAGGAGCTACTCTAACGATTCAGTACGTTTGTGCAAAATCGTCGAAATCGTTTCAGGGTCCCTTAAGAACACTCGGCGCAATCTTGTCCCGCTGCGAAGCCTGCGCGTGGCTTCCACAATGGATGCCACCTCGGTGCGTGCGCTCTCTGAGACACGCGTCATCCGGTAGCCGTGCCCCACTCTTGCGCTTCTTTGCGGACACGCCGCGTCATCTAGCGGCAATGCCGAGGAGTCCGCGCGTGGACTCCGAAGGGAGAAGCGTGGCGCGTTGGTGCCTGCGAACGCTGAGAATTCTTCATTCGCCAGCTGCCAACTGAGTGACACATACACAGTGGCCCTAGTTGGCGAGAAAGTTCTCTTGCTAACGTATCGCCATTCCTGCCAATTAATCTCTTGCAGTTGTGGCCGACATCTGCCGGCCAAGCAAACCATGAAATGTGCAGGTAAGTGCGCATCAGCTTTGTTAATTACAAGCAATTCATACTCTCGTGCCCAGTCAGTTACACAGCTCCCCGTTTGGCCCACGTATGTCTTCCCACATTTCATCGGTACCTCGTGTTTAACGCCCGTAACAAACTTCACCTACGGTCTGGTGTAATTGTTCTGGCATCCTGACTATTAGTCAACGCGGCCTATGCGCAGACACAGTCCAGCCAACTTGCGTGGCGCAGAAAAAACAACAGGCACAACAAACCTGCTGGCGACTTTCTTCAAATATTGGGAAATTTTGTGGACGTAAGAAACCACTGTAGGTTTGCATCATTTTCAGTCACGCTAGGTACATGCTTTCTTCCTCTCACCTTCTGCGGCAATGTTTTGAGACCGGCCCTACGACCGAGCCGGGGAAGCCATCTGCGTATAGCCTCGCTATTTGGTTACCAAAGCTTGCCTGCATCACGTGAGTGTGCGACTTTATGAGAGCAGACTGAAGGCAAATATTGGCTATTCCTCTTTTAACTAACCTTGAATGTGCCGAATCGTACAGCAGCAATTCCTTCTGTGCACGTGCGCTATACTACTAACACACATGGTATTCGATAAAAAGTAAAGACAGATCTAAGAAATGAAGCGTACCATGAGAAGGTATTTCATGTGTAAAAAGCATGGGCCTACCATGTAGTCTGCCATCACCTAAGACCTGCATAATGCGCTGGTTAACCGCCAAATCCTGGTTACATTTAAAAGAAAATTACTATCCTTCGACGTATTTAAAGGCTTTGAGGAGGAACTTAACGTCTAAGGGATTCTGCAGGGCACGGTCAATTGCCTCCAAAGAATGTGAGAGAGCTCAGCAACAATACACGATCAAATGCATATTCCTTGCCTTTGAACAAGTCGTCCTTAAAAAAATAAAAGTAGACTTTGGATAAAATTCCAACTAAACCATCAAATTGTCCTTTCATGAATAAAGAGAGGTGATTGAATTCCTCGAAGGAAACGTCTCCATCGCATACACTTCTTTGTAGACTTAGTTGATTTGTTGAAACTGCCGCTGTGCATTATTATAAAATAACGAAAGAATAAAAATAAATATGCAAACATTCATGGATAGAAGCGACAAAAGCATAATACTTCAACGCTGTCAAGTGTGAAGAACCCTAAGGACGCCAACGAATTACTTATATTTTATTTGTAATCAGGAAGGGTGTTTCCAGGCATAAAGCGCCGGAAACGGTATAACTTTCGGTACCAGGATAGCTTGCGTGCCCGATCTGTGACTTTTTATTGCACTAAAAGCTCTACATTTGCAGAAAATATGAAGGTTTAATGATGACTAGGTATGTTTGCTGAAGCTTACTGCAAAAACAGCGTGGCCTTCAAGACTGACCTCATGTTTTGCATTACGGGAGATAATGTTCTGGTTGTAATTAGTGGAAGTAGGGCTGCTGCCACAACGCAACAGTACGCGGTAGCGACGAGGACCGGTGTGTCCCCTATACCTTACCCCCCCGCCCCCCTAGAAGTCCAGAAGGAGTTCAAGGCAAGCTATGTGGTGGGTCAGGTGCGATGCACAAACTAGTGTCTGGTGGCTAGGAGCAACCAGTCGCCATAGGAGTCCGATGAACCCTAGACGTAAGAGGCTGTCAGGAAATTAATTACAACATGGCGTCAGTTATTACTCGTGTGCAAAAGGCACTGGCTTCTCAGCGTGCTGCGAATGTAGAAAGTGTAAGTGACATGGCGCTGAACGCCGAAAAGGCAAGCTTGAAGAGCGACGGCTGCGGGTAGCCAAATGGTGGAGCGATATTCCAATCAAGGCAGTGCGAGAACAGTTTTTAACATGCTGGGAAAACTCTAGGTAGCATACCAACTGTGCTGTGCACACCAAATTCAAGCATTCTGCTGAACCTGGCGAGACTGCGGTGCGCCTGGTGCGCAAAAGGCAGCCGCGAATCTCATTTCACACCTGAGGTTTGCACAAGGGATTCACTGGGAGGTTTATTACAGTTATCGCCATTATAAAGAATATGTAGGTGTTCAAAGGGTTTTCGTGTTGCTCAGTAGACTAATGGCAGGTCTCGAGATCAGCCTGAAGGGAGGCGTAGTGAGAGGGGGTATAGATGGGTTAAACTGCGTAATGTCATCGCCATAGAAAAAAGTGCATGGAGTTTAAGGTTTTGGGTGATGCTGTCAATGCGTGTGGTGACTAGTGTTGGGCTGAGGACGCCACCTTGAGGTACGCCTGCGAGTACGGCTGCGCGAGAAGACGTCGCACCCCGGCAGACACGTTCGATGCGGGTGCTGAGGAGAAATGATATCCAAGAGAGTATAGTTTCAGAGGTATTCTTCATTTCAAAGCTATAGCAAGCAGGAAACGTTCGTGTAGACAGTCGTACGTTGGAGATAGGTCCTGCTTAATGAGCCCTTACGGAGTGTGTCAATCGATATGGACACTTGTCAATTGTACCAAGGTGCCAAGATCTGCCTCGCAGCTGGGGTTGCGATGAAAGCCATGTTGGATCGGGGAAAAAAGTAATGCGCCTCAAGATGTGTCTGAATTGTTACGTTAAGGACGCTCTCGAAGGTACGACACAAGCTAAAAGCACTGGCGATATAACTGAAGGGTCCTGGTAGGTCTCCTGCGCATCATTGAGCTTGTACAGGCATGATGTAGAGAAAGCTTTAGGCATCAGGGTGCGTACGTGAGTCAGAAATCTTATAGAACTAGGAGCAGGTGAAATAGGCCTTACATCGAGTTGCAGACTTGAAGACCGGCGCATGGGGAAAGGCCGTCAAGACTGGGGCTTTCGAAAGGCTTATAGTGAGGCAGTGCTTATAACATATTTTCAACTAGTATTTCTGGCAAAATCACACATCCACAATCCTAAAGTGGGTGTTGTGCATGTTCGCTAGGCCACACCCCACCACACCGCTCCCCGCCATCCTGTGCACTGGCCCATATGGACGCTGTCCAAGCAGAATAACACCGGCTGAAGGCGGCGAGACAGGCAGCTAAAGACGCCAGGGAGATAGAGCACACTGCCCGGCTAGAAGAAGGAAATCGTCAGAAGGAGCTAGGCGCCACACAGCTTGGCGCCACCTCTCGAGATGACGCAAAACCCGTGCCGCGGAACTCACGGAACGCTGGTGTTCAATAGAAGCAACCTTCTCTCAGCGCCAAAAGATAACAATGAAGTATATGGTGTCCTATACGTGCCTTTTGAACGTCGCTATTGGAAACGACAAATCAAAATTCAGCGTACTAGAAGTTACAGCGTGAGTGTCCTTCTGAACACAGATTAGGAAGAACTCGGAAGCAATATTTTTGTAGCTGGGTTGGTAAGTAACTAGCGTATGTAATGCGGTACTATACAAAGGGTTCGGACCAGGACCGCATTTCTCAAGTTTGGCTAGTTGTCCGGGTTATCTCGTTTTGTTTGCGCAACTTGCCCGGGTGTTGACGTTTGAGGGCCCGAATAACGGCTCTATTTTCGGCCTAAGGTCACTTGAAGATCGCCGACAACAGCAGCTACAAGCATTTCATGCTTAAATATTCACCTGAGACTACGATACTCCCTAAGGCGAAATTTGAGCACAGTTATATACGTGTTTTCATTTTGCTGTAGATTGGCTGGCGTGGATAATCTCTCTCATGCGGCACATGGTAAAGAGCGCGAAGTGTGGCGAGGCTACTTCTTTAATTGGGAAATCGGGAGAGGAAGCACTATGATTGACGTCTGGGCGCGATTCACAGTAGCCGCTGCAGACAGACATTCGCTCATGCAGCACTTTGTTTCCATATATGCTATCGCTGGATGCGCTCACTACTTGCCATCGAAGAACAGATGGTGGCGCGCCACTCTGGCGCCTTCTCGTATCGGTCATTCCCGCAGAGCCTGTCTCGCGCGGCACTACGCTTTTCTTCTCAGGCTTTCCCCATACCCCCCCTCCGCTTTCCACCTCATGGTTCCGCTACATCCTCCTCTCCCACCATCCTCCTCGCGCTTTCTTCGCTATCACCGCAAGAAGCGAGCGCTGCCCTCAGCGCTCGCTTCTTGAAGCTTCGCTGTGCTCGTTTGCTGGGCTGCGCTGAGGGGCGCAGGCACTGATCGCAGTAATGGGCATCCAAGAGCTGCGCTGTACAAGTGTATGAAGTATCCTAAGAATGCTAACCGCGCTGATCGAATTTCAATCTAAATATTGTAACTCTATTCCGCCCTGTAAAGGTGGTCGACCAGCGAAGCTGTGTTTCGCGGCACGGCAGTATGGCCGCACGTACAACATAGAGTTGCACGGAAATGTTTAGCAGCGCCCCACGCACACGTGCTACGAGAAGAACCGCGCCAGCTGTCGTTCCTCAGGTCGTATTCCGTTGATTTCGGAGAGATTGTCGACAAACCATAGCCTGTCGCAGACCCGGCAGCTCGATCCAATGTGACAGTCCGGAAAGTCCCTCAGAAGCTTCGCGTCAGCACCGGCAACTCATTGTTACGGCCATCAGTGGCATCGGGGGAACACTGTTCTCCCCGAGTAGCCGGATCGGTCTAACATCAACGGTTGCATTCGGTGGGGCTGGCGCGTTCTTCTTTTACTGCCGGGTCGGCGGCGCGACGTTGACGGTCACATACCCACCGCCGCTCTCGGCATCATCCCTGATGCATTCGCTGTTCGCTGACCGTACGAGCTACTCGTAGTCTCCCCATTGCAACGCCGGAGTGAAAATAAGTCTCTATCCCGTTATCATACAGGCACTACATCACAGACACGTGGTTTCAGCCTCAAGTGACTAATAAAACCACGCTTCATTGCGAATGAAATGGATCTTCTCCTCCCCATTGTTTATTTTTCCTTTTCTATGCACATGCGCACGGCGTTGCGCCGGAGGAGTTTTCGTGTGCAGGTCACCAATGGGCGGAAGGACGGATGAATCGGCTAGCCATAAACAGCTTCACTGTAATAGTAGCGTTAATCGCATGGCTTCCGAATTCTATTGAATCTCCGTGTCCTTACCGAAGGTTGAGAGAGGAGCCTGGCGGCACTGCCGGCTCATAATCGGCGCATTTCTCAGCGTTCGCACGGGCCAGCGCACTACGCATCTCAATGGCCGCGTGGCGACTTCTTGCTTGCGGCGAAAGGTACGCAGCCCGTACAGAGGGATGCGCAAGGCATTCGCCAGGCTGCAGTACACGTCTAATATATGACGGGTTTCGGTGGTGGCAATACTGTATATTGTTATATTACTTGCTTGCTATTCAGAGTAACGTTGACATTCATCGTGAGCTGGATTATGCGGATTCAGGTTAACAATGTTTGTTTTGAGAGTGTGTGAAGCCTATGGAACATTATAACGGATAGTTGTCTCTGGTGTCATTGATCGTTCTACTTGAAAAAAAGATATATTGGCACAGTTATTATGCACTAAGACGTCGCCATGGAAGTGAGGCAGGTTTCCGACCAAAAGAAAATGGTAGACACAAGTCTCTTTCTAAGCGCATCGGATGTATATGCTACCGAGATTTTCAATTCATTGCTCGAATGTTCAGTTATGCGAACACATAGAGTAAACGGAGCCCTTGAATTGAAGTTGCAATGCTTTCATCCTTGACTTCCAGTTGCACTGCTTGGTGAGTGTCAAAGTGTGGGGCCATTATTCAGTCCTGAAACTAGACATTTGTGTTTTGCTATGACACCATAACATATTAGATAGAATTAACATATCTGCGTCAAGTCATTATCAGACGTATGCGTGAAGGAAGTACCACAGTGTACAAAGTTATGCTTTGCCCATCCATGGGCCCAAATTTCTGTACTTATGCATTTGAATGACAAAACACGTACCATAAAACGCGTTCAGCGATAGTTCGCGTATGAATATTTGCCAGAATTGTGGCGCAGCAAAAGACAACGAATGACAGAAGCAACATAAACAGGTGGGCACTTATAACTCCGCAGCTGTGACTTCTCGTACAGCACCCGCCTTCTACTGCGAGAGTTCGTGTGTTCACTTCTCACGTCTGCAAGGCACGCACTGGTTCGTACAAAATGGAGGCAAGAGTATTCCGGCCATGCCCTTGGTTTTCTTCAGGAAGTGCACCGGCGCGGTGCTCGACCACTACGGGAGTTCCAGACGCTTGGAAGGACACCTACATATTGGGAAGTTGACACCATGGAACCACCAGGCTTCCCTTTTAACATTCTCCGTATTTTGATTCTCTTAGTTCTCGCACAGCAACTATAGCAGTCTGAGCAAACATATCCCCACAACACACCTGCTTGTACCCGTCTTATACAATGTTCTTTTCTTCAGCTGCACCAAATATTTAAAGATCGTCTACGACATATAGCGCAATTCTAACCCTTGATCTATATTACTCGATGAGGCCACCAATACTTCTACGAGCAATCAAAATATTCAATTGAATAGCTAATACAACTTCTCTAATTAACTTCCTGATTTGTTACTTTACGTACATGTTTCAATTTACGAATTAGAGCGACTAAGTGCGGCGTATCCACATGGAACAGATTCTCTGAGCCGTACCAGTTCCGTGATATTAATTTTCAAAGTGTCCGTCGAAATGCATTGCTGTTCCAGTTACTTTTGTGCTGAAAGCATAAAAGAGCACAATGTCACCGACTGTGGGGATGTCTGTGCCGTACAAGCGAAAGAGGGAATTGCGATATCCACTGTGTATATATCTCCAGGCACACTCAAGCGTGATATCCAGAAGTTCTTGATCACGCACTTTGCATGTGTTAGCCGTGATGGCACTGCCCCTGCGAGCGTCGTTGGAGACATCAATGTGGACATTTAAAAACCAGAAAAGAAATGGCCGACTAATTTTGTGCTACACCATTTTGGTTTGAAGTACCACAGCAATGGAAGTCACTTAACAACATCATGTAGAGATTTAACTTTCGCCAAGAATCTAAGGTTGTAACCGAACCAATTAGCGTATATCACGTAATCGCAAGAGCGAGAGAGAAAAAAAAATTATTTGAAGGTAGGCAGAGAGGTCGGCCTAAGCTAGCCTGCTGTAGCCTACGACTAGGCACAGGGCAAGGGTGGAAGGACATGTAAAGGCTGTATGACGGGTGGTGATGACATAGAAGAAGGATTCACAATGAAGCTATGAATACTATACCATTACTAAATAATAAAAATAAATACATGCACCTTTCTGTAACCCTGTCTGATATGCTAGAGCTTCGCTGGTTAACCACCTTCACAAAGTGAAATGGTTCCTCCAATACAGTCTTCGTTTACATGCAGGAACAGAAGATAAACAGAGGCAAAAATGAGCATGCTATCTCTGGTCGTTTCTTGAAGGGAGCGACAATGGCGCCGACTGTAGCAAGCCAAACATAGCAAAATGTGAAAGCTCCCCCCGCCCCCGTTGTTATAGGTGGGGGGGGGGGGTCACGAAGGCTAGGGGAATCGAGGGCGCAGGCACCTTTCCTAAGCGGATAAGCTATGAAGAAAGCCGAACACCAGGCTGAGATACGCTTGTGTCCATTTCAACCAGTGGGTGACAGGCGGCGGAGAGAATGAAACCAACGACCACCCGCAGCGGAGGAAGACGCTCTGTTACCAAGCCACAACTGCGCTTGGAGTCGCAAGTGGGAGACTATGTTGCTTTTGTCATCCCTTGTCTCTTGGTACGCGAAAATTAAGGTAGTTAAAGCGTGTCAATTGCCCACTCCTTAAAATTTAATGTGCTCGGTTTCTGTGTCTCACACTGCAGAAAAAAAGTTAAGGAGGAGCTAACATAAAGATACCCAAATAAACTAAGCGTGTTCCCCTCGGGGAAAATGTTGTTACAATGGTATTCCAACAACGAGTCTGGCCGCAAAGGCAAAGCTTACATGGAACGTAGCTCTATTAGGATCGTTTGCAAAGAAACCGGAATTCGACATAACGAGGGCTCGCCCCAATTGAAAAAAATAATTTTTGAGATTTATCATAAGTGGGCGATTCTAATTAAATTGCGCATTCCAAATGCCTGTTAAACCAGATACAAGTGCGTTTTCACTGCAACCTAACGGAACGTCAGGAAGATGCGTTGGTGCTTCATGGCAGGTGTGTGCATATGATATCTACAGGCACTGAGGTGTACATTAAGTCGATGCCAATTTTGGGTTCCTGACATATATTTTTCATGTCTGTTCCATGATTTACTATGTGTGTTGATATTTGTCTTCGAACCATGTAATACAAGACAGCTCACTTCGCGATAGCGTTTGTGTTCATCGAGGCGTAGTCCGTGTCCTAAATGCTATTAGGAATAAAAAACCAACTAGCCTGTTTCGTTACCCTTCCGTATGAGAACGAAATTTCTGCTCACGTTTGTAACATGCGCTGCAAAATAAATGGAACTTCTCACTCAACACTCACGGTGCATTAGAGAGGCCAGCCATGTTGCCACCGCCTTCTCCTATCCACACAACCAGCAGCAAGACGAAGACCACCAGAAAGCAGAGCAGTAGTGTCGCCACAGCGAAGAAGAGAGTCGTTGTCCTCCCTGTGCCACGTTGCGGTAAAATTATATCCTGGTTCTGGTCCTTCTCCTTGCGTATAGTGTCAGTCAAACACAATCGGCAAGTTCCATCTTGAGCACCGAAGAGTTTCGGATTCACATTTGGCGTGCTGGGCGTAGCGACCACGTCGGCATGGACACCCAAGCCCTGACCAGACGCTGCATTCATGTGCTCCCAGCATAACGGAAGGCGTGACTGAATACACACTGCATTCAAGTGTTCCCGGCACAGGGGAAGTTGTGACTGCATCATCGGTGTTTCGTCGCTTTGTCCCGTGGTGTTCTGGAAAGGTGGCAGAATCAGAGTTTTCCCTCGTGGGCTTCCGTTGGTGCTCGCTGTCCAGGCGCCATTCTGCTTGTCGTTACCGGGGACTCCGGTGCCGAGCGCGTCTTCTTCATATCTCGTCGTATCCCCGTGACGCTGCTGTTTTCCTTGGAAGTATCCGTGGACAGGGCAATCATAAGCGTTCTCTGCATCCATCGAGACAAAATCGCTCCTTGAGTTTGTAGTTACCGTAATGAAGATTATTTCAATATACAGTTTGGCCTATATGTTGCTATAAAATATTCAATGTAACAGTGAGCTTTAGGTCAGTTCCATTAGCAATGAAGGAAAGTAATTAAATATTGTGTTGCACAAGGGCCGAAGTGTTGGCTTGTTCGTATTGCATTGCTGATACGCAGAGCTTGAAAACAACAGAGAAACGGCGACAGAGGCGACTACCCCAGAGGGCCATGGTGTTGCGCTGATTGTCGGCAGTGTCTGTTTTTTGTGTGTGATATTGGTTTTATGAGTTGGCACGTTCCTTAGTTACGTAGTAATTAATGTAGTAGTAGTAGTAACCCGAATAGAGAAACTCTAAGAGTGAGTATGAAGATTATTACGTAGAAGACAAATATAATTTTCTATAGCCTAGCAAGGCAACAAGAGTGGCCAGCGAGCCTCTAGAGTCATTAAAAGAGTACGTTTGCCTAGGCCAATTACTCACAGGGAACTCTGATCATGAGAACGAAATTCACAGAATAAAATTGGGTCCGTGTGGATGCGGCAGACATTACCGTATCCCTACTGGAGGCTTACCATTATCATTGAAAAGAAATGCGTACAATCAGTACATTCTATCAGTGCTATCGTATGGGGCAGAAACTTGGAGACTGACAAAGAGGGTCGAGAACAACTTAAGGCCCGCGCAAAGACCAATGGAACAAAGAATTTTAGGCGTAACGTTAAGAAACAGGAAGACAGCCGTTTGGATCAGAGAGAAAGCGGGGATAGCCGATATTCTAATTGACATTAAGAAAAAGAATGGAGCTAACAGGCTAAGTAATTCGTAGGTAAGATAACCGGTGTACCATTAGACTTACAATATGGGCGCCTAGAGAAGGGAAGCGTAGTCAAGAAGGGCAGAAAACAAAGTGGGGTGATGAAGTTGGGAAATACGCAGGCGCAAGGTGAAATCACGTGGCGCAGGACAGGGGTAATGGGAGATCGCTAGGAGAGGCCTCGGTCCTTCAGTGCACATAAAATAGGTTGATGATGTGATTTTCATGAAAATGAAGGCAAGTAAAAATACAAACTGAGCCACTTACGGAGCCGTCTTATCAACGATGATTTTTCACTTTTGGAAATATTCCCACAAACCTATCCTAGTGTATCACTGTGACCTACATGCAGCGAGCAAAGCCCAAGGTACGCCTAAGCAAGTGAAGAGAGTCCCTGTTGTGATATTGTGGTGCGCATTTCACCAAAGGACATGTACACCCGGCCAATAAAGTTTCCGGACCGCGGAATCTCAGAAAACGCTTAATTCCCGAGCAGTCTGTATTAGTATTCAGTAAAGCTGTCTGTATACGACATTTGTGTAAAGATATTCTAGTCGAAGCCTGAAATGCAAATACCAGGCGGCGTTGGGAAGTTGCGGAGATATTCAGCTATTTGTCAGATATCATGGTCCGCAGTATTTTGTGGCCGGGTGTACATTCGTAGACAGCAACGACTTTTGCACCTACTGCCTAATACCCTTCGCTTACACGATGTATATCCTTTACAGCGAAGCTGTATATTACTAGGATCCCGAAATTTCTTCGTCTCCGTCGATAGACAATTCAACCAATCACAGCGGAATGCGCGCGCCGCGTACGTCGCTGGCTTCCTTGCCACACCACCAGATCGCCCTCGCGTCCACACATGCGCGGCAACCATAAAACGAACCATAATCATCGCCTTTGCGCATAGCGTTCTCCTCAAGCATTTCTGTGGCATACGAAGCAAGGCCTGACGCCAATACACTTTGTAATTGCCACCGACCAGCAGTTAAGATGAAGAAGCCAGCGCTGTGAAGGCGACGACGACGAATGGAGGCTAGCGAGGGCTGTTGCCTTTGGGGCAAGTGCAGCATCATCACCATGATCATCAGCAGCAGCCTAGTTCCGTGTGCACTAGAAGATGAAAGCCTCTCCCTGCGATCTCCAATTATCGCTGTCCGGCGTCAACTGATTCTAACTTACACCCGCGAATTGCCTAATTTTATCACACCTAGTTATCTGCCGTCATCGACTGCGCTTCCCTTCTTTTGGCACCCATTCCTTAACTTTAAGGCTCCACCGGTTATCTACCCTACATATTCCATGGCTTGCCCAGCTCAGTCTCATATCGCTTAATTCCAATTAGGCTCAGCTAGAATTTTTTTGTTTCATCGCGCTTGGCAGGTTCCTACCTTGCTCTCGAGCTTCCATGGGAACTTCCAAGTTTCGGACCCATATGTTGATACCAGTAGAGTACAGTAATAGAAAACCTTTCTTTTCAATGATAGGCGTAAGCTAGCCGTAAGGATATCGCAACGCCTGAGGTATGCACTCCAACGCATTTTCATTCTTCTGTACATTTCCTTCTCTTGATCAGTGTACCCTGTGAGTCTCCACAAATCCTAGGTAAAATTACTCCTTAGCAGACTCTAGAGGTTGACTGCAAATCCTGAACTTTTGTTCTCTTGCAAGGCTATTAAACACTATCTTTGTTTCTTCTGCCAATTAATCTAAAGCCGAACTCTTACACTTTCTGTGTTAAGGTTCGCCATAATTTGCTGCAATTCGTCCCGAATGTTGCTGAACAGGACAGTGTCATCTGCAAACGGTAGGTTGCTGAAATATTCGCCGTTGATCCTTGCTCCTAAACCTTCCCAATTTAATAGCTTGCATGTTTCTTCCAAGCATGCAGTGAATAACATTGGAAAGGTTGTGTCTCCTTGCATGACACTTTTATTTATATATAATTGTCTACATATCTTGTGGAGAGCCAATACAGCCGTCGAGTCTCTGTAGAAATTTCACAAGATATCCTCCTGTATTCCTCGATTACGTAGTGCATTTATGCCTGGTAATATCTCTACTGAATTAAATGCCCTTTTATAATCTATGAAAGCCATATAGAGTGGCTGAACATATACTGCATCATATGAATGTGTTGTAGCGGCGTTGCAAAGCAAAAGTCAAGAGAGAAGGGTTTCTGTGAATGCTTTTTTGAAGGATTTGGTGGTGGCAGAATTAAAAACATCTCTAGCACCACACGTACAGCCGACTTAATTATTGTATACATGTGGGAAATTTCAATTTCGTGAAAGCTTAATGCAAAATACGCCACATCCCCGATGCGTTTCTACGGTCGCGGGATGTGCCTTACCTTGGGCCGTTCTTTCACCGGCCGAAATGACACCGATACTTGATGGTTCATTCGTTTCACGTTCAGCCACACCACAGATCACAGCACCGCAGTCAATGTGTTGATAAGGATAACAAAGAGTAATGAGGAGTTAAATTGGCCTTTCCACGGTCGATAATGGTTCGACACGGATAAATCGCGTGCTAAATAGCGATAAGGGCATATATTAGCCGGGACAATTCTGATAAGGTTAAGGGTGGATAAGGGTCGGATAGTATGGCATAAGGTTGATAACGGCAAATTAAGCTTGTTAAGAATTGGATAGATTGCGATAAGGTGCATATCTACCAGTGAGGGTTGAGAAGGCTCGGGTCGAGCCAAATAAAGTTCAGAACAGCCCGTAAGGGTAAATAAGGGTCGGATGTAGTGCGATAAGATTGATAACTGCCGATAAAGGATGATAAGGATTTGTCTCTGGCCGGATCAAGTTTCATAACACTGATCATCACACCGGGCTGTGTGGAGAAGAGCAAGTGGCACAATGCTTACGCATACTTCAGCAACTCCACGAGGAGTTTCTTCGTGAACTTTTCTTGACGCGGCAGCACGCTCTAATCACAGATTACGTGTGTGATTGTAGTAACTGCAGATCAATGCTATGCAACATTTCAGATTATCATGTGCATAGAAAGTATGTACGGTAACATCAAATGAGGGCAAATGAAGCTTTCTTTTATGGCGACATTTTTCTGCCAAACCAACCTGATTACAACTGCGACAAACGGGAGTAAATCTGTACGGAGTAAATTTTATAGCAACCGTTGTGAATCATTCGTGCTAAATGTTTTTACGCGTACCGAACGATCAGAAGTTATGCGCACTAGTCAACTATAGTTTATCTAATCAGACAAGTAATCTTTCATTAGAGCTCGCTGTAGCGACAAGATAAAGTATGTACAGCCTGTAAGGTTAGGGTGTTAGGCAGCAAGTGCAACCATTTTTACTTTGCATTAATATACATATCTTTTAGACGAAGGTGCACTACAGTACTACCACACTAGACAATCTTAATTTGCTAAGGCGCAGTTTGGGGTTTACTCACTTTATATATCTAAGAGTGACATGCCCGGATAGATTTGTGGCAGCGTTTCCTCTAGTGAAAAATAATCATTGATGTTACCGCTGCCCAAATGGTTCAACCTGTATTTTCACTTTACTCCTTCAGCGTGGGAGTATCGGCCATGAGACAACACTGGACTTTTAAGGGTGTGAACACTTATGCCGGGACGCGTTGCAGCTTTACCTGCACCGATTACATCTACCTCGCACTGATTACGGCGTCCTGAAGGGGCAGCGCAAATGTCGCCCAAATTGTCGACCTTTCTATTGATTACGGCGGCTCAATATTCTGAGCTTAGAGGCTCGATGATCTGAGACATGACAGCGAAGATTACCGTGCTTGGCACACAGAGATGGAAGGTTGCAATTATTCGTAGCCTGCCCCTGAATTCCTCGATCTGAGCTTTTATGCGCAAATAATCCAGTCACTGCTAAAAAAGGGAGCATACGCACCACTGAGCTGCTGAGCATCGCATTGAATTTCACAAAAACAACGAAATTTATGACAGTGCAGAAAGTAGTGGCTAACAAAGACACTGAAATTCACTCGTTATAATACCTTCCTAATCGTTTCCTTATACCTAAGAATACGTTTGATGCCGCAATAAATTTACTTAATGTCTGAACATTTGAACAATATTACATAACAACTCAAAGATGAAATCTATAAAGAAAAAATATCAGTATACAACGGTGGTTGCATACCTGAGTATTATTTAGGGACAATTAGACATCTACCCATTCGTAGCAATTCCTACAAGGGAAACCAGCTGTCATTTGTAGCAATTGCTACGGATGGGTGGATGTCTGATTTTCCCGTAACAACTTCTCTCCACCTTGCAGCCTTCCGCAGAACTATTACGTCATACCTGGGTATAAAGTGATTCACGCAGCTAAGGCTGTGTGCAAATAAGTTTGAATAATGAGCGGCGTAAGCTATTCGTTAAGGTGTTTCCGGTCTTCCCAAGTACCTGGGATGGAGAACTACTGAGAGGTTTTTTATATGGCGTCACGTAGTTCGGACTTTATAATATTTAGCGAAGGTAGCTGCTGTTTAATTTACTAATAAGCAGTGATCAGGAAAGATTTGTAGTGATGTGAACACCATATGCAAATAAGCGATATTCAAGGGTTGCATTACGAAGGCGAGTAATAGACGATAGTCAAGTTTCGTAGGACATGGTTTGGCGAAAGCCGCCTTATGCATCAGAATAAAATGAGTTAAATTCGAGGAAGTTAGGAAAGTTTGTTTATTGTACCCGTCCCGGTAGTTTAGTTGCTTTGGCGTTGCGCTGCTGAGGTTCGGATCGCGGTTTTATTCCAGGCCGCTAAACCAACATTTGAGGGGAGAGGGGACGGGGGGCGAAGCGCAAGAACACGCTTATGCTTAGATTAAGGTGATCGTTAAAGAACGCCAGCTGACCAAAACTAATGTGCCGTCACCCGCAACACAATGCATCATAGTGAGAACGTAGTTTGACACGTAAGAAAAAGAGAATTCAATGTTTCAATACAAAGTTCATTAAAATGAATCCCAGTTTATGCAATGCAATAATATTGGGTTATAGTTAAGTGGTGAATTGTTACGTCCATTGTTATGTTGGCATCACCCTCCCAAACTTCCCATCTGAAGGAAGGCAACTGCATTCTAGGGACTGATGAAAAGGCTTAAGCGAGTATAAGCCACAGGTACTTTATTGGGGCCTTTAAAGTATTTGACAAAATTTAGGTGTTCGCTGAGGCTCGCCGATGGTTTTAAATAAAGAATTAGAATTTTTTCTATCCAAAGTTTCAACAAGTCACACTATAAAAAGGATCCGTTCTTTTTTTGTCATTTTATCGTGTCGTAATGACAACTAAGAAAGAACGGAGCGATCCTGATGAACAAGCCACGTGCATACGCACTGTCTAAATGTTAGATAGAAAGGACGTACAGAAAAAAAACGCGCGACGCTGTCTTATTCGTATGCCGAGCAGTTACAGATGGGTGAGCAGGCTTTTAGTTTTATAATGCTTAGAGTTACACTTAAAGACCTTAACTTACACTTACTCAGTAAGTAAGTTACACTAACTTAAAGGACTTACTCAGGCAGGGAGATGCGATCTATCCAATGATATTCACAGCGCGTTTACAGGAGGTATTCAGAGACCTGGATTGTGAAGAATTGGGGATAAAAGTTGACGGAGAATACCTTTTTAACTTGCGATTCGCTGATGAAATTACCTTGCTTAGTAACTCAGGGGACGAATTGCAATGCATGCTCACTGATCTGGAGAGGCAAACCAGAATGGTGGGTCTAAAAATTAATCTGCAGAAAACTAAAGTAACGTATAACAGTCTCGGAAGAGAACAGCAACTTACAATAGGTAGTGAGGCACTGGAAGTGGTAAGGGAATACATCTACTTAGGGCAGGTAGTGAGGGCCGATCCGGATCATGAGACGGAAATAATCAGAAGAATAAGAATGGGCTGGGCTGCGCTTGGCAGGCATTCTCAGGTCATGAACAGCAGGTTGCCATTACCCCTCAAGAGAAAAGTGTATAATAGCTGCGTCCTACCAGTACTCACCTACGGGGCAGAAACCTGAGGGCTTACGAAAAGGGTTTTACTTAAATTGAGGACGACGCAACGGGCTATGCAAAGAAGAATGATGGGTGTAACGTTAAGGAATAAGAAAAGAGCAGATAGGATGAGGGAACAAACGCGAGTTAATGACATCTTAGTTGAAATCAAGAAAAAGAAATGGGCGTGGGCTGGACATGTAATGAGGAGGGAAGATAACCGACTGTCATTAAGGGTTACCGACTGGATTTCAAGGGACGGGATACGTATTAGGGGGCGGCAGAAAGTCCGGTGGGCGGATGAGATAAAGAAGTCTGCAGGGACGACATGGCCACAATAAGTACATGACTGGGGTTGTTGGAGAAGTATGGGAGTGGCCTTTGCCCTGCAGTGGGCGTAACCAGGCTGATGATGGTGATGATGATGATGAAAAGACCATGGTGCAAGTGAAGTGTAAAGCAATATTTTCAATTTTTAGTGCATCACGCATGCTCGCCGAACGCGGCGTAGCTGTTGTGTGCCTCGAGGACATTGCTAGTGGTGAGAGAGGCTTTACCTTACTGCAGTGCTGCGTCATGTATTGTTCGCATAGAGTAGCTCCAGTGTTTTGCATTATTTTGTTCTTTTTTATGCGCGTGCGAGGTGCAGCGGTGGCGTAGAGGTAGAGTATCCGCCTCGCGTGCAAGATGACCGTGGATCGTTTTGATAAAATTGCATAAACAGGTCTGTAGTGCAGCTTGATCCAAGTGAGCAGAACCTGTAACGTACTCCCTCACCACAGCAGGATTGGCCACCCTGGTGCAGTACTTGGCCAGAACCTCCTATATGAATACAACAATCAAACCCCGGCTCTCAGTCCCCAGCAGCTGCGAAGCAACTGACCGCGGTGGCGATCAGTCCTGTGACGCTGCAGAGGGTGCTAAGAATACCTGGCTCCGGACAGGCCGCCATTGGAATATGAACCTGGCAACGTTTAACGCTAGAACGTTATCTAGTGAGGCGAGTCTAGCAGTGCTATTGGAGGAATTAGAGGGAAGTAAATGGGATATAATAGGGCTCAGTGAAGTTAGGAGGCCAAAAGAAGCATATGCAGTGCTAAAAAGCGGGCACGTCCTGTGCTACCGGGGCTTAGCGGAGAGAAGAGAACTAGGAGTCGGATTCCTGATTAATAAATATATAGCTGGTAACATACAGGAATTCTATAGCATTAACGAGAGGGTGGCAGGTCTTGTAGTGAAACTTAATAAGAGGTACAAAATGAAGGTTGTACAGGTCTACGCCCCTACATCCAGTCGAAAGCTTCTATGAAGACGTGGAATCGGCGATAGGTAGAGTAAAAACTAAATACACCATACTAATGGGCGACTTCAATGCCAAGGTAGGCAAGAAGCAGGCTGGAGACAAGGCAGTGGGGGAATATGGCATAGGCACTAGGAATAGCAGAGGAGAGTTATTAGTAGAGTTTGCGGAACAGAATAATATGCGGATAATGAATACCTTCTTCCGCAAGCGGGACAGCCGAAAGTGGACGTGGAGGAGCCCGAACGGTGAGACTAGAAATGAAATACACCTGATCCTCTGGGCTAACTCTGGCATCATACAAGATGAGGACGTGCTCGGCAAGGTGCGCTACAGTGACTATAGGATGATAAGAACTCGAATTAGCCTAGACTTGTGGAGGGAACCGAAGAAACTGGTACATAAGAAGCCGATGAATGAGTTAGCGGTAAGAGGGGAAATAGAGGAGTTTCGGATCAAGCTATAGAACAGGTATTGGGCTTTAACTCAGGAAGAGGACCTTAGTGTTGGAGCAATGAACGACAATCTTATGGGCGTCATCAAGGAGTATGCGATAGAAGCCGCCGGTTAACTCCGGTAGAAAGTATACAAGTAAACTATCGCAGGAGACGAAAGATCTGATCAAGAAACGCCAATGTACGAAAGCCTCTAACCCTACAGCTAGAATGGAATTGGCAGAACTTTCGAAGTTAAACAACAAGTGTAAGACCGCTGACATAAGGAATTATAATATGGATAGAATTGAACATGTTCTCAGGAACGGAGGAAGCCTAAATGTAGTGAAGAAGAAATTAGGAATTTGTAAGAAAGGGATTTATGCGTTAAGAGACAAAGCCGGCAATATCATTACTAATATGGATGAGATAGTTAATGTGGCTGAGGAATTCTATATAGATTTATACAGTACCAGTGGCCCCCACAACGGTAATGGAAGAGAGAATAGTCTAGAGGAACTTGAAATCCCCGAAGTAATGCCGGAAGAAGTAAAGAAAGCCTTGAGAGCTATGCTAAGGGGGGAACGCTGCTGGGGAGGATCAGGTAACAGCAAATTTGCTGAAGGATGGTGAGCAGATTGTTCTAGAATAACTGGCCACCCTGCATACGCAATGCCTCATGACCTCGAGAGTACCGGAATCTTGTAAAAACGCTAACGTAATCTTAATCAATAAGAAAGGGGACGCTAAAGACCTGAAAAATTATGGACCGATCAGCTTACTGTCGTTTCCTACATTTTCTAAGGTAATCGCAAACAGAATCAGAAACGCCTTAGACTGGTGTCAACAAAAGGACCAGGCAGGATTCCGTAAAGGCTACTCAACAATAGACCATATTCACACTATCAATCACGTGATAGAGAAATGTGCGGAATATAACCAACCCTTATACATAGCCTTCATTGATTACGAGAAAGTGTTTCATTCTGTCGAAACATGAGCAGTCATGGAGGCATTCCGGAATCAGGGTGTAGACGAGCCGTATGTAAAAATTATGAAAGATATCTATAGCGGCTCCACACCCACCGTAGTCCTCCATAAAGAAAGCAACAGAAATCCAACAAATACAGGCGTCAGGCAAGGAGATACGATCTCTGCAGTGATATTCACAGCGTGATTACAGGAGGTATTCAGAGACCTGGAATGGGAAGAATTGGGGATAAGAGTTATTGGAGAATACCTTCGTAACTTGCGATTCGCTGATGATATTGCCTTGATTAGTCCCTCAGGGGACAAATTGCAATGCATGCTCACTGACCGGGAGAGGCAAAGCACACTAGTGGGTCTAAAAATTAATCTGCAGAAAACTAAAGTAATGTTTAACAGTCTCGGAAGAGAACAGCAGTTTACGATATGTAGCGAGGCACTGGAAGTGCTAAGGGAATACGTCTACTTAGGGCAGATCATGAGACTGAAATAATCAGAAGAATGAGAATGTACTGGGGTGCGTTTGACTTGCATTCTCAGATCATGAACAGCAGGCTGCCATTATCCCTCAAGAGAAAATTTTATAACAGCTGTGTCTTACCAGTACTCACGTACGGGGCATAAACCTTAAGGCTTACGAAAAGGGTTCTACTTAAATTGAGGACGACGCAACGAGCTATGGAAACAAGAATGAGAGGTGTAACGTTAAGGGATAAGAAAAGAGGAGATTGGGTGAGCGAACAAACGCGAGTTATTGACATCTTAGTTGAAATCAAGAAAAGCAAATGGGCATGGTCCGGACATGTAATGTGGAGGGAAGATACCCGATGGTCATTAAGGGTTACGGACTGGAGTCCAAGGGAATGGAAGCGTAGCAGAGGGCGGCAGAAAGTTGGAGGGCGGATGAGATTAAGAAGTTTGCAGGGACAACATGGCCACAATTAGTACATTACCGGTGTATTTAGAGAGGATTCAGATAGGGCTTTGCCCTGCAGTGGGGGTAACCAGGCTGCTGCTGCTGCTGCTGCTGCTGCTGCTGCTGCTGCTGCTGCTGCTGCTGCTGCTGCTGCTGCTGCTGCTGCTGCTGCTGCTGATGATGATGTGTGTGTGTTTGTGTGAAAGTGAGCAAGCCCGTTCACTGCTATGGTTTTACCGCTTTATGTAGAGCTTTGCGTAGCTCGGAGCGGGTATCGTGATTTTGTGTATTTGTCGGTGATGAAGCGCATGGTAAAACCATAAGAACTTGCAAGATTCAGGCAGACACACTTGCCGGATGGATTCCTGACTTCGCTAACGATTGCAGTTAACAAAAACATCTTCACTTGTGGAATTTTGGCTTCTGCTGCATTGACGCCACATTTTTTTTTCATTCACGGCAACGAAGTTCAGGAATGCAGTTTCTAGGCTTCATAGCTTAAGCAAGGGTTAAGCACTAGTGCAGAGTTCAGCGCATTTTTCACAGCGTCAGCTGTCAGCCTTTTATCTATGAAGCGTTGTGCCTTCACGAGGATTTCTCGAGATTCTTCGGGCTTGCAATTCAATGTCTTCCTTATTTCTTTTATCTACTTAGCTCAACCAATGTTGTAGCACAAAATTAAAGTCAAGACCTCCAGATTACAGAAAAACTGCTAGACCCCGACCATCGAATCACAGAAGCCGACTAGGACATTATGGTATGATATGTCTTTTTTACCTCAACTATCTGCTTTTCAGTCACAAAATTAAAGTGAAGTGTGGTTTATTGAGAGGGAGGTACTGCGTTAAAATTTTAGCGCTCCAGAACTTATGCTGTATGATTATTTTCTAACACACAGCGCAAGCATCCTACCACTCTGCAGCGTTGACTTCTCTAATATTGAAACCATAACCTCAAGTGCATTTTTTTTTCTTCAACAGTGCCAACGCATTGGTTTGCGCAATAAACAATTTACTTTCTTCCTTCTATATTTAATTAAAATGGAATGTCATTTCAGCAGCATTTCTGGTGATAAAGTCAATCGTCTTTATTTTTGAAGTAGTAGTTTATTCATCCTTTCATTGCACTTACTATTTAGGGGGCGCATACCTAGCTTGATGTTCACATTTTTGTGCATTTTGTACGATTCAAAAACTAAAGTTACTACCAATAATCACCTGTAACCTAAGGCATTTCTGTACGACTTAGTTCCTGTGCATTGCTAGGCACAATACAGTTCGTTCTAAATGCACACTCGCGCATAGTATGCCAATCGGAGATATTGGTCTTGATTGGTGAGCCGTAACATAAGACTAGCCAATTACACTCGTTCATTTATTTTTATATCAATTTACCTCGTTTATTTGTTTAGAATGCTTCCTGTCTTCTTCGGCCGACCTAGTCCCTTCTAATATACTTCCATATTGGCATCTGCAGTGGAGTAGTTGTATTGTCAGCCACGTTTTTCAGAGTGTTTTCAATTTTGCTTATTTAAATTAAATGTATAGCTAGTAAATAGCGAAGCATCCAGTAAAACAAGGAGATTCGACAGCCAAAGTAATAAAGGACACTTTTAGAGAAAAGAGGATACTCAAGTCATGGTGTATAATATATTTAGCCGGCTCGTTTGTATTGAGCTGCGCAGCACGAGAATTTGCAGAAAAACAGTTGAAATTGTAAATACGAAGGCACGTTGTTCTGGTGTCGTGCAGTGAAGCTACAGAAGCCACTAAATTTTAACACGGGATTGTTGCAAATATGACGGCTTGTTATTGCGGTGCCATGGAACGAAAATACAGACGTCTCTATGTTTTTTACGGGCAATTACAATACATGTGACGGCGTGTTATTGCGTGGTCGTGGAACGGAATTAGAGCACCCGTGCTTGTTACGAGAAATTATTGTATATTTCATGGCGCCATATTGCAGCACCTCGGAATGAACTTTCGGGCGTCGAACATTTAACAGGAAAAAATTGGCTGCCGATATTGCAAGCCAAATTGGAGTAAAAGCGTTACGCCGCATTTCTGAGGGTGCATATGGCGGCGTTTACGGGAATGTAGTGTGCAAGCATCAACTCAGTTCATACAAAACTTCTTATTTAAGGCTCCTGCGCATTCATAGTCACATAAGCAAAAGACCGCTCGCTGTATAAGCATATAAAATTGGGTGACTTGTGGGTAATTTCACGCCAAAGTTTCTTTAGGGAATTATTTAGCATATAACTTACGGTGTTTTGCGAAATCTTACTCTTGGCGTTCTGTACTTCGAATAAGTAGTCCCTGTTATATGTACGATAAGCATTCAATTGCTCATTGCGTGCACATTTTTTGGTGCAGCCATAGCAGCGCGCTATCTCCTATTCATCAGTCGCTAGATGCGGGCGTTATAATGAGGCGCGTAGAAATGCGCGGAAATTGTGCGCAGAGCAGTCGCTTTTACTCACGTTCGTTTAGATACATTGCAACACACACACACACACACACATACATATATTAAATTAAATTATGGGGTTTTACACGCCAAAACCACTTTCTGATTATGAGGCACGCCGTTGTGGAGCACTCCGGAACTTTCGACCACCTGGGGATCTTTAACGTGCACCTAAATCTAAGTACACGGGTCTTGTCGCATTGCGCCTCTATCGAAATGCGGCCGGCATGGCCGGGATTCGATCCCGCGACCTCGTGGTCGACACCCCAACACACACACACACACACACACACACACACACACACACACACACACACACACACATATATATATATATATATATATATCCTTGTAATCGGGATTCATCTAGAAATGTGTTTAGGGAAAGTGAAAGTGCGCATTCGTAGCCTGGACGTTCACCCTATTGTAGCCGTGCGTCCGCTTTGTAATTTTCAGTTTTTAAGGGAAACGTTAGCAACTTCAAACGCAAGCGACAAGCCAGGCAAGTAATGTCACTTCTGATGTGTAATGTTAACAAGACCTGCGCAATTGAGATTGTTTGTAGTGTCAGTGGTTTCCAGTGTTTGAACTTCACGGACAACATGAACTTGTTTTTTAGCCTAAGCAAACCGTACATAGAGTTTGCCTGTTGTAGTGCATTAGCGTTCAACAATCGTGATAGGTAAGCAGAGGTATCGTGAATATATGATTAAACTATCGTGATATGACGAAATATTGTCACACTTAAGCGACTTACCAGCTGTGATTTTGACTGAAAGTCGTGCATCTGAGTGGGATCTCCAACAACTCTTGTCTCGTTCCACCACAAGGCGCACCTCAACGGAGTTCGCGCTGTCTGGTTTTGTATTCTCAGTGGCATGCTGAAAGAAATAGTGTGTATCACTATTCGATGCTCAGCTAGTCAGTTAATAGTTATTACATTGGCAAAGATGCGAAACCATAAAAAAGAGCGATCATACAGTCAGACGTTTAATTTCTCCTTAAGGTTGCGAGTCTTTTGTACCCTATTATGGGAGAATAAATTAAAAGGAAATTCTGCTTGGTCCAATCATCACAACAATCGTATGGGCACACAAACGTAAAGGGTGGTCTAATTAGCTTGTAACAATTACTATTAAACGTTCTACAGATCCCGTGCACTGTGGAAATCAATTTAGGCGAAGTTTTCATTCGCATTCATTAAAATGCTGTTGCTGCTCAGCGACCACTTGCATTTTCTGCAGGTCAATTAAAACATTTGTCGATCTAATGGTATATTACTTAGAATTAGATGCGTTGTTCTCATATGGTCTGAATGTCGCTTGTATGACGCATTAATCTAGTGGCATCTTAGTGCCTAGGGATATAGGGGACTACAAGTAAATGAAACTTGGATCGTATAAATTGTCTGAAAACGTGGCTGAACCCACCTCACCACCACTGTCGACGGTAATGCGGTGGGATTTATTAAATATAGCAAAGCAACGTATTGCTACAGTCAAAACGAGTTATGTATGAGGCGTTTACTGCAGCGGGTCTCCTTATTCGCGATTTGATAAAAACCCGCACGGGGCCTCAGCAGTGCATGGCATGCCAGTTCGTCCGGACGTTGAGAAACGCGTCATGCGGCAACCTTCCCCCTCTCATGCGCTTCTTCAGGGAGACGCTGCGACATCTTGTGGCACTATTGAGAAGTCCGCGCCTGGCCTCCGAGGCAGCACGATCAGCGCAGCGCACCGGTAAAATTGAGCTATAAAAAACCTTTCTTCGGGCGACCCGCAAACACAGTGGCATATGCTCAGCGACCCGAGTTGGTGATAGATTCATTGAAGAGTGACACATACAAATACAGATACACAGTGTATCCATGGCGCAGCTCGCTAAAGCGTTGGCGTGAAATGCGCTCATTGAATCCATTGCACAGTAAATGCATTTGTGGCGTAGGCTGCTAATCCATCGGGTTAGTGTCCTTGAGGTACTCCTGTGACGTGTCTTGGACTGCACTCGGAATCAGAGAAATTTAAGGCCTGCTTTTCGTCATCGCAGAGCGGCACATTCCCAATAGCACATATTTAGTTACCCAAGTTAGTGTCAAAGAAAATCAGTATAGAATTGCACATTCCTACTGGCACATATCCAGTGACCGAAGTTATCGTGAAAGAAGCTCATAGAAGGCTAGCACCAACCGGGTGGAACATAACCAGTGCGCCATTTAGTCATCAAAGAGTTTTTTTTTTGAACAGTGGTCCCTGTCAAGCCCCACATTCTACTGTGATCCATGTCGCCGTGAAAGAGGTTAGTTGAAGACGGGCAGTTATGTACACATTGACAGATACTCAGGGACGCAAGCAGGTCCGATGGATGCTTTCGAACCCTCTCACTTCAGCACAGCAGCCGATGCGCTAACCGCTCAACCACTGACTACCCAGTGACTCAAGTAGGCGACAAAAAAGGCTACATACAAACATAGATAGAGAGAATAGCATCCCGAAAGTGAGTGAGGTAGCTTGAGAATGATAACGAATTAAAAAGAAATTCGCTGCATTGGAAACGTTGGTCACTGCAATCACACGGCACAGTTTTCTTGACGCACGTTATTTTCAAAGTTACATTTATTCGCAAACCTACTTCGCTATATACATACGGGTGTGAAGTTGTAAAAATTGTTTGTTTTTTTCATGGTAAGTAGCTCCTGATTATCACGTCAAACAATTTCACGAATCACGATTATAAACCGATCAGCTTACTGTGCGTTGCCTACAAAGTATTTACTAAGGTAATCGCAAATAGGTTCAGGGACACCTTAGACTTCTGTCAACCAAAGGACCAGGCAGGATCTCGTAAAGGCTAATCAACAATAGACCATATTCACACTATCAATCAAGTGATAGAGAAATGTGCGCAATATACCCAACCCTTATGTGAAGCTTTTATTGATTACGAGAAAGCGTTTGATTCCGTCGAAACATCAGCAGTCATGCAGGCATTACGGAATCACGATGTAGCCGAGCTGTATGTAAAAATACTGAAAGATATCTATGGCGGCTCCACAGCCACCGTAGTCCTCCATAAAGAAAGCAACAAAATCGCAATAAACAAAGGCGTCAGGTAGGCAGATACGATCTCTCCAATGCTATTCACAGCATGTATACAGGAGGTATTCAGAGACCTGAATTGGCAAGAACTGGGGATAAGAGCTAATGGAGAATACCTTAGTAACTTGCGATTCGCCGGTGATATTGCCTTGCTTAGTAACTCAGGGGGCCAATTGCAATGCATGCTCACTGACCTGGAGAGGCAAAGCGGAAAGGTGGGTCTAAAAATTAATCTGCAGAAAACTAAAGTAATGTTTAACAGTCTCGGAAGAGAACAGCAATTTACAAGAGGTATCGAGGCACTAGAAGTGGTAAAGGAATACATCTACTAAGGGCAAGTAGTGACTGCGGATCCGGATCACGAGACTGAAATAATTAGAAGAATAAGAATGGGTTCGGGTTCGTTTGACCGGCATTCTCAGATCACGACCAGCAGGTTGCCATTATCCCTCAAGAGAACATTGTATAACAGCTGTGTCTTACCAGTGCTCACCTACGGCGCAGAAACCTGGAGGCCTACGAAAAAGGTACTATTTAATTGAGGCCGACGCAACGAGCTATAGAAAGAAGAATGATGGGTGTAACGTTAAGGGATAAGAAAAGAGCTGATTGGGTGAGGGAACAAACGCGAATTAATGAGATCTTAGTTGAAATCTAGAAATGCAAATGGGCATGGGCCGGACATCTATTGAGGGAAGATAACCGATGGTCATTAAGGGTTACGGGCTGGATTCCAACGGAAGGGAAGCGTAGCAGGGGGCGGTAGAAAGTTAGGTGGGCGGATGAGATTAAGAAGTTTGCAGGGACAACATGGCCACAATTAGTACATGACCGGGGTTGTTGGAGAAGTATGAAAGAGGCCGTCGCCCTGCAGTGCGCGTAGCCAGGCTGATGAAATGTCCCGCATCTTCATTTTGAAGTTCTTCTTTGGAGGACAAGATACTATAAAACAGAACATTCTTTATTCCAGGCTTCATTAATGCACATCCAAACAGGATAAACGTTCCGTAGAACTTCGTATCATTGAATTGCTTTAAAAATGTTACGAAGACATACTCGGTTTCTCTTTCTGCTGAAGATAAGTATGCTGTAAAGGTGTACTTTTTCAGATATTTATTCCTTTGCACGCGTTTCTCTAAATACTTCTTGTTAACTAATATTAAATTGTTGTTTGCATATCTTTGTCATTATTTTGTTCATAAAATACTATACAGGACTTACACGTTCTTCTTCGTGCCTCTTGGCAGACAAGCCACTCGGTGTAGGCAATGTTATTCGTTTTTCAAGCAAACAAAATTGACCTCCTATGAATGCGGAGAGCGGTTGATTGGTCTGTTAAAACAAGTCTGCGGGTGACCGCCCTATGCTTGCGTCGGTGGTGACGCAAATTTGAGGTCAGGAGATTGCAATGAAAATCTACTGCAACAGTTTTACGTTATAGGGCCCAGCTGTGTTTTAAGAAAGGAACTCTTTATTGAGTGAGGCTGCCCCCCCCCCCTACGCAAAGAAAGAAGATTATGCTTCAAATTGGACGATATCGGCAAGTACACTCGGCAATCGTCGAAAATTTGAGGCGAATGTGGGGCGTCAGCTTTTACACGAATACATGACTCATCGAAGGCTCCAGGGTAATCGCTGGCGCCCGCGAACCTTCGAGAAAGTGCTACAGAATTCGTGTCACTCCTACAATCTGAATACACAATGTTCGGCGAGAGCATACAACAGATATCCCAAATATTGCAAAAATGTCAATATTCCAAATGAGATTTTCTGGAACCGGCGCTCTATATTTCGAAATCATGTCAGTTTATTTCCTAACACTTCGTTTTATATCCCCTATATGACACGCTTTATTTGGTTGTGTTATAAGTAGTAATGTAATGTAAATGGCACGAAAATAACATGAAGATAGAGAAAAACAAAGATTATCGCTTCGCACAAGTACCACGGAATCAGTAATGCCGTTGTGGCTATAACGACACCAGTATAAAGAATGCGGAATCGAAATTAAAGCGCGTAGTATCGCGCAGCCTTGGAAAGAACGATCGGTTAGAGAAAAAATTACCGACGATTACGTTACTTCCTAATGCGAAATTTGAGCGCAGCAAATAAGCTGTTTCACCTTTTCGATAGATTGAGGCAAAGAAATCGAGCAACACATGTATGCGCTATCACAGAATTTTTTTTTATATTTCCCGTACTCCTGGATCATCTCGACGGCGGCGACGGTAAGCTTCTGCTTCGGCGGCACGCACCTCTGGATTCTGACGGCGACGGCGCTGGGCCTCTGCTCTGGCAGCTCGTTTAGCAGCAGCAGCAGCCGCAGCAGCAGCAGACGGAGGACTTCCATCGGTCGTCTCGCTTATGGCTCAGAAAGAACTGGCAGATAATTTCGCAGTGGCGAACGGCAGCGGCAATTTCGGCTCGGGCGGTGCACATATACAGATCCGCCGCCACCGATCTGGCTCTCTGATTGCCACCGCACAGGGCGAACGGCAGCGGCAATTTCGGCTCGGGCGGTGCACATACACAGATCCGCCGCCACCGATCTGGCTCTCTGATTGCCACCGCACAGGGGTTGCATTGGAGGAGGAGCGAAGAAAGGAATTAAGTTCGAGCCGGCGCTTTGACAACCGGAGACTCGCAGGAAGAGGGGGGAGGGGGGCGGCGTGTACACCCAGCGGCAAACGATGGGGGCAGAAGCGCGCGCAGCAAGCGGACAACACGATAAAGGGAGGAGGGAAGAGATAGCAGCGACTGACTGATGCCGCTGACGCCGATAGTGAGTCAACCCCAGCTGCGCAGTCAACCCCAGCCAACCGGCGCGTCGGCAACTGAAGAGCACCCTATCCGCCACACAAGAACAGGGGGGGGGGGACCCTTTCCTCCTCTTTCTGCATGGCGGCGACGGTGTTCTATGCAGTCACGTTATCTTGACTCTCTAGCGGCGTCAGCGGCATCCAGCGGTATCAGTCGGTCGCTGCTAGCGCTGGGGGGATGAAAGGGGGGCGGACCTGGTTACGAGGCCGACGACAACGCCGACGACGACGCGAAACCCAGGAACGGACGCCAAAGAGCTGCGCTCTAAAAATGAATTGCTCTGAAGCTCTATAAAACTGGTAAAATTATTATACGAACTGCTGCTACAAATCTGAGTTTTTGTACTAGTCCTGGTGGCCATTACAACTAGTTTCACAAAGTGGAAATCTTTAGTGCCCTTATAAGAACTCATTTCTATTAGTAGTGGTTGTAGCATGAAAAAGACTATGGGCACAATTTACAACGGTCATAGTAATTAAGCTGTTTGGCATTGGCCGCCCATGTTTTCTAAAGACATGTCAAGCTTCAACATTGCCTTTAATTTGTTCATACGAACAATTGTAGTGCAAGAACGTTTTTGATTACAGGCCACTGCGGCAGAGCGCATCGCGGAGTCGGAATGTCGTAGTACGCAAAGCATGCAGCCTGTCACTGTGGTAGTGTTCGTAACCTATTTTTGTAGAGTGTTTGTGTGTAAAGTTGACAGGTAGCATTAGAAAACGCTACACTTTTAGCAAATCATTCTTGACTGATGATGCTAATGACAATAAATTTCTTCTAGCAGCGCGTCTTCTTTATTTCTTAATATTAAGTTTTAAGTGACTTCCACCGATGACGAGTCAACGGTCACACTGCGAATGCAAACAACTTTCAATTCTTACGAAACGAGCAGAGGATCTCAATATTGTCCTTACCTAGACAAGCGTTATTCATGCATCTAGATGGCTGAGTAACCAGCTTTCAGGTGTCTGTCTATAAGCAGCGACAAATAGGGGTGCACATGTTCACTTTTCTATAAAATCTACGGAGCCTAAGTCACTTGAGGAATTTAACGAGGCTAACTACTGGCAATTCAGATGTTTAAAAAAAGCTTCCGAAGACTCCCAAAAGTCAAAGTTCACTAAAACAGAGACTTTCTGGCTATGTTTCACGCACTCCATGTTGTTATTATCCTCTAATTTGCACAAGTGTCCCGGCAGGGCTGGTGGCTGCTGAATGATTCTATGAAGTAGCGCAGGTGTCCTAGGTGTTCATTTCAACAGTTTATTGGCTGAGAGATGTTCGGCTATTATCTCTGCTGCACGATATTCGCTGGCTTCGCCAATATCCTCTTTGGAATTACCTTATTTCTGTGTCTGTATATATATATAAGCTTATAGACAGAGCCATTGAATGTACATATAGTAAAGAATCCTTGAAGGAGCTCATAGGCCTTATATTGATACTGACACTTGTCTTAGTTCCTGTAATAATGGTAAAGACAGCACAAGAGCTCGCTTATTTAAAGCACCCGAGGGGCCGTTTCCTGTGTAGAAGTGTGTGGGAGATTTAATAAATTATTGATGCTGATCGGGGTACAAAGATGGGCATTCGAAACGTTGCGCATCGTTATTTGGATTGCTGTGAATTGAAATGGGGGAAAGTCTTGAATGGTGCCTCGCAGTATTGTCACGTGGCGGTGACGTTGAAGAACACAGTCGCAATACTGTGAACGACAAAACTAACTTTTATTGGGCGAACTTGTGCCCACAAAACAGGCTACACATATAGCACCAGGAGAGCGGCGAACACGGTCGGTGATCGTCGAAAATCCGATCTGCGGCCAAGCTGCTTTTATACATCCGTCGTCGAATGTTCCAGAGTAATCGCTTGGACCCGCGTGCCTTCCACAAACTTCTATATTATTCGCGTCGCGAACACATGCGATCAGACTATACAAGGTTCGGTCACAGCCAGCGGATGGAAGCATCGATAACATTCCAGAAACTTTCGATACATGCAGGCAGTCCTGCGCTGTACGATAACATTTGTTAGGTGGTCAAACGTGTCGGCCGATAAAGACAAAGAAGTACACGTGTCAATACCCCCTCTTAAAGAGCATCTACCCGATGCTGCAAACGAAAGTAACAACGAAAAGCACTCGTAGCAAAGAAAACAACAAAATAAGGAAGTTCGTCAGCGTGCGTAAAAGGTCTTCAGGCACACTACGTGGACCACTTCAGATCGTGCCCGGCGCCGCTGTGACTGCGAAATGCCGTCTGGCACGACCTCATAGTCCAGTTCGCCAACACGTCGGATGATCTTGTAGGGTCCGAAATAGCGTTGCAATAGATTCTCACTCAGTCCTCGTCGACGTATTGGGATCCAAACCCAAACACAGTCACTGGGTTGGTACTGGGCGAAGCGTCGTCGGAGGTTGTAGTTTCGGCTGTCGGTACGCTGTTGATTCTTCATCTGTAGGCGGGTGAGCAGTCGGGCTTCTTCGGCGCGTTGGAGATAGGTAGCGACGTCCTCCTCAGTGACGTGCGGCAGCATGGCGTCGAGCGTCGTCGCCGGGTTCTTGCCGTAAACTAGCTTAAACGGCGAGATCTGTGTTGTTTCCTGCACCGCCGTGTTGTAGGCGAAGGTTACGTACGGCAGGACGGCATCCCAGGTCTTGTGTTCGACGTCGACGTACATTGCTGGCATGTCGGCAAGGTTTTTATTCAGGCGCTCCGTAAGACCATTCGTCTGTGGGTGGTAGGCAGTTGTCCTCCTGTGCCTTGTCTGACTATACAGAAGAATGGCTTGGGTGAGCTCCACTGTAAAGGCCGTTCCTCTGTCGGTGATGAGGACTTCTGGGGCGCCATGCCGCAGCAGAATGCTTTCGACGAAAAATTTTGCCACTTCAGCTCCACTGCCTTTCGGCAGAACTTTATTTTCAGCGAAGCGGGTGAGGTAGTCTTTCGCCACGACGATCCACTTATTTCCGGATGTTGACGTCGGAAACGGCCCCAACAAGTTCATCCCGATCTGCTGAAAAGGTCGGCAAGGAGGCTTTATCGGCTGTAATAATCCGGCTGGCCTTGTAGGTGGTGTCGTGCGTCGCTGACAGTCTCGGCATGTCTTGACTTAACGGGCGACGTCGGCTGTTTGGCGCGGTCGCTAATACTTTCTTGTATCCTCGATAGCGTCCGGGACAAGCGGAGGTGCCCGGTGGTAGGATCGTCATGTAGGGCGCGCAGTACTTCTGGACGCAGCGCCGACGGAACAACAAGAAGGTAGTTGACGCGGACTGGTGAGAAGTTCTTCACGAGTAGATTGTTTTCAAGCGTGAAGGAAGATAATCCGCGCTTAGACGCCCTGGGGACAACGTCGGTGTGCCCTTCCAAATATTCGACGAGGCCTTTTAGCTCCGAGTCTGCCCGTTGCTCTTCAGCGAAGTCTTCCGCGCTTCTCATTCCAAGGAATGCCTCGTCATTCTCGTCACCTTGCGGCGGCGGGTCAGTGGGGGCGCGTGATAGGCAATCGGCATCGGAGTGTTTTCGTCCGGACATATAGGTTACAGTGATGTCGTATTCTTGTAGTCTGAGGCTCCACCGCGCCAGTCGTCCTGAAGGATCCTTTATATTCGCTAGCCAACACAACGCGTGATGGCCGCTGACGACTTTGACTGGCCTGCCATATAGATAAGGGCGAAATTTAGCTGTAGCGCAAACGATGGCGAGGCATCCTTTTCGGTCATAGAATAGTTGCCTTCCGCTTTCCACAGCGACCGGCTAGCATAAGCTATCACCTGTTCGACTCCGTTTCTCCTCTGGACTAGAACGACACCGAGGCCTAGGCTACTGGCGTCAGTATGGATTTCTGTATCGGCGTACTCGTCGAAGTGCGCAAGTACCGGCGGCGACTGCATGCGTCGTTTGAGTTCTTCAAGTGCGTCGGACTGCGGCGTTTCCCACTTGAACTCAACATCACATTTAGTTAGACGTGTCAGCGGCTCAGCGATGCGTGAAAAGTCCTTGACAAAGCGCCTGTAGTAGGCAAACATACCAAGGAATCTACGCACTGCCTTCTTGCCGATGGGTTACTGGAACTGTGCGATGGCAGCTGTCTTTTGTGGGTCTGGGTGGACAACAGATTTTCTGATTACGTGGCCTAGGAACAGAAGCTCATCGTAAGCGAAGCGGCACTTTTCCGGCTTCAGAGTGAGCCCTGATGACTTGTGGCCTCTAGCACTGTCGCAAGCCGCCTCAGGTGATCGTCGAAATTTCCGGTGAAGACGACGACGTCATGCAAGTAAACGAGACAGGTCTGCCACTTCAATCTTGCTAAAACCGTGTCCATCACGTGCTGGAACATTGCAGGCGCCGAGCACAGTCCGAATGGCATATCCTTGAACTCGTAGAGGCCGTCTGGGGTGATGAAGGCCGTCTTTTCGCGATCTCTTTCGTCGACTTCTATTTGGCAATAGCCAGACTTGAGGTCCATCAACGAGAAGTATTTAGCGTTGCAGAGCCGATCTAATGCGTCGTCTATCCGTGGGAGGGGGTATACGTCCTTCTCCGTGATCTTGTTCAGACGACGATAATCGACGCAGAAACGTAGGGTTCCGTCCTTTTTTTTCACCAAGACAACGGGAGATGCCCACGGTCTTTGGGACGTCTGGATGATGTCGTCGCTCAACACGTCGTCGACTTGGTGCCTTATAGCTTCACGTTCTCGCGTCGAAACTCGGTATGGGCTGTGGCGGAGAGGTCGAGTGCACTCTTCGGTTATTATGCGATGCTGTGCGACTGGGGTTCGTCGAATCCTTGATGACGTCGAAAAGCACTCTTTGTATCGTCGAAGTAGAATTCTGAACTGTTGTTGCCTAACCGTGGGGAGACTTGGATTTCTGTCAAAGTCTGGGTCGGGAACTATGGTCGTCGGGGTAGATGCGGCAGAATCCGAGAGGTCAAACGCATTGCTGTTTTCCAGAATTTCCTCGATGTCTGCGATCGTCGTGCCCTTGTTGATGTGCTTGAACTCCTGGATGAAGTTTGTCAGCAACACTTTCGTGTTTCCTTCGTGCATTCGAGCGATCCCTCTTGCGACACAAATTTCACGGTCGAGCAGTACACGTTGGTCGCCTTCGATGACGCCTTCTACATCAGCGGGTGTTTCGGTGCCGACCGAAATAAAAATGTTCGAGCGAGGCGGAATGCTCACTTGATCTTCGAGCACACTCAAGGCGCGGTGACTAGGACGGCTATCCGGCGGTATCGCATGAACTTCCGACAGCGTTATTGACTTCGACTTCAGGTCGATGACTGCGCCGTGTGCGTTGAGGAAGTCCATGCCGAGAATGACGTCTTGTGAACACTGTTGTAGGATAACGAAGGTGACAGGGTAAGTCCGGTCGTGAATGCTAATTCTTGCCGTGCACATTCCAGTCGGCGTTATGAAGTGTCCTCCAGCGGTCAGAATTAGGACCTTCCCACGTAGTCTTAACTTTCTTCAATTGGGCGACAATGTGCCCACTCATGACGGTATAATCAGCCCCTGTGTCGACTAAGGCGGTGACTGCGTGCCCGTCGAGAAGCACGTCGAGGTCGGTGGTTCTTTGTCTTGCATTACAGTTCGGTCTTGGCGTCGGATCACGACTGCGTCGCGTTGACCTGTGGCTGGTATGTGACGTCGTCAGGTCGTCCTTCGTCTTCGCAATTCTTTGCTTCCAGACTTCGTCGGGGACGGCGACGTGTCGTTATGTCGTCGAGGTAGTTTCTTCGGCGTCTTCATCGGCGGCGGAGGATCTTCGTCAGTTCGACGAACAGCAACCGCACCTCCATCGGTTGCTGCTATTCGTTTTCCGGATATGGGCTCCCTGACCGGCCCCGGGCTGGGCCAGTGTATGGTCGGTGCTGCGGCGACAGCTAGCGGCCTGGTGATGGCGAACGCGACGGTCGTCGAGAGCTCCACTGAGTAGGGGGGAAGTAGTCAGCGATATCGCGAGGGCGTTCACCTTGCTGCGGGCGCGAAGCCTTGACGGCGAAACCTCGCAGTCCCTTCTCAAGGTATGGGCATCGTCGGTAGACGTGACCCGCTTCTGCGCAGTGGTAGCAGAGCGGGCGGTGGTCAGGAGCCGCCAAAGGTCTGTCTTCCTCGGGTAGCTGTGCTGGGCGATGGGTGGGCGTGCTGGCGGCAGCGGCGGTGGTCGACGGAATTGCGGCGTTACAGGGCCCTGGCACGGTCGCGGACAAAGACCTTGACGACGTGCGACAACGGCGTAGGTGATCGTTTCTGGCTGGGGTTGCGGTAATTGAGGTTGCACCTCCGGAACTCCAAGCGACCGCTGAACTTCATCTTTCACGATGTCAGCGATCGAGGCCACTTGAGGCTGCGACGACGGGAAGATCTTCTGAAGCTCCTCTCGTACGACTGCCCTGATAGCCTCGCGCAGGTCGTCGGAGGCCAGTGATTGAACTCCGGCGTAGTTTGCAGAGTTGGTGATGCGGTCGAATTGCCGCTTTCGCATCTCGAGTGTCTTTTCGATGCTGGTGGCCTCCCGAAGAAACTCGTCGACGGTCTTCGGTGGGCTTGGTACCATTCCGGCAAAAAGTTCTTCCTTCACACCACGCATGAGTAGGCGGACTTTCTTCTCCTCGGGCATTTCAGGGTCGGCGTGGTGGAAAAGACGGCTCATTTCTTCCGCGAAGATCGCGCTTGTCTCATTAGGTAGCTGCACCCGGGTTTCTAATAGCGCTTGGGCTCGTTCTCGGCGTACGACGCTCGCGAATGTCTACAGGAAGGCGCTTCGGAACAGGTCCCAGGTCGTTAAGGTGTCTTCTCGGTTCTCGAACCCCGTCCTGGCCGCGTCCTACAATGCAAAATAGACATGTCGCAGCTTGTCGTTGCTTTCCGAGTTGTTAAATGTAGCCACCGTCTCATGCGTTTCGACCCAGCTTTCCGGGTCCTCAAATGTGGAACCGCGGAATGTCGGTGGTTCCCTGGGCTGTTGAAGAATTATTGGGGCCGCTGCGGCTGCCATTGGGGATGTCTTCTTGGTCGTTTCTAGACAATCTTCTTGGGCTGTCTTCTAGGTCGTATCTGGTAGAAGACCGTGTTCCGGGGGCAGTTGCTGTAGCCGGCGGCTTGCTCGGTGTTCATGGACGACGTTGGTGTTGTCTTTGCGGCCCGGGCTTGGATTACGGCTTGTCTGCGGCGTCCGGTACATGAAAGTAAAGCAACTCCACCAGATGTCACGTGGTTGTGACGTTGAAGAACACAGTAGCAATATTGTGAACGACAAAACTAACTTTTATTGGGCGAACCTGTGCCCACAAAACAGGCTACACATATGGCACAACGATAGCGACAAACACGGTCGGCGATCGCCGAAAATCTGGTCTGCGGGTCAAGCGCGTCGGCTTTTATACATCCTTCGTCGAACGTTCCAGAGTAATCGCTGGGACCCGCGTGCCTTCCACAAACTTCTATATTATTCGAGTCGCGAACACATGCGGTCAGACGATACAAGGTTCGGTCACAGACAGCGAATGGAAACATCGATAACATTCCAAAAACTTCCCATACATGCAGGCACGTCCTGCGCTGTACGATAACAATTGTTAGGTGGTGAAACGTGTCGGCCGATAAAGACAAAGAAGTACACGTGTTAATATTACAGTTGTTTATACCAGAAAACATACTACGCTGTGGCCGGTTGGAGTCATTGCAGCAACCGCAGATCGGGAAGTCATATTCTGTGAGCGGCTAGAAATACAACTTCCGGCTCGGCTACTCACCCTGCAGCACGTATCCTGAGCCAATGAGGCAGAGCGAAGGCTTCGCACAGGTAGCTCTGCTACGACAGGTCGGCACAAGGGCGCAGGCTGGAGCCTTCGGGGCACAGAAGTCGACCGGTACTGCGTGATCAGAGTCAGTTTATAAAATTTACTGAATTCGTGGTTGTCTTTCAAACCAGGGATTCATTACTGCGTAAAGCGCTAAACAAACGGCATGATCCGATGCCTGATCTGGCGTCTGATCGGGCGGTTGTTGAATGGCAAGCTCCATCGGCCGTTCTGTAGGGTCTCGCGCGCTATAGGGCTATATAGATACCAGCTGTGCCGGCGCGAAGCAAGGGATTGCGCGTCGTGGTGAAGTGGCTGTCGCTCGTGCACACGTGCTTTTATAGACAACGTTCCCGCAAAACGAAACAAGGTCGCGTAAATATGTTTCTTTCGTTCCTCTTGACTCGGGAATCAAGTTTTTTCAAGTTTACATGCACGTGCATGTATTTGTTGGCGATGATTCCTACACATGCTGTTGTGCTGCCCCTCTTCAAGAATACATTTTGTTTTGCTGTAATGCACATCATTAGCAAGGTAAAGCATCATGTGATCAGATTGCATCCCAGTTGAGGCAAAATGAATTTGCAGAACTTTAATCAAACGCCATCAGTTCTCGACATATTCTTATGCAAAATATTCACGTTTTGTCACTGAGATTCCGAAATTGAACATATGCACAGCGCTAGAACACCGTCTACGTTATTTTCTACGCTGTCACGAGTGTGTGACCCCGCTGCTAAGACCTGCTGAGGCGTTCAAATCGATGTCTAGTGCTTGTGCCGCAAGCGACGGTAGCCCGCCGAGATATCATCTTCACGAGGTAAGACGATACGAGGTCCATACAGACGGTCCACCCATCACGTAAAGTAAACAAACAAGGCTAAAAGCATTACTTTGGGCAGTTCCTTAGACACTATTTCTGCACCCATATTTGGCAACGGAGGAAAGAGATCCGAATTTTTGCCAATATATATCGCAACAAGTGATCGCATCTTTAAAATCGCTTACATTGCTTCTTACCTTCTGCGATGTCCTCGTCTAATACTTATATTGGATGATTTAGGCTAAATCTCGTAATTAATAAGCTAATTAACCACTCCGAGCCCATTAGAGGACAGAGTGCGATGGCTGGTAGAGTACATAGTGTCATCTGGGAAAACGAATAGTGAAGAAGGGATTATTGCATCGCCTAAATCCAGTTTTTGAATGTTCTGTTTCTATGAGTATCTCAATGGAAGTTCCTTCGTTCTTTTGTGTTGTTACGTTTCTTTTGTTGCATTTGATATGCTTCAAACAACCTGAACAAACACGTCATTCAAAAAAGTGGTTGGTAGCGCCAATATTTCCTGGGACGACAATACATTTATGAACCGCTATTTAATATAACGACCAGTAGAAATTAAATGATCTATATATTTGCCTGAAATGACCTAATAAACTGTTTGGATAATCTTTTTAGTGTATATTATGAGCAGAGCGAAAAAATCGCACTTCCACGGGAAAGGCAAAGCACTGATCGCGATAGCAAATTAGTGGATATCTGTACGAAGTAAGGACAGTAGTTTTATCGGCCTTATAATGTTCTGAAAATTCACTAACTAAAGTAACAATGATAGATTGGATAACGGGTACTCAACGAGGACGTAGAAAGAAACGGACACACGGAGACAGCACTGTCTTTGTGGGCCTCCTTCTCTGTACGCCCTTGTTCAGTTGCACTTATTCATTCAATCATGGATTAAAACCAACTAGCCCGTCAACGTGTTGTATCTAAATTAATCAGCACGGTGTCAAGCGCGCACAGGTAAACATGAACACGCAAAGCTCGATGACAGCTAAAACCGTCTGTGAGAACGCTGGAGTTAGGAATCGCGGCAGCATTTGCGAGCCCATTTACCTCCGTGCATATGCCGCTTCAACGCGTAGGAAACGTCGAAAGCACAGCACATACGAAGCTGTCGGTGCTACGCGCACTCTGCAAGGATTGTAGATCGCTTTGTATATGACGCCCGCAAGGGCGCGCACTTTAGTCAGGTCGCAGACCGCTTTCAAGACACACGAGCGCCGGCAACGCGTCCCTACGACGTCCGCCAAAGGCGTGCACTACGACGTCCGCGATTCGCGTGGCCAACGCCGTAGTAGATGTCGCGATTGTGTCCGCGCTGTACGGAGCGGCGCGCAAGAAGGACATCGAGGCACCCTAGCAGCCGCCGGAGAAGAACACCCCTCCCCCTGCCTCGCGCGACAAAGGAGCGGGAACGCATCCGAGCCGCGTCTATCGCTCGCGCATGCGAGATTGAATCGCGATCGCCGGCTCACCCTCACACACTTTCACTCATAAGGAACATCATTGCGACGGCGACGGCAGAAATCCGCCTGTAGTGACCATATAATTGCTATCGCAATAAAAACATTATATTCAAATAATCATAAGTTATACATAACTGACCTATAATAGATAGGCCGAAATTTTATTTATTGCAACCCCAGTATGGTGCGTTTAACTTCATGCTTCTCTTTTGTTTGGTTCCCAGCAGCTGTATTATAACAAGGCTTCGCTCAAAAAGAGATGCCCATTTTGATTACGTCACAAGAAGTGTACTCTCATTGCGTGAAGGACGTCAGAAAACCGCCAAACCGTCCAACCGCCAAATGAAAGCAAGGCATACAGTGACGGCATCGCCTTACCTCTTCGTCCGCTAGAGTTCGAGGTAGAGCGACGGGGATCCAGATGACTTGCTCCCACGGGGACAGGATGCTAGGACGCGCGGCTTGCAAAACGGCGTCGAAGGAAGCAGGCCCCGGGAATGTGCCCGTCACTTGCAATCGTGGCACCGCCGGCGACGCGTCTTGAATATCCTCGGAGTCTTCGGTGTCGGTGCATCGACACGCGCACTTCTCTTCCTCGACTGCGCCTTCTGGAGTAGAAAAGCGACGTTGTGCGTTTGTTTGGCGCTCTTTTCTTTCGTTTACCTTTCTCGCGTGAACCTAAGCGTGTCTTGCGGGCATTCCTACGCCTGGAGCAATGCATGACCTGGGAGAAAATAGAAATTGCGTGAATGGAATTACGACATAATGCGGTGAATGGAGGTAAACCACACCACTCGCATTAAATGAGCCTGTATCAAGATTCTTTGAACTTCGGTGCTCTCTAACAAAGCAGATATACAGCTGCACTGATTTTTGGGCTAGTAGCGACAAGGCCTCAACTACTGCAGATATACATTATTGAAGCAAGTAATTTCTCTATAATTTCGCAAGATAGACAGAGCCCTCTAGGAAATTTAGCTCTTAATACCTTCTCACGTCTAACAACGCATACAAACCATTGATTTACCCCCTAGCCCCGTACTAATTACCGACTCCAACTACTACAGCAACATTATCGAGCACATCCAGCAAGATTAAAGAAACAGATGAAATTTGACGTGTGTTATCGAAATACTATTCTACGCATAGTATTATGAATGTATTTTGTATCATGGGGCATGAAAATTGTGTGAATTATACGGTGAGATCGCAGCATTGCTTTGAATTGTTCTGTGCCACCTTGTTTTTGTTGCTGCCTTTGTAAACAGTGGGCGACAGGGCAGTCAGACTGCTAAAATGCAGCTTTTTTTCCCGCTATCCTCACCAAGGAGGTTTATTTTATTTCGCACTGATGCGCCAAAATGGTTCAATGAAACAATCACAATTTCAATCTCAATCTGAAAACTTTATCTAAAGAAACACCAGCGTCATTAAATTAAGCAACTTGTACTTACAAAGCACGCAGCGGTACACAAGTGGTAGCATGTATTTGGATAGTACTAATTATTTGTCAATTTAAAATGCAGGAAAATCATATGGCCAAGTGAAAGGGTGGGGCGGGGAATAATTGTAATTGCTTCAAGCTATCACCATATCAGACAATGCCGCATCTTTTACATCATCGTCGCTACCAGCACAGTGCAATTTCTTATTGGTGCTGGTGCCGAGCTCAGTTTTACAAGATTTGCTATATGGATTGCACGAGAGAATCCGTTTGAATATATATATTTTTTAAAGTTCGTGCTGCGTAATGGTCCCTCCAAAGATGTACTTCCTGGACCGACATATTCTTTAAATGAAGCCATTCGACGCACAGATCTACACAACAGCACAATCCCGTTTTGTTAGGAGAAAAGGATGATTGTCGAAGATTCGTCAGCAGCTGTACAAGGCTGCAGCTTAGTATCCCGTACCCGACACCGAGGACAGCGTAGCTTCAGTTAATACTGCTTTTCTGTGCACACGCCGTCGGAGTGGCCTACATGCAGATGGAAAGAGTAGAGCTGATTGAATGTCAACATTTTGAAATACCATCATCATCATCATCATCCTGGTTACGCCCACTGCAGAGCAAAGGCATCTCCCATACTTCTCCAACTACCCAGGTCATGTACTAATTGTGGCCACGTTGTCCCAGCAAACTTCCTAATCTCATCCGCCCACCTAACTTTCTGCCGCCCCCAGCTACGCTTCCATTCCCTTGGAATCCTTAATTCCCTTGGTAACGCTTATTGATTATCGGCTACCTTCCCTCCTCATTACATGTCCTGCCCATGCCCCCATTTCCTTTTCTTGATTTCAACTAAGATGTCATTAACTCGCGTTTGTTCCCTAATCCAATCTGCTCTTTTCTTCTCCCTTAACATTACACCCATTGGAATACCAATTGAATACAAATCAAATACGGCTAGTCAAACACAGGTTCATTTATTTACAACAAAGATACCCGTTATTTGTTTATAGGTACCACATATGCATGGACTAGTGAAAAATTACCGACGATTACGTTACTTCCTAATGCGAAATTTAAGCGCAGCAAATAAGCTGTTTCACCTTTTCGATAGATTGAGGCAAAGAAATCGAGCAACACATGTATGCGCTATCACAGAATTTTTTTTTTATTTTTCACACGTATTCCTTTAACAAAGACTCCACTAACAGTTCTTGACAGTCATGAAGGAAGCTTTGTGGTGGGAGAAATAGACTGATATATGTTCGACTTGGTACACCAATGCTTGATTCTCAAAGACGAGATCTATACAAGTGCCTCGCGAGGTTGTCACAGCCGTGGGACGCGTTACGAGCGAGAGGAACGGGATGTTCTCCCGCATAAGTGTTAGGAAATTGCTGTTTGTCTTTATGTCAAGCCGCCACCGATCTGGCTCTCTGATTGTCACCGCACAGGGCGAACGGCAGCGGCAATTTCGGCTCGGGCGGTGCACATATACAGATCCGCCGCCACCGATCTGGCTCTCTGATTGCCACCGCACAGGGGTTGCATTGGAGGAGGAGCGAAGAAAGGAATTAAGTTCGAGCCGGCGCTTTGACAACCGGAGACTTGCAGGAAGAGGGGGGAGGGGGGCGGCGTGTACACCCAGCGGCAAACGATGGGGGCAGAAGCGCGCGCAGCAAGCGGACAACACGATAAAGGGAGGAGGGAAGAGATAGCAGCGACTGACTGATGCCGCTGACGCCGATAGTGAGTCAACCCCAGCTGCGGAGCTGGTTTCAGGGACAACGCCCCCGATGCCGACACAAACAATATGATACCCTCGCTTCCGCAGCGCTAAGAACCAGGTCTAGCCGTGGGAAGGTGGTCACGTATTCGTCGACGTGCCGGGGCCTACGTGAAATAACCGGCGCGTCGGCAACTGAAGAGCACCCTATCCGCCACACAAGAACAGGGGGGGGGGACCCTTTCCTCCTCTTTCTGCATGGCGGTGACGGTGTTCTATGCAGTCACGTTATCTTGACTCTCTAGCGGCGTCAGCGGCATCCAGCGGTATCAGTCGGTCGCTGCTAGCGCTAGGGGGATGAAAGGGGGGCGGAGCTGGTTACGAGGCCGACGACAACGCCGACGACGACGCGAAACCCAGGAACGGACGCCAAAGAGCTGCGCTCTAAAAAGGAAGCTAGCGATCAGAGACAAGTGATGAGGGATAAACGTATGGTGACTAATTGACGAAAGCTGAACGAGTCGGTTTTCAGCATTTTTGGAGCCTGGTCACAAACAAGACTCCAAGAAATAATGAGTGCTGCATGACTAGGGTTTCTCTAAACACCAAATCAATGGTTTCTGAAAAAAGGACAAATTAGAAAAAAGAAACAAAACAAAGTGCACAAGGATTTGTGTGCCATAGACAAACTGCTCCTTTCTAAAAAAATATAGAGGCTGTTGCTCAAAAAGTAAAACCGATACATGACTAGACGGTTCGAAACACTTAGACAGACTACAAGTAGAAATCGCACGTTGTTAAGTAGGGTCCCACTGTGGTACAAAAAGCAAGAACCTTTCGTTACAAATTTTGTTTTTATATTGCTTCGAAGATTTTTATTGTTCTTCAGTTGGGATGACTTGCAATACATCATTTAGCAGACGTAGAACAGTGTCCTGATTTTATCATTCGAATGTCGCTAAAAATCTTCTTAGTTTGGAATGTATGAAAGCACACAATATTTCCATTTTGAATAGAAAGGGTTAATGTGTAGTATGCAATTTCTATTTTAAACCCCGAGTATTCGTCCGCCTCTAGATATGAGTGAATTGCCATATGTGTAGCTTTGCTGGAATCATTAATGAGCGGACATTGAGTAATAAACGTGGACATATTAGTGAGGCAGCAGTTGTGTCTTGATGATAAGCAAGTGCTAAGCAAAAAAGCAGAAGCTAGCACTACAAGAGGACGCATTGCAATGCGCCTTCCAGTCGGTACATGAATAAAGGGAGTCCGCTGGAAGCTTATACGGAGTGTACACTCCAGCGCATGCCGGAAACACCTGCTCCTTTAAAGGGCACTTAAGAGAACACGATGCTTTAGTTAAGTGGGGTATGTTTAGCGGCATAAGTTCCATTTTTTATCGAAAAAGATTCTGGATATTTGCGGAGAAATGAATTCTTAAAACCTTGCATCCTCAGTTTGGCACTTGAACGGCAATACTGATACTTTAGCGCCGCAGCCTCGGATATAAAAGTACTTTATGTGTCAGTCGTCTTTCTTCAGAAAAGTGTGAGAAAGTGTCTAAGTGCAATGGTTTCTTTAAAATGCAAACTAATTCTTGTTTATTGATTAACTATTTGACTCGAGAAGACACTGTTGAATTGTCATGACACGACAAAGGTATCTTGCATTCCCGCGTCCTTATCTTAATTGGCTAGTCATTGCTGAAGGTAAGAATGGTATTTATGACTTTCTATGAGCCTAACATAGCAATCCACTTTAACCTAACTCCGACAAGGAAGTCGGCTTTTAAAGGCTGTTTAGGCGATCTTCTGCGGGACGATAACACAGTAACAGCACGATATCACGTTAACATTAAGACCCACGACCGGAAGCTTTATTCGGTTGACTGTGGGCACAGTGGCCGAAAACTATGCTAAACAAATCCCGCCCAAACATGCGATAGCCAAACAAAGGCGACACCTCTTCACATTACATGGACATGTTCACTTTACGTGAACATGTTCGGGCCCTTCTTGGTGTAGGCTTCTTTCACAGCCCGAAGAGAGCGAATGAAGTTAAATACAAAAAAAATGTTTGGGATTTGACAGCACGTAAAAATGCGATCGAAATTATTCTACTGAAGGACTAACAGACCCAAACGACAATGCGCTGAAATGAGATGGCCCACCTATTTTGAAAGCCAAGCGGCCCATAACATGACGTTGGCTCTTGGTATTTACGTACAAATGCAATTGAAATTGCAATTGATTTATTCATTATAGATTACAGGTTATAAGAAAAAATAATATACAGAAGGAGGTCCCATAGTCACAGACTGTATCGGGACCTCCCGTTATATATAAATATCTGTTTTCTAAACCAACGAGGAGAACTACAAATAAAATCATGTATAAGGAAACATGGAAGAAAGTATGTACTGGAGAATTCAAAACAAGATTAGGACTTTCAATAAATCTAACGAAGGAAATCATACAATTGCAAGCAGAAAAATGCACCAAAACTAAATGAACTAAACGAAATTGACACTAACGGACAAGAAAATTTACCCAAACATGCAATACAAACAACAAAAAATAGAATAAGCTCAAAATACCGTAAATGCAAGAATAGAAACAACAAAAAACTTCGAAATATACATGACCATTAATAGAAAAAGAAAGGTATTGGAACAGCGGAATATTTGATCTAATAAGTGGTGAAAGAAAAAGAAGAGAAAAGAAAGGAAAACTTAATGTTAAATATTTTTTGTTAGAACACAATTTGTCAGATTTTTTTTTAAATATGGATGTTGAACGCGAAGTTGTGACGCTAAGTGGTATGGAAAATGAACTGATTGTTTGCCATAGTTGGCGCGCACCTCAGGTAAAATGAGAATTTTGTTTAAAGCAAATCTAGCGACACTAGCGTTTATCAGGCATGTTTTAGGAATTATACATGCAGGAACTTGATTATTCAGTAACTTGAAAATAAATATACCCAAATTATACAACACAGTTTGTTTGACAGGCAGAATGTTATTAGAGTGAAGCAATGGGGAGAGCGCTAGTATTATAGGGACTAGAGGTGACTATTCTAACTGCTTGGTTTTGCAAAGTTTGAAGTGAACTGAGGTGAGTATTATATGTGTTTCCCCAACATATTAACGAGTAGTTAATGTGTGAGTGTATAAAAGCGTAATATAGCGAGACAAGTGTAGAGTGGTTAAAGAATTGGTGGGCTCTAATCAATAATCGAAGGCCATCAGCAACTTTCTTTTTAATATTCTAGACATGAAGATGAAACTTGAGGTTAGAGTCTAGTTCTACCCGTAAGAATGAGCAATGAGTGCTATAAGGGATTAAATGTGAACCAAGACTCAGCAACGGGACTGAACAAGATGGCTTCGGTGGGGAATTAAATACAATAAACTTGGTTTTCGAGGGATTAATAACAACATTATTATTTATGCACCAGTCTGTGACCTTAGCTAAGTCAATGGCAGGCAAACAGTGCAATGATAGGCAAGCAGCTCACAATTGGACTCAAAATACGGGGACGAAATAACGAACACACAGAAATGTTCGTGTTTTGGTGCCATTCTGCACCGAAAGCGTAGCGCTGATTTGGCATTCAAACCCATCCATGTATTATTATAGCTTTGAGAAATGCCTGCCGCAATATTCACAGAATCTTGCACCGTTGTACTAAAACATGTTTCCACCGGCGAGGAGCCGCATGAGAGGGACAATGTTGACAGTCACTTAGTGTATGCTAAAGAGGATGAAAGCAAAGGCCTGCGTGCTCACGAGACATTCGTTACATTGCTGGACATTTTCATTGTAATGCGTTGCCACTTGCTTTTTGTTTTCTCCCACCAAAAGTTGTACATTCGAGTGCCCCAATCAACTATATCTTTATTGCCTGTGCCTTAGTTAACTTCACCCTAAATAAGGCCAAAGGTAGTGGGTTCAACTCCCACCAGAGGTCGCGTGTTCGAATGCCATAAATAACTATCTCTTAATTGTTATCTAAATAACATCTTAATTACGACACAATGTGACGGCTTCGGCACACCACCTTCATCAAGTCAATTGGAACCCAACGTGAAGACGCGGCTTGTTCGCCCATCTATACGCACGCTCGAGGGGCCTTCACGCCGTTGGCACCGCGGCATCCGCCATCTTCATGTCCCACTATCATCGGAGCCCGCGTGCGGCAGGCCCCGTCGATAGTTTTCAAGGACGCGCGGTGGGTTTGACTAATTAAAATGGACACACCTTCAACTGTGCTCTCAATCGGCTCCGTGATGGAGCCAAGGCTGCGTCCTTGGCATGAGTGTTGTGCGCTAACACACAATAATCGCACTGGCGATTGTGCTAAGATATCGTCTGCACGCACTGGTCTGTGGAAAAAGAGAATAATCGTCGATGTAACGTTATCTGATATTTCACAAGGCGCTGTCTTGCGACAAAGGTGACCCTTCGGTCTCATCATCTCACCACGGAGAGGTGCGACGCCTGGAACGCCAGTGCGACCGCTCCTCGTGACGCCAGAGCTTTTATACGCCTGGCAAGTCATGGTGCGCTATTCCTTCCGCATAGAAGCAGTCTCCTTGCGCGTTGCGTGACGTCAACTTGTGGCACCAGGTAGAGTTAGAACACCGACCGACCTGTTCAAGCGCAAATGCTTGCTACGACTGTTGCTATCACTTTGGATGCTATGCGCGTTCGGTGAATCTGCAATTTTTTTACAAACACCGCGCTCTGAAGCTAACAACACCAATGTGAACTTCGAGGCATTTGCCAGCTGGCCATAATATCCCATGAATTTGCCAAACAGTATGCTTTCACGAGGGCCGTGAAATTAACCGACGAGTCATAAGACATGAGCAGGACATGGTCGTAAAGCTCCCGTTCTACGCGACGCCATCGGTCTAAAGGGTGCTCCACATTCGCCGCCATGACCTCAAATGGCGCTGTTGAACGCTCCCCCATTGGGAAGAAATACCCAAGAAAGCTTACAGGACAACAAGTGACGCCCTAACACAACTTCGATAGTGCCAAGAACGCGTAATGCGGAGGTTGTGTGTTGGGATCCCCACCGACGCGAAATTTTATTGTGTTAGCATTAGAAATGTCAATGTGGAAAAGATGTGTGTATGAAGTGTGCGAAGCTGGTCACGTGCTAAAATTAAATTATGGGGTTTTACGTGCCAAAACCACTTTCTGATTATGAGGCACGCCGTAGTGGAGGACTCCGGAAATTTCGACCACCTGGGGATCTATAACGTGCACCTAAGTACACGGGTGTTTTCGCATTTCGCCCCTATCGAAATGCGACCGCCATGGCCAGGATTCGATCCCGCGACCTCGTGCTCAGCAGCCTAACACCATAGCCACTGAGCAACCACGGCGGGTGCTGGTCACGTGCTAGAGGTAAATAGGAAATGATTGAGTTTAGAAGAGCATGCATGTGTGTGTGCGTATTGTTAGTGCTGCCACCAGTTTTTACGGCGACGGGTTTCCGGCAAGATTCAACAGCGCTTACTTGGAGCTCGAACCAGGGTACGAAAGGGAAGACGATGTCATGTAAAAACGATAACTGGAGATTAATACATAATTACGCATGAGCAGTGCGCCCCAAGACAAAAAAGTACAGAAACGTGCGGCGTGAGTGCTCCTGCCCGCAAGGGCGGAGAAAATGTCTTCGTGGCGTCTCTCTGGCCATCTTACACACTACAATATCTGGGCAACCTCATGGTCTCTTACTCCCTGGTGAGGGCCTTGTCGGCACACTGGTCAACCCACACACAGGAATACGGAGCGAAACCACTCCATGACGTAGAGGTGTCCCGTCGGGTCAGCTCATTGAGAGGAATTTTCAGAGAAAGCACACCCTGGCGTATAGGACAACGGAGGACAGAGGCTGGTAGGATTTGCACGGGTGCATAATCCCGTCGCACACACCCAACGGACAAGCTTTTTTAATGTTAATGAGAGAGACGTTTAGGCATGTCGTGTCTCAGGCGCTTGGCATCCGTTCCATTCACCACCTCCCACAGTGAACCGCAGCTGGCTGCTCCACCACCGAAGGAGATCCTGGTGGGCAGAGGACGACATCCGCTGGCCAAATGGATGACACCAGTAGGTACATGCAGTAGTCGTCGGTTGTCGCACAGCTCCCTGGAGCACGAAACACTGTGGGCGTTTCCCCACGCCGCTCAAAGTCTCGGTTCGAGTCCAGAGGTCGCGGAAGGGTCTGCACCAGTTTCTAGTTCATAGCACGCGTTGGCAGCACTACATCGAGACTCAGCCGCTCAGTAAACTAGTGCCAGACAAACTCTTGCTAAACTTAGCCAGGGTTACTTTCCACTGAAAAGTGACAGTTTTACAGAACTTACAGCAGCACTAAATCAATACATAAACTTTTTATACGCTTTGCAAGGCATGACTCAATCGAGCTACGTATACGAAAATAACACCCCTGCAATGCTTTGTCAGGAAAGGAACACGATCTTTGGGAAGCGTTTGAGCCTGATTCTTGATCTAGGGGCTTCGGCTCAAGCCATCGGCCTTCCCACTGAGAGTCCCCTTTTTATAGCGTATCGCAACAGAAAATTGCTGCGAAACGAGACTCCAGCGCTCGAGACGGTCATATTTAGAACGCGTTGTCTGGCAAAATTTTAGCGGACAATGACCGTTTCGACGACGTACCTCCAGCCTGCAAGATAGGATGATTTTTGAACAGCCCATACGAGACATGCGCACTCTTTCTCACTTGCGCCGTTCGCCTGTCCTCGATTAGTGAGTTTTCGACTTGCGTAAAGTGCATGGGGTTCCACATCGTTCTCTCCCTTTTAGCACATTACGAGGCCCATGCCTCGCTCACGCGCACAGCATTGAACCACAAAGTGTACTCCGGCGATCTCATCATGGGCTGACTGGTCAGCGCGCTCTTCAGGGCGTTGGACGAAGATTGCCTTTTTTAAGTCCAAGAGGACAATGTGTGGCCCGGTTTTACGAAGAGGACCAGTTAGACTTGGTCGGCATTATCGCACGGCATTGCCGATCTCCGCTTTCTGAGGTTTCGAACAGCCCTCAACCTCAATTAGGGACGTTTCCGAAACTAGTTTTGCAGTTAACTCACGAGCTTTCGATCTCGTTAGTGCCATCAGGATAGACTCCCCGAATATGAATGTGATCCGACCTGTTTGAGAACAAGTAAAGGCAATGCGGAAGAAGCGTGGGCAATACGACAGCTTCCATCTCAAGTGTGCCGAAAGTACCTTTCCGACCGAAACACATATACTCTGAGCTTCTACAGCTTCCTTAATACACGCGCATTCACCCGTGAACATCTCAGGTCCCAGGTAAGAGCTGTGAATCACGTTCATAGTATCCGCGGAGTCGAGCAGAACGCGACGTGGTGTTACGTTTACCTCAAGCTCGCGGATGTACAGTACGGTTCGAGCAGCTTCATGTTCTCATCACTGCAATCGAGTGATAAAAACATTACGTTTGCCTTGTTACATTGCTTACATTGCTACATTACAGCTCACACAGAGAAACTGGGAGACAAACTACTGCCTGGCGTACATGGGGTGAGCGTAGATCACGTCGGGTGATACCATATAGAGGAATACGGAAGGAAACCACTCCCTGGCGTAGAGGGGGTGAGCGTAGGTCACACAGCATCAACTCACTCAGAGAAATTCGGAGAGGAACTACTCCCTAGCGTAGAGGGGGTGAGCGTAGGTCACGTCGGGTCATCCCACCAAGAAAAATACGGAGAGAAACAACTCCCTGGCGTAGAGGGGGTCAGCGTAGGTCACATCGGGTCAGATCACACAGAAAAATTTGGAGAGAAACCATTCACTGGCGTAGAGGGCTGAGCGTAACTCACGTCGGGTCAGCTCAGACAGAGGAATTGTGAGAGAAACTACGCCCTGGCGTAGGTGTCGCGAACGGAGAACAGAGGAGAATGGGATTTGCACTGGTGCATAAACCCATCGCACCCACCCCACCTACACGCCTTTTCATGGTGACAAACGTGACGATCAGGTACGTCGCGTCTCAGGTGCTTGGCATTTATCGCGGCGAACGGTGAATTGTAATAGCATGTATGTATGTATGTATGTATGTATGTATGTATGTATGTATGTATGTATGTATGTATGTATGTATGTATGTATGTATGTATGTATGTATGTATGTATGTATGTATGTATGTATGTATGCAAGAATGTATTTTATGTATGTAGGTATACAGGGTTTCCTACATATTACGCGTCAACTTTTATAGAAGGCAGGCCACTGAATTTCATTCCAATAAAAAATTTTTCAACGTCGAGTAGAGCACCCAGCAGTAATAAGCTGATCGCATTCAATTTATTAACCATTCCAATTAGATATTTTTAATTACTGTTCTGGATCACGCCCTGTCAATCAGAGATGTGTACGAAATTGGAATAGACCCAAAGATAACGTGTTTTCAGAAATGTACATTTTGCCTGCTTATGTTTTTTCCTGCCGATAAAAAAAAAGCGAGCGAACAATGAAATATTGCGTGATTAACCGTTCACCCACATCTAAAAGCAGGGCCGTCAAAGAAACTTCATAGCAGTTAGTGGCAGTGCTTTGACTTTAGCTGACGCACCACGCAAGCCACTATGCAGCGCTTGATGATGAGTAAAGAGCGCCGATATCTGGTGATTGATGCGTTGCATAAATAGTTCGCTTTCTAACTCGTCTGGAGCGTGCTTGAGGGCACTGCTTTTTGAGCCGGGCAGACAGCTAGTCACGTAACATATTTCACGTTTCACGAGCCGGATAAAATAAACAAGCAATAAGTAGCTGGCTGAAAATTAGCCAGATTTAATCTTCTTTCACTTTTCTACAAGTTGTCCATCGACAGCATGTCAGTCAGAGTATTAACTATAGTCGCAGTTTCGCCGAAAGGCGAAGCACCTATTGCTTTAGCAAATTATTCGATAGCTGTGTGAGGTAAGGACAGTAGTTTCGTCGGCCGTATAAACTTTTAAACATCAGCCTACTAACAAAACTGACAAGCATGGTGTCACGTGAGCACAGGCAAACATGAACATCTCGCTCGATGACCGCCGACACTCGTTGTCAAAACGGTGAGGTGAGGAAGCATCGGCAGCAGCAGTGAGCGAAGTAGCCGGCGAGAACACAGCGCACGTGATGCTATTAGAACTCGTCGCACTCTATCCCATCACATATCCTTTTAAAAATAGGGCCCACACAGCCACGCTCGGCGGCGCCATACGTAGCCGCCGCTAAACCCTGTAGCCGCCACCGGAGTCGAACGCGCCCCCCCCCCTGGCCCCCTTTGGTGCCTTGCGGGTGATGCAAGACAGCACGCTTCAACCCTAGCGCCCGCGAGATCGAGCCACCATCGTCGGCTCACCCTCCCACGCTTTCACCTTGCACATAAAGCATCCGGTGCGCTGCCGCAATATTATTGCACTTCGACTTTCTATGGAACCCCACGGCGACACCAACGCCAAAGACGGAAATTGGAGGGGAGTGTGCAAATGATTACTTTCGAAATAACCATAACCAATTGCAAATAAATAACGAAATGCTTCGCATCAACGAAAAAAAAATATACCCGCCTTCTCTACTCGAATCTGAACTATATGCACCTTATCTTCCTGTTTAATGGCCCGTCATATTTAAGAACGCGATGCATGATAGCTGGGACACCCTGTGTAGCGCAATTGATGCTAGTCCACCCTGGACGACCATCAGTTGTACTTCATTCCTCGAAGAGACAAGATGTGTGTCAAATGAGCTCTTGAACAACGCTTTGCAATGTGGTCGACGAAGTTTAAATCATGAACCCGCGACCTCAAAGAGGTACGATGTAATGCTTACGCATTTCTGGAACTTACCGCTTAAACGTCGCAATCTTTTATTTTACTTTTATTTGTCATTGCCTGATCATTTTCTCCAGTTGTATCAAAAGCTATAAATCAGTTATGCTATGCTTTCATTCGCTTATGTTCAAAGTTGAACCGACGGAATAAATATGCGTGGCCTGTGATCACGACACTTCTCTATTTTTATGTTAGGGGCTGTCGGAGTGGTGATTTCCAAGCGCACGTGTAGGCGGTACCGGAATTCGAGTCAGTTATGAAAGCCTGGGCTGGTATAGCGTAACGGCTCTATTCCAATGCTATTCGGTCTCGCGCACTGCCGGTGGTCGGAGCTTCACTCGGTGGATGATAAAGCAAGACACAAGTGACAGGATGCGTTCCAATATAACGGCTCTGCTCTGTGAGAGAACTCGTGTAAGCACATGCAGACGTCCTTTGTTGATCCTGTAATATTGCTATTTTCTACAGCCAAGGCTCACCTCTTTGCTGCAGGGCACAAACAACGGCTTGCTTGATTGTTCTTTTGCTTGTGGCTCTTGCCCACTACGAGGGATTGGCCAAGAACCCGGCTGTTAAATTTCTAGGTGAGGGTTACTGACAAAAACTTGAATGAAAACGTAAGTCAGAGTTACGTAGAACTTTAATGATAATTGATCAAGAAATAGATTTACTGGAAAACAGCGACGGACAGCAGGGATAACTTATTCCTCTTCTTTGTTTGCCCTTTTCCCGCCCTGAACGGCTTTTATTATTGTGATATCAATTATATAAGCTCTGCAGGCACATTTCTGCCGGCGGTGCCACTGTCACCATTGCGGTGAGGTTCGGTGTAAAGTTCAAGGGCGATCGAGTCGCCGGGCGCCGTGTGCTGTACCTGCGAGCGAAAGCGTGCTTTGTTCTCGGCGCTCAGTTTGTGTTGAAGCGATAGACAGCACGAAGGTACTTCGCTCGCAGCTGCTGCCGCGCTTGTTCGCACCCGCGTTTTGACAGCGAATGTCCGCAGTGATCAAGTGTTATGTGTGCACGTTCTCCTGTGTGCGCTGAAGCAATGATTCCTAACTTAGTAAGAAATTGTTGAAAAGTTTATGCGGTCGAGAAAACCACTATCTGTACTTGAATGGATGAATGAATGAATTATTGGGTTTTACGTGCCAAAACCACTTTCTGATTATGAGGCACGCCTTAGTGGAGGACTCCGGAAATTTTGACCACCTGGGGTTCTTTAACGTGCACCTAAATCTAAGTACATGGGTGTTTTCGCATTTCGCCTCCATCGAAATGCGGCCGCCGTGGCCGGGATTCGATCCCGCGACCTCGCGCTCAGCAGCCCAACACCATAGCCACTGAGCAACCACGGCGGGTTACTTGAATGGATGTCGCCTAATTTGATATCACAATCGACGTTTCACTTTTCGGGCAAAAGGGTGACTTTTCGGTTATCCTGAGAAATGTGGCATCGACAAACACAAAAATTAAGGCGCAACTCTTCTCACGACGAACGCAAATAGCAATGGAGCAATTTAGCGACAGACCATAATCATGAAGTCCCGTTTACTTAACAAGTATTTCAAAAGGACCGTTGGTTGTGCTCGTTGGTATTTTGTGCAAACATTTTGTGCACATGCCCACACGTCAGCTCTTATACACATTATCAGTTGGCATGTGTGAAATTGACCTTTGCTTTTATTCGTGGTAAGCGCGACGTTCTATCATGAAAAGGAAAAAAAAGAAATACACTCCTAGATTACCATAACGCGAAGGCAATGCATCTGGCTATTAAAGTCATTCCGTGCATTGGGCGTCATTTTATTCCGCCTGTGTCGACGCTCTTGTTGCGTCTAACAACTGCAGTAGGCATACTTCAAAAAAAAAACCGCAAACACGCGTCGGTGGTATAGTGGTTAGCGTAGCTGCCTTCCAAGCCGTTGTCCCGGGTACGATTCCCGGCCGACGCAAATATTTTATGCACATGCCCACACATCAGCTCCCGGTATCTCTAGATATTATCAGTGGCTTTTGTGAAATTGTCCTTTACATTTCTTCGTATTAAGCGCGGCGTTCTATCGTGAAAAAGGAGAAAAAAGAAATACACTCCCAGATTACCGTGTTGCTAAGGAACTTCATCTGGCTAATAAATGCATTCCGAGCATTGGGCGTTATTTTATTCCGGCTGTATTGACACTCTTGTTGCAAATACCAACTGAAGTAGTACTGCTTGGAACAACTGGAAACACGCGTCGCTGGTATAGTGGTTAGCATAGCTGGCTTCCAAGCAGTTCACCCAGGTTCGATTCCCGGCCGACGCACATATTTTGTGCACATGCCCACATGTCAGCTCCCCGTATATCTCCTAGATTACCATAATGCAAAGGCAATGCATCGGGCTATCAAAGTCATTCCGTGCATTGGGCGTCATTTTATTCCGGCTGTGTCGACGCTCTTGTTGCGATTAACAACTGAAGTAGGACTGCTTCAAAAACCGCAAACGCGCGTCGGTGGTATAGTCATTCTGTTTCTGGCTCCCGAGCTGAACGGATCGCGGGATCATGCGCTCCAATCGAGCGGCATATATGCGGCTGTTAGCCGCGGCAACAGGCTTTCGACGGAGAAAGATAAGGATTACCAGATTGTTTTGTTTCGGCTACCTAGATGACGTATAGCTTTAAATACAGTTTTTTTGCACGGCGACGCTCGTGTTCGGCCGTTTCGCGTAGAGGATTTTCGAGAGGCGCTTCAAGCTGTTGGTGTGCTCTCTGGCGTCTTCGCCCTTGGAGCGTACAAAATCAACCATGTATGGGCGGTGACGATGAAGACAGCCGAGGCTGCCCAAAAGCTGACGGCCCTGAAGGATCTCCAGGTTAAGGGGCGTCGCTGCCTGGTCATCGACCCCAAGGAACAAAAGGTGAAGCTTCGTATCCGCTGGCTTCTGCATGGGGTGGATCACGAAGACGTCAAGACCGCGCTGGCCTCCTTTGGCAAAATCACGGAAGTGACCCGCGAGCGCTGGCGAGTGTATGGCGTTTCTGACAAGGGCTCGACGACCCGAGCAGTGCTGCTGCAGCTGATGGCTGGAATTAAAGTTGACGACCTGCACCACCAGATCCACGTCGCCGGCGAGCTTGCGCTGGTGGTAGCCCCTGGTCGTCCCATGCAGTGCCTGCGCTGCCGGGGCTCTGGTCACGTTCGTCGAGAATGCAAGGTTCCCCGTTGTTCCCGGTGCAGGCTTTTTGGACACGACGCGGACTGTGTACGCTCTTACGCAGTAGCCGCGGGCTATGCGCAGAGCGAGTCGTCGACATCAGAACATATGATGGACGTGACCGAGGCGCAGGAAGCGGCCAAGGGTGCTGGAAACAGCAACGTGGCGGCAGAAACGAGCGAGAGAGCACGCCGACCGAAGGAGGACGGAACAATGTACCTCCCCCCAAAGACCGAGCAGCTACAAACGAGAGCGTGAGGATGGCCCCGCAAGAAAATGAGAGCCGCCAGCCAGCTACGGATGCTACGGAGGCAGAGGAAGACAACGCGACCCCAACTGGCACCCGCGTCGAACGCGTCTCGGAAACGGTCAAGAGGTCCCTGCAGCAGGAGGGCAAAATTGACGGAAAGGCAGGCGGTGTCTCTGAGGCACCGCCCGCTAGGACGCTACCCGGCAGGCGCTCCACCCTCAAGCCTAAGCCGAACCTGGAGGCTGACCGAAAGCTCGCGGCGAAACCGGCCAAAGACGAACTCGGGCGACGGCTGCCGGATGGCCGTGGAGGTGTCAAGTGGTCAGCTAGACGTTAAGGTGAGCACCATGCTCCGGGCCTTCTCCCCTCCGGTTTTCATCAATAATGGCTACGAACCCGTCGCTTAGCCTCGGCACGCTAAACGTTCGAGGTCTGTCCGCCAAAAGGAAACAGAATCGGGTGTATAGACTGCTAGTGGACCACGACCTCGACATTTTAGCAGTGCAAGAGACCAAGGTAGACGGCGAGGAGGAGACCGGGAACATGGTGCAAAGGTTCACGTACAACTACTATACGGTAGTGAACCACGCCTTAGGGACTTCACGGGGTGTGTCTTGTTCGTGAGGAAGCTTCCAGGCCTGGTTACAGACGGTTAATTCTCGTGCTCTTCCGGTCGACTTGTCGGTTGTGATTTCAGCTATTGCGATGTCCAACGGCGCGTGCTGTGCATTTATACGCCTAATACGGTGCAAGAGAGGGTAAATTTCTTTTTGAACTTGAAGCACAACTTCTCTGTGCACAAAACGATAGCCTGTGTTGGGGACTTGAATCGTGTATTGAACATCGAAGATAGGTCTACGCGACGCGTGATTTACGACAAAAGCAGCGATATCATGGCGCAGATCATACACGAATTTGAATTAGAGGATATCGCTCAGTGTTTCGGGGCTGACCGAGAAGTGACGTACACTCACTTCCAGGTGCATAGAATGTCAACGCCGGAAGCCTGTTCCTTGCCGCCCTTCTGGACCAATGCAACCTTTGCCGTGCCCTTCGCGACCCTTTGACCGGGTTGGGATAGACCTCTACGGGCCTCTGCCCTACACAGCTGCTGGCAATCGCTGGGTCATTGTAGCTGTAGACCATCTCACGAGGTATGCAGAAACGGCCGCTCTGCCAGCCGCGACGGCTCGTGACGTTGCCTCCTTCCTCCTTCAACGCTTCCTTCTACGTCACGCAATTCCGGTGAGGGAGAAAGGGACGGTGGTCAATTGCATGAGGTCATCCCATTTGCTGGTCCGACTGACGCATACGTATGATGAGAGCCAGTCATCAACGTCGTGGTCGTAGGTGCCGCTGAAGATAGGCGCGTCCCGCTGGCGGAACGTGCCGGGGCATACGGGAGACAGGGGAGCAGATGGTGGTAAGCTCGTAGCGCTTTCGGTGGTCATTATGGCAGGGAGAGTCCGGCTGCGCAAATCCAGGATGGCAGGAGACCCAGCAAACCTCCACCAATTATGGCAAAGAAGTCCGACACGGCTGTGGACGACACGAAGGACGCGGACAATAAGACGCAACAGCGTAGGCTTAGCCAGTCACACCAGGAAGAGCGTCGAGCCCGAGCCCCACTTCCGTAGCGCTGGCGATCCGGCTGCGGAGCTCGGCACGGCGCACTTCTTCTTCCTTAAACAGGGAATAATCATGCACGATTAGACCGCATCTATCTATCATATCCTTCAGTAGAAAAATCCCAGTGCTATGAAGTTACTGCCGTATCCTTTTCTGACCACTGCCTGGTAAAATGCAGGGTGGGCTGCAAAAAAGAACGAAAAGAATTCTGGGAACTGTGGAAAATGAATGCTGAGCTCCTACGGCATGATACTTTTAACGAAATGGTAGTGAATGCTCTGAATTCTTTCGGAAAAGGCAGTTCTATGAAGTTGGGCGAGCAATGGAAGTTGCTGAAACAAACTGTCAAAATCAAGGCGATTGAAAGAAGTAGCGTACTACGATATGAAGGGAAGGCAAGAGAAAGGGTTTTAAAAACATTGCTGGAAAAATTTGTGACGCTCGAATGCATACAACCCGGCGCTTATCAAGACGATATGCGTGCTATTGAGAAGCTCGAGGTTTTCGATAAGAAGCGTTATCGAGGCGCGCTCGTGCGCGCGAGAGCAGAAAGACTGGCATGCGGGGAAATGCCATCGAAAAGAGCACTGGGACTAAAAAAAAAGCACTCCAGACGCAAGCAGATTGAGACCATCGAATATAATGGGGTGGTAGTAACTGATACGAACAATATAGGGTGTGCCTGCTTTGAACCTTTCCAAAAGCTTTTCGCATTCAGGCCCGTCAACATGCAAAGTTTCAAGCACTTATTTTTGCAGCGAATGCCACAGCTGTCGAGTGAAGTTAAAGAAACGCTGGAAGGACGAATAACTGAACAGGAAGTGATAAAGGCCATCGAAGACCTGAACACCGGCAATTCACCAGGTCCAGACGGTCGTCTTGCCACTTGATACAAATCGTTCAACAGCGACCTAGCTTCTATCTTAACCGCAGTTTTGAATGAATCATATGAAATGAAAATATTTCCACCATGCTTTGGCCAGTCCCATACAGTACTAATACTTAAAACAGAAGAGACCGAAAAGCTCAAGCAACTTTCCTCCTATAGACCCATAGCGCTTACTAAATGCGACTACAAAATACTGATGAAGGTGCTGGCACGGCGTATGCGGTCAGTGATTAAGGAAGTAGCAGGCCCACACAAGACGTGTGGCATTCGCGGAAGGACCATATTTACTAACATTGATAATTTGAAGTGTGCGTTGGAGTGTTGTGATGCCATGTGTGATGCAGTTGCGATCCTCCAGCTTGACTTGGAGGAAGCGCTTGTTGCGTTTCTCACGAGATATTGCTCGCCTTGCTTGAACATGTTAATTTTGGCCACATAATCACTGAGGGGGTTACCATGGCGTACCGGAGTTGCTATACGAGACTTATAATTAATCAAACGCTGGGGGCCCCCATTAACGTGAAGCGCTCCGTTCGCCAGGGTTGTCAACTCAGCCCACTCCTGTTTTGTGTTTACATAGAAACGCTATGTCAGGCTTTCATTAAAATGAATACATTAAGGTATTTCGCCTCCAAGCAGCAGAGGTGAAGTTATTGGCATATGCTGACGATGTGGCTGTATGTTGTAAGGATACGCAAAGTGTACTGAACGCTGTCAGTATCGTCAGACAGTTTGGTAACGCCACTAATAGCTTCGTGAACTGGCAGAAATGTTTGTTGTTTTGGCATGGAAGATGGGCGTCCACACCAGACCACTTTTCGAACGTCACCTGGGTCACGACGCCAGTTAAGTAGCTTGGCGCACCCCTTGATGCCTACAAGGACAGTAGCGAGTACTGGAAGGAGCGGACAAAAGAAATAGGAGAAAAAGCCGACCGATGGAACTCCCGTCACCTGTCAATATTCGCGAGAGCAACAGCGTGCAACATGTTTCTCGTGACAATGATCTGGTACGTAATGCAGGCCCTACAGTGCTCTGGGATTGACGTGCAGAAACTGCACCGCGTGTTCGCTGTTTTCGTGTGGGCATCGAGCTGGGAGCGATGTAGCCGAGATAATCTCTTCCGGCGTATGAAGGATGATGGTCTGGTGTTGGGGCACCTCTTCTTGCGTCAACTAGTAAACAGGTTCTTCTTTTTTCGAGACACAAATGACCCATTTCTACGCACCGTTATCCAAATGAGGCTGTCAAGTTACTTCCCAAATTCGTTGTAGGCATCGAAATAACGCCAGGACCAGTTCGTGGTTTCTTTAAGAAAATAATTCAGAATGTTTCATTTTTGCTTTTTCGTTTTTCTAGTGCATATTTGTGGAGTGTAAAACGGAAAAAGTTATATCGTAATTTGTGTGACAGTGTTTTGCTGGTACCTATGTACAGGGCCCCGTACAGTGGAGGCCCACGCCAAGATGTATTGAAAAGGGTGAAGAAGATGCCAGTTCAGCCAGCCACTGAATCGGTCTTCTTTAAATTGCACACCGGTACTCTACCTGTTAAAATCTTCCTTGAACAAAGTGAGTTCTACATGCCATGGGGAACCCACTGCCTTATATGGAAAAAAACAGAAAGCATAGATCATGTCTTCATCCAGTGTTGGGAAGGGGTCTTTACCTGGGACGTGTTACAAAGCACTCTAAAAAAGGAGCTACCTATAGATCCCCACGGAATCAGATTTCCGCCAGTACATGACGACGGTTTCCCGTACGACCTCATCGTGCTTACGGGCCTCCACTGTTTATGGCCCGCAAGAATGGCGGGTTACCATTGTGACCCGGATGCCCGACCGGCGCGTGTGTACTTTTGTGAATGCATGTAACGGTATGTGGAAGTGCAGAAGTTGCAACAGCCTGTTCCTGAGTGGCTGTGTACGGTTGAACCCCTGACAGCACTAAAGGAATTTTAATCCGACAACGTCGTGCCACAGTAGCGGACGGCAACGAATGTAAATATTACTGTGCTTTGTTCCGGTTTGTGCATTCATTCCTTTTTGCTTCTTTGGTCTTTGTGTATATCATTTAGGAATTTGTGTTGTGACATGTCGAGGACTGGCAATAAAGAAAAAGAAAGTCGGTGGTAAAGTGGTTAGCATACCTGCCTTCCAAGCAGTTGACCCGGGTTCTATTCCCGGCCGACGCAAATATTCTGTGCACATGCCCACACGTCAGCTCCCCGTATCTCTAGATATTATCAGTGGCATGGGTGAAATTGACCTTAACTTTTATTCGTGGTGAGCGCGCCGTTCTATCGTGAAAAAGGAAAAAAGAAAGACTCCTAGGTTACCATAATGCGAAGGCAATGCATCTGGCTAGTAAAGGCATTCTGTGCTTTGGGCGTCATTTTATTCCGGCTGTGTCGACACTGTTGTTGCATTTAACAACTGAAGTAAGACTGCTTGGAACAACCGGAAACACGCGTCGGTGGCATAGTGGTTAGCATAGCTGCCTTCCAAGCAGTTGTCTCGCGTTCGATTCCCCGCCGACGCAAATATTTTGCGCACATGCCCACACGTCAGCTCCCCGTATCTTTGCACATTATAAGTCGACATGTGTGAAATTGACCTTTACTTCTATTTGTGGTAAGCGCGGCGTTCTATCATGAAAAAAAATGAAGTACACTCCTAGATTACCATAATGCGAAGGCACTGCATCTGCCCATTAAATGCATTCCGTGCATTGGGCGTCATTTTATTCCGGCTGTGTCGGCACTCTTGTTGCAAATAATAACTGAAGCAGGACTGCTTCAATAAAGTGGAAACGCTGTTGCTGGTATAGTGGATTCTGCTTCCGGCAGCTGAGATCAGCGGTCGCATAATTACGGGCCCTTCAGGGGTGGCTACAGCGGCACGTTTCGGCCGCGGTAACAGGTCTTTTGACGTTGAGGGTGATTACGAAGTTGTATTCCGAAACCTGCCTAGAGGACGAGTTGTTTTGAATACTGTTTTTATTACGAAAGCAATACTGCTCGCACTTTCGGCCCATCGGTGGTCGTGGCGCCTCCTTACGCAGCTGCGCGTCACGTAACCGTGTGACGTCACGCCAGACCAAGAGACGGGGCCCCAGCTCGCTGCATGAATGGTGGAGGCGAAGCCTTGCGCGCCGCTGCTGCGGCGCTACCGAGAGAGGGCGCTCGCTGGTGTGACGTCACGCTAGGAGGACAAATGGGGCTGCAGCTCGGCTGCTCGCAGTGGTCGGCGCGCTGCCTTGCACTATGTTGGATGATGTATAGCCATAAGTTTAACAAAGGGCAACCATCAGCCGAACCAAGGCGCAGCCAAGGGTATTGCTTTCGCTATCTTCCAGGCTTAACGAAGCTAAGCCTTCAGCCAATTGTTTTTTTACATGCCAACGTCCATTGCCGGCCATATCGAGTGGAAGATTTCCGCGACACATTGGCTCGTTCAAGGCTGCCCTCCAAGGCTGTTGCCTTGGGGGCGTATCGTATGACCCATGTGTGGGCTGTGACGTTCAAGAATATGGATGCAGTGAAAAGTATCCTTGGCGTCGGAGACCTCAAGATAAAAAATTCTTCCTGACTCGTCATCGACCCCATCAAACCAAGACGTGCGGATGAAGTTACACTGCCTGCTCCACAATGTACTCGACGAAGACGTGAAACATGCGTTAGCGCCGTACGGCCAGGTGGCGGAAGTCGGCAGGGAGCGGTGGCTGGTACATGGCGTCGCCGACAAAGGCTCAACGACCCGTGCGGTAACGCTCAGGTTGAAGGTCCGCCTTAAAATTGATGACCTGCCTCATAAAGTGTCAAGTGAATGTGAGCGGCGAGCAAGCCCTTGTTGTTGTGCCGGGAAGAGCGCCCGTTTGCCTACGCTGCCGAGGAAAGGGCACATTAGTCGGGTCTGCCGAGTGCCACGTTGTAGCGACTGGCGGAGGTTCGGGCATGAGGAGCACGACTTCACGCTTTCCTATGCGAGCGTCACTGGGCCCGTGGATTTTGGCGACGCGTCCGAACTACTCATGGACGAGGGTGACGCTGAAGACGCAGCAAGTTCGGGCGACGAAGCGCGCGACAGAGTGCCGGCGACGCCAGAACAGGCCACAGTGAAAGGTCCGAACACGACAACGGGGCAGGAGGCCACACACCAGCCGTCGGAGTTACAACCAGGAAGTTCAGCGGCCTCAGAGAGGCCTCAGTCCTGTGAAACTTCAGCCAAGGAAAGAGAGACTACACCTGGACATGACAAAATGGACGACAGCGAGAGCACAGCCTGTGGCCTGGTCGGTAAGCGACCTTGGGATGAAAGCAGAGACGAGTCAAGTACTTC